>NC_081409.1:658794893-659114476 GCF_030272615.1 Cryptomeria japonica | reverse complement strand
TCTAACACACATGTATGCCTGTTTTAACCAGGGCTTAGAGATAGAAGATTGCAGAGACAAAAATCAAAAACTTTTGAGATAGCTGAAGATCATATCAACATGGAATACCAAAGAAAAATATAAGAAGAAGATATAACAGGTCAATGTATCAAAGAAATCAAAATCCAACTATGTCAAAATCTCACAAGGATTCAAATACATCTCCAAAGAAAGGTGGCTCTTTTATGCAACTCTTAAAGAGATCCTAAAGGATTTTTCTAAAGAAGATCAAAATTGTGCACTGATGTCTACCAACGTTTCATCCCCCCATAAGCAAATTGACTCTCCAAAGGCATCTATTCCTACACCTCTTGAAAACTTGCAAGAATCTTCCATAGCGTCCTCACCAAACAATATACCCATCAAACATATTTCAAAGGATCATATTCAAAGCTCATCTCCTTCATATCCAAGCGTTGATTCCTTGCAACATCCCCATAATGCTTCCTTGCAAATTGAAGTCCTCATTCATAGAATGCTCGTTAAATGTGTTCTAATAGATGGTAGAGTTGGCTTAAACATTTAATAGACAGGAGAGTTGGCTTAAACATTTGCTCATTGAGTCTTGTCTGTGCTCTAGGTTATTCAAAAGATGCAGTTGATCCCCTGAAAAAGATCACCATCAAAGCATATGATGAAGAAGAGCATTCCTCTAAAGGAATTGTGATATTACCCCTTAGAGTGGGACCTTTGCAGAAAGACATAGCATGCCAAGTTTTTGACTTGGACTTACCATACAACCTACTCTTGGGAAGACCATGGATACATAACATACAAGCTATTCCATCAACATGTCATCAGTGCCTGAAATTTCCATACAATGGACAGGAAATCACGATCTCAGTAGACTCAAATCCATTGCAGTGTTGTAGTAATCTAAAACCAGCTCAAGAGGTCATTGTTCCACATAACAGAGAGGCGGCATCTTCAAGCACACAATCCAAAGAACAATCATTTGCCTCAATTTTGTCAAACATGGAAAAACAAATGCAGCTAAAAGATCGAGGGAACAGAGAATATTTGCTATCATGGAAGAACAAACAAGAGCAACTTCAAATTGAAAGGGAAGAAGAAGATGTAGGAGTCGATATATTGCACACGTATGCAGTACAAATGCTAAGAACTAGCCCACTTGAATCAGAATCACATTTGATTGACTTGGACTTAATCGAGGACAATCAGGAGCTCCTTGCATGAGGTCATTTTGACGAGAGTATCATTCTAGACATGGAAATACATATTGAAAGCTCTGACATCTCTACCATGACCCCTAATATCTTTGACACAATTCAACATGAGGATCCTTTATTCTTAATCCTCCCGAACCTATGGACTGGGAAAATGAAGGACATACTACCATTGATACATTTCTGAATGACCACGCCATATCTGTATATCTTAATGCAATCGAACCCGCAACAACTTTCACCAGGGATTTCGCTAACGTATCTTCAAGTCAAGTGGGTGACAAATCTGCTAGTTGCAAAAGTGAAAATCAAGAAAATAATATTAGGTCTAATGTTGAAAACCATTTCTTGGCAACATTAGATCGAGAAAAAGTAAAAACAAAGGATGCATCTAATGGTGAAAACCTCCTCGAGGCACCGGAAGATGGGAGATTTGACACCTTACCTGAATTCTATCACAAGAGGTCATCTATCCTAATGGAACAAGCAGAGGCAGTTAACATTGGCATAACTAATCTATATCAAGCAACTTCTTTGTCAGAACTAGAAATGCAACAATATATGGAATTCTTCAAACGAAGGCAAATCAATTTCGCCTGGTCATAAACAGACATTCTAGGGTTTGATCTAGATCTTATAATAAATCACCCGAATATCAATCTAGGAGCAGGTATTCTATTCATCACACCACAAGGTCATACAATTCCAAAAGCATACAAATTAAGCTTTCCATGCACCAACAATACAATAGAGTATGAAGCTTTGGTTACAGGCATCAAAATGGCTATAGAATGGAACATTACACAGCTTCAAGTCTTTGGAGACTCTCAGCTCATCATCAATCAAATTAATGACGATTATCAAACGAAGGATGAAAAGTTAATGCCTTATAAAAAGATGGTTGATTATATCAAGAAATACTTTGTAGAAATAACTTTTCAGTAGATTCCAAGGAATGACAACAAAGCAGCAGATGCCATGGCTACACTTGCTTCTCTCCTTTGGACACAGGAATATCAACATCGTTATGAATTCCTGGTGGAAGAGTTGTTTTACCCTGCTCATAATTGTCCTGATTCCCAAACTATCTATCACCTTGTTGGGCACTATTCCTCCTGCTATGGCCAAACTTACACATACTTGAAAGATAATATCCTCCCTCCTGACTTATCAAAAAATCAAAAGAGAAACTTTATTCGCCAATCCTCCCATTATACTCTTGTCGTGGATACCCTATTTAAACGAGGTCTAGACGATACTCTTTTAAGATGTCTTGAACAAGAAGAATCTAAGAAAGCCTTACATGAAGTCCATAACAGTATTTGTGGAACTCACTCAAGTGGTCTTATCCTTTCAAAAAAACTCATACGCTTGAGCTATTATTGGCCAACTATGGAACGAGATTCTTTTCAAATAGCTAGAACATGCAAACAATGTCAAATCCATGGGAATTTGATTCATGCACCAACACAAGAACTTCATGGTTTGGCAACATCTTGGCCTTTCTGCTAATGGGGTCTTGATATAGTAGGAAAGATAAATCCTTCTTCATCTAATGGTCACAAATTCATCCTTGTAGCTACAGAATATTTCACAAAATGGATTGAGGCAGTACCTCTCACAAATACCACAGGAAAACAAATTGTTGCATTTATCTTGAACTACATCATTTGTCGCTATGGAATACCCATGACCATTATCACTGATAATGGGTGACCATTCAAGAATAAAGATGTACAAGAACTATGTGAGAAATTCAAGATCCAACACAGATTTTCCACACCCTACTATCCACAAGGGAATGGGCAAGCAGAAGCATCAAACAAAACTATTCTGAAAATCCTCAAAAAGACAGTGAATGATGCTGGTAGAGATTGGCTTATTCAATTGAACCCTACTCTATGGGCCTACCGTACTAGTATCCACACACCAACAGGTGCCACACCTTTCTCTCTTGTCTATGGATCAGAAGAAATACTTCCAATAGAAGTAGAGATACCTTCTCTACGAGTATCATTAAAAGATCCTATCTCAAATGAAGAACAATGAGTATCTAGATTGCAGGAGTTAGAATTGATCCATGAACGAAGACAAAATGCCTTTGATCATTTAAAGGTATATCAGCAAAGAATGTGTTGAAGTTAAATAATCACAAGGTCAAACCACAAGTCTTTCAAGTTGGGGAACTAGTACTAAAGGAAAATCCATGCAACCAGACAAATTGAGAAAATAAAGGAAAGTTCGAACCAAACTGGTTAGGTCTGTTTGTGGTCACAATAGTATTTGGATCAGGATCATATCAGCTATCAACACGGGATGGAGATCAGCTCGACGAACCCATCAATAGCATGCATCTAAAGAAATTTTATGTCTGAAAAAGCAGAAAAATCCAAAAAAAGTGAAAAAGCAAAAAAAACCCAAAAAATCGAAAAAGCAAAAAAATCCAAAAAAAGTGGAAAGGCAAAAAATCCAAAAAATCCAAAAAAGTGAAAAAGCAAAAAATCCAAAAAAACGTGAAAAAGCAGAAAAAGCCAAAAAAAAAGTGAAAAAGCAGAAAATCCCCAAAAAATCAAATATGAGAAAAAGTGCAATAAAAACAAATGGTGAAAACCTGGCAAACAGGTGCTATCTGTCAACTAGCTCTTTCATTTATTGGTTCATGCATCATTCTGCTTGCATTCATTCAGCATTGTTCATATCCATAATAAAGCCTTGTACATACACAGGCATCCCGGGTGGCTTCTCGCCATGGTTTGGATCATTGGGTATATCATAATGAATTTGTTTCTAGGCTTGGGACAAAATCCTGCACCTAGCTGGGGGCAAAAATTTTTGAAATAGGTAGAACAACAGTTAGGCAACCCTTATCAAGCGAAAACTAAGACACATCCAACATTGAACACGAGATCAAATTATCAACCATCAAACTATCACAAACTCAATCATCACACACTTTTCAATGGATGATATCTTTTGGATAATGATTTTAACATGATTGTTCAACCTTTTCTATCTTGATTTTCACTATCATGATTTCTAAGTAACTCCAGGATGTCTCTGACTAGAGGAACAAGGAAGGAACATGATATTTTTCTTGTCTGGTGTCTGTAAATTAATCATTAATATGTGCAAATTTGTCTTGGGACATGATCATCAGAGTATCATCAAAGACATTTCCGATTTGCATATTGAAATGGTTAATACTGCCTGATTTATGCAAGCAACACTCAAGTCATCTTGGTTCAATTATACCTCGATGCTTGTGCTAACTTGCCATATCAAAATCCAAGAGAGTCATGCTCAGGTCATCATGGTTTAATTATACCATCGATGTTAGCACTTACTTCCCACATTTTAAAAATCTCAATGATGACAAAATGCAATAACCCAGTGACTAGTTCGGTCGTAGCTTTGCACTTCATTTGCATTGGCATTTGCATTTAGCTTGCATTTCATTCTTGCATGGGATCTCGCATGCTCATTCTATCCAAGGTTAAATCTATCACAGGAACCATCAAGGTATCATCATAATTGTATACGCAATCAGAATGATGACTCATCTCTCTCTAGATATTATCGACCCAACGAAAATTTTATGCTACCCTCTCAACAAAACCAACATCAGCATATGTGAATCTTTCTACAACTTGATATCAACAAACTGTCAATTCTTTATCCAATCAATCTTATCAATTCTATCAATCGATCACATCTCATCTACTCTATCATGTCTTATACAGGATGTATCTTTCCTAGAACCAAACATTCTGATCATGTCTTATACAGGATATATCGTTTCTGAAACCAAACGCTTTGATCATCTTTGTGTTATATAGGAGGTGTCATTCCTGAAACCAGACTGAATCTCAATCTTATCAATCTAATCAAACAATCTTTATCAATAATCAAGAAACTACATCACCGTGATCATAGAACTCACACTTTCATCAACCACAATTGTAGGAATCAAATCATTTCTAATCGGGATATCAATTTTGCAAAGATCCAAATACTCCAAAGGTCAATTATCTCAATTGATCTCCCGAGGGGGCATCATCGTATCGAAATTTGTCAATCAATGTTTGGGGCATCCTATCGAACCAATATCATCATCAAAATGAGATTATCGACGTGTCATCACACCTAGCTTCAAAGAGGGGCAAAATGTATACACCTAAAAATGGTCTGAAGATAATTAATTAAATAAGCAATTATTTAATTAATACCCATTCCTAATTTAATTGAATTCATTGGGCAATTTGATTAAATTCACCCTTTCATCTACTTATTAATAAATCTAAGGATTAATTTAATAGGTTCATTTCAATAGTCCCCTTTGATTAATTAATTTAAATTAATTAATCCTCCCCCCCACTTCAATCAATTCTTCTAATCCTATAATTAATTAAAACAAATCAATTTATGAGTTGTTGAGAGTTAATTAGTCTTTTCCTATTATTTGAATTTTTAAATTCAAATTACCCACATGCCTCCTAAATTATAACCACCTAACCTAACCATCCCTCTAATCTAACCCATTCCACCTAACCTTGGGTTTGCCTAACCCTATCCTATCTTGCATATTCTAACCTCCTTATCCTAACCTCCTATGGTGTGGATATTTTTTTCTTAAGACACATGGCAATTTGGCCACATGTCTCCTGTCTTGGACACTTGCCCTTTTATGAGCAAAGCTCCTTGACACTTGTCACCACAGAGATGACAAGTGTCTCTTCCTCCAACCTCTTCTCCAACCTCCTCCAATTTCACCCTTGATATCTTTAGACTCAATCTTGACCATTGATTCCCGCCACCTCACCCCTGGCCTTGGAAATCCTATAAATATCCCCCATTTTGGAGCACAAAGGATCCCATCTCATTTCATCTTATGCATTGTTATTATAGGCAGATCCCATCTCATTATCAATTTAGGCATTGTTACTATAGGCATATCATTTGAGCATTGTTTTCATAAGCAATTGCATCTTAGATTTAGTTTAATTTGATCATTTTCTAGCATATTTGTTGAATCATGTAGCTTAATCAATCTCTTTTCTAGCTTAATTGCATCATCATCATAGCTTAATCATGCATATCATTAGCTTAATTAGTCTCTTGGATCAATCTAGCATAATCAATCTCATCTTTGCATATCATTATCATTTCAAATCCTTTGTCTAGGTGTAGTCAAGTCACTGGGATTGCTTATCCAGATCTTAGAGCAAATCCATACTCGCATCTCTTAGGAGGCGATAGGTTGCTTTGTCCTGGTTCATCTTTGTTTGCTTATTATTTTCTAACCATGCTTGTAATGATCTATTGAGTGTTTTGTGTTGCAGCTACAGGTATCACACTTCACAGGCATGACACTTACAATATGGTTCGGTCATGCCCATTGCCAACCTTTGCATGGGATCCAATTTGGGGGAATCTCAGACCATCCAAGCACTGTCGATTTGTGGGGGGCTATCTTAGCACCAGAGGCCAAACAAAAAAACTGGAGTCTCTCCATGGCATTATCAAAGTTATCCTCATTCAGGGCTAAAAATAAAGCAGTATCATCAGCAAATTGAGCATTAATTAGATCATCAACATTAGGAAGAGTAAGACCTTTGATAGGGGGCCCAAGTTTCGGGGCTCTTAGAATGTAGTAAAGAGAACCCGCAACAATGACAAACAGGGTTGGGGCACCCTTGCCTTATAGACCTCCTTAGTGGGATAGGTTCAGACATATCACCATTAACCTCAACAACTGTGGAGGAGTCTTTAAAAAGAATGTCTATCCATTTACAAAAGTATGAAGGAAAACCAAAAGCTTGTAGCATTCCTCTAACAAACGACCATTCAATTCTGTCATATGCTTTCTCAAAGTCCAAAATGACCATTGCAACATTCTGATTATCAACTTTGGCCCAGTGCATTACCTCCCAACTGGTGACCAAGTTTTCTAGAATATATCTACCTTTTATGAATCCAATCTATGTGGCAGAGATGAACTTATCTAACAATCCAACAATTCTCCTTGCCAATATTTTTGCAATAATTTTATATGAGATATTCAATAAGGTGATAGGTCTCCAATTTTTAACCAGAGTCTTATCCCCACCTTTAGGTAGCAACTTGATAACATCTTTATTGATATTTTCTCCAAGGGAACCCTGTGTAAAAACATCTTCATATAATGCCAATAATTCCAGGCTTATCCACTCTAAGTGCTTCTTATAGAACTTGACAGGTAGACCATATATCCTAGGAGACTTGCCATTGGCTAATGAAGTGATAGAACTTTTGATCTCTTCCAAAGAGATCTTATGACTCAGAGCCTTAGCATCCTCACAAGATATTTTCTTGGGGATTAGCAATAAATATTTCTCTAGGGTCTTTTGATTACTATCCCCATGCTCGGAAGGGAAGAGACTATTATAAAAACTAAAGAATGCCTCTTTGATGGCTATCGGATCATTAGTGATTAAGTTGTTAACTTGAATGTCTTCAATAAGTTCTCTCTTATTTTTAGCTCTAATAAGATTGAAGAAATAGCTAGATCCCTTATCTCCACCTTTAATCCAATTCATTCTAGCTCTCACCATCTTCCCTTTGATCTTGAAATTCTGCAATTTCCTTAAAAGGTTTTTGATCAAGGACAACTCTCCTTCCAGCCTAAGGTCATTCCCCTTACTCTGAAGTTCCTATTCAATCTCATTAAGCCTAGTTTGAAGAAAGGACTCCTCCTTAGACCTGTCCATAGCATACTTCTTACCAATAATCTGAAACATCTTCCTCCAAGAAGAAGTAAGGTTCTCCCACTGCTCCCTAGTTCTGAGATGGGAGGAGCAAACTTTAGTCAGTTGAGAGACCATCATAATAGCTTTTGCATTATCCTCATCATTGAGAAAGGAGACATTAAGTTTGAAGCCATTTTCCCTTTTATGTCTAATCACAGAGGAGGGGTCAAGGTCCAGATCAACAGCAACAGAAATAGGAGAATGATTAGAGATGCTAGCAGGAGATACACAAATGGGGGCTTGCCCCCTCTGAGGGAGGAAGGAAAAGAAAGAAGCATTTGCATAACATCTATCTAGTCTATAATACAATCTTTGTTTACCACTTTGGTTGTTGCGCCATGTGAAACAAATACCACAAAAGGAACCCTTTCTCTTCTCCATGGGATCAATCAGATTAAATCTTCTTATGAACATGGCTCCAAAAAATTATTCATTACACTTCCAACAATGTTTATTACCACCACTTTTGTCATCCCCATGTTCAATCATATTAATATCTCCCACAAAATTCCAATGTGAATTCGGCAATCCGGTTGTTAACCAATCCCAAAGTCTAGCTTTGTCTCTGTAATCATTAGCAGCATAAATGTTGCAAATACCAAAAACACAATCCTTCTCTTTAAAGGTAACCCACAAGGCTCTTTGACAAAGAGAGACACCATTGGCAGTGATCTTATTTTCCCACTTGGGGCCAACCATAATGGCAGTACCACCTTTACCCCTTTCATGATTGGAATGGAACCCTATGGCCTGATCCCACATAAATCTCAACATAGTATAAGCCTAAAACCCCACCACTTTGATCTCTTGAAGGCATTTAATGTCTTTTTCCTTAATGCTATTACACCATTTTCTGACCACATATTTTATATCAGACATCTCCAAGCCCCTAACATTCCAACTATGTATGTGCATCATCATAAAAACTTATTTGGAGGAGGGTTTTTGGTTCTTGTACAGTCTATTGAAGCACTCGGGCACCTCATTAACTTTTTTACTATTATCATTGGAGAGAGATTGTCTATCAGATGTTTTTCTTTTCTTTCTCAATTTTTTACTAACCACTCCTATGAATTCCTCAGCATTACTACTTACTAAGCCATCTGAGCCAAAGGGCACAATCTGCTTATCTGAGGATACTTCCATCACAGAGCTCATGATACCAGATAAGGAGTTACTCAGCCTCAACTTGGATGGGACTAAAGTGGTATTTCTTAAAAGATCAACCTTCTCCTCAATACTTGCAAGAGCAATCTATTGGGCATTCAATCTGGGTTGGTGGGAGGAATTCAAAACCCTTCCTTGATCAGAGGAAAGAGGATTAGTTTGTACTGATTGACACTCGTCGGGGATATTGGGGGGATCATTTATGAGAGGGGCTTGAACAACCTCATATTCATCCTCAAACAGAGGATTAGAAAGACTAACAAATTTATTTCCATTATTATCACCAATAGGTTACTCTAGGCCAGCCTTAACCTTCTCTTTGCCCATGTCGGATGGAGTATCTGCAGGAAAAGAGACACCCTCTTTCGAGGAGGAAACAACTTTTGGCATTCTGCTATTGTCACTTCTCAGATTATTTTTATCATCAATATGAAAATTAGCATTATGAGGCTTCTTTAAAGAAGTGCAGTCCTTTCTCAAATGTCCATTATTTTTATAGAAAAAAACATGCCCCCAAGTTACCCAACAAAGACACTTCCCAAGCAAAGCTTTCTCCTTCAAATTCCAGAGAGATAATGTCGGGAAACACTACCTTGGGGTCAAGAGCAACAAGGGCTCGAGCATTCAAATGAGGGAGGGTAGTTCTCAAGCCCTCGACTTGCAGGACGGAGCCCAGTGGCTACAAAATTTGAGAGATGAAAGGCCAAAATTCGGGCTGGAGATTCTCAATTTTGACCCAATTGGGGGAGCAGCGAGCAATAACCTGCTCTACATTTCCTTTGGGGGACCAAGGAAAAGCCCTAAACAGAGAATGTTCGACATTCCAAATATTCTTCTTCAAAACCCTATCTTGCATGTTATGAGATTTAAAGAAATTTACAAAAAAACCCTTATGAGTCATTCTGTAGAAATTAACATGAATACCTAATTTTTAACCCCACACATTAGCAATCCAATCATCAAAAAACTTCCTCGAAGGCAACGATTCTCTATCCATGCATACAAAGAAAACTGCAATATTTCTTAAATGAGACTGCTCGGCCCTAATAGCCTTAACCATATCCTCATTAGGTGATAGGGAGAGGGTCTTCAACCTGAGAGGATGAGACTTACCATTTACTCCTCCTCTGGGGTCGTCGACCGCTCTATCATCCCCAGTTTCAAATCTATCTCTATCGGTTGCGGTCCCTCTCGAGGCGGTCTCAGTGTCCATGCGCTCAGGCCTGTAGAAAGATCCATTAAAACATGCAAAAGGCAGATAAATTGTGGCTGGATGCTCTAAAACCACTACTTTGTAAGAAAGCTTCTCGTGCTTTTCCTTTAGCGAAATGACAGCCTCATCTCCCAAACCCCCCTCATTGTTAATGATGGCTTCCTCGTCATTCCTTTGGGTGGGATCTTCATTACTTAGACTATCCATCGATCTCGCACGAGCGACCTCAATGAAAGGGCACAAACAAGACCTACATCTAGGGGCAATTTGGCAAGAAATAAAACAAGCATGCCGAATGAGAGAAAATTAAAGAAGAGAAAAAAGAGAACAACAAAGGCATACACGAGGCAAAATCAATCAAATCCTTCAAAAACAAAAGCAACACAGGGAAGAAAACATGTTTCGCATGACAAGACACCAAGATGACCTCACGAACAAGCGCCAACAAACTAGTTCGAAATCCAAGGAGGGTGACATGGTATCCTTCCTGGATCCATACAAGTTGCAGAGCCAAAAGCTTTTTTATTTTTGTTAAGAGTTTAATGGAAATATAAATAAAATAATATATTAAAACATAACAATATAATCATATCTTAATAATAATTTAATATTAATTACATTATCATAATATAATAATAATAATTTAATACTAATTATAATATATAATAACATAAAAAAAATTAAGTGGAATAATGAACAAATATGATATCTTTCGGCATACTTTATCTATATTCCTCTAAGGATAGGTATGCTAGTTTAAGATGAATGAAAGCTTTTGTTTATATGTGTCCTACATATAGTGTTTTAGTGGTTAGCATTCAATGGGTCTAGATGTTTTGACCATGTAAGAAACCCATAGATGTTATTAGTTATCAAATGGATATGGATGTTTCGAATGTCACTCTAAAAACAATTCTATTTTTGTACATAAGATATGTAATATTTGATCAATAGTTCAAGTTTGCCAAAGAGTGGTAATGTTTGATTTTAAGTGGCTTTCTACTAGCTTGTACAAGAGGGTGCATTTCGTGGTTGAATACTTTTTAGTTTGGAGAAATAAATTAGTAATAGGTGTATAACATGTTAAGTTCAAGGATATGAGATTGGAAGAAGAGTTATACTTCAAGAAGTACATATACAATTCTCTTTAAAAAGAATATGTATTTATGAATAAAAATATTACTTTTATTTTGAAAATATTTCATAAATATCTATATTAAAAAAAGTATGTATAAAATATACATGAAAATTTGTACAATATTCAATGAAATATTGTGCCTATAAAAGTGTCATGCATAAAAAGTTTTATTAAAAAATCTAAATTTGCATTTATTTTGAAAATAGTAATAAACTAATTTTTAATGAGTTCTAAATTTTAATTCAGTCAATAAAAATCAATCTTATTATTTCAAATTATCTATTGAACGAAAACCATAATAGAGTTAAAAAATGCTAGAAGCCAACACTTTAACTAGTTTAAGAAAATGAAATGTGTGATAACTAAATGAAAGTCCTAGAAAAAGGTACAATGGTTAAATGTAGAAGTATTGTGGCTTAGATGATGGGTGTCATCTCTGAGCTTCAATTTTCATTCCATCCGATAATGGGTGTCATCTTTGAGCTTCACTTTTCAATCCATCTGATAAGGGGTGTCATCTTTGAGCTTCACTTTTCAATCCATCTTTATATGCAATCAATCATCATTGTAATATGATCATATGTTTCAAGAGTTATGTAATGTCTTTAGGCTACTAACTTTGTCCATGGAGTTGTGTGTCTTTACCATGAAGGATGCTTAGTGTTCATCTATGTATTATGTGACTTCATATTTATTTTTACAAGTATACATTTTTCTTATTTTGAGTTTTTAAAAGTAAGTATATTAAACAAAAATTATCGTTTTTGTTAATATTGTTTTATTTATGAGTTCTATTGTGTAGTATTTAGTTTGCATCAACATTTTGACACTCTTTTACATTTTGAAGATGGCTCACGGAATATAATCATGCGATCTGAAATGTTGATGCAAATTAAATACTACATAGTGAAATCCAAAAATAAATCAATAATCTCTATGGATTGTGGAAATCTAATCTCACGTATTCCTCATTATTATTACCATTCTTTATTCAATTTACTCCATATCCATTAAATACTTCATTTTTATAGATATCTATAATTTTATTGCACATATATCACATAAAAAACAACAAATTTCTAATTTTGTAGATTCTAATGATATTAAAAATATCATTCAAGTCAAAAAAAAATTAAATATTACAATTTTTATGCGGAGTCAACAATCTACTTATTGTTGAGAGGTATTTTCAAGGAGTGGAGTATAATGACATGAGTGTGTTAATAAAAAATTCTTACTTTTAAATATCTTAAAATTGGCAACCATTTACGCATAAAAATTGTAATATTTAATAAAATATTCTAAAAATAGCTTCAAATTGATATCTCTTTGTATTTTTTTAGATAGATGTATTTAAGACAACTCTACTAGTTTTTATTAATGCTAAATTTCATTTTCATATTTATCTACCCTTCTATCATGGTGTATATGATAATGTTTCTTTCAATCAAATCATTAATAGAATCAAAATTTGATCTCAATAAATAAATATATTAGACATCTAATTTAAATAATAATAACTCTAATATAGATATCTTACATGCTCATGCCATTAGAGTTTACCACTTGTTGTCATTATAGAATGTCTCTCGACATTAATAATATGATTTTTACAAAATAAATCAATAAAAGAATATATAGATAATTATTGTGTTAGCTATGATGGGTGACCTCATTCAAACTGAGCCAAATAGTTGTGATGATTTTAAAAATAATGTTAAGTTTGTGGTCGAAAGTGGTAAAGGTCAACCTTGCAACTATGTGGAAGGGATGCAGGATTTTGACTCAACCCTCTCTAAAAAATTTGCTTAGTCATGGGAGAAAAGTGAGGTGAAAATTGGGGTAGTGGCCTTTATGGTCTCTACGAAAACTATTGCCCTTGTTATCGGGTTATCTCTGGAGGGAGTGACTTTTCCAATAAAGTCGAAGGGGTCTTACAAAGATGAGTTTGAGAGATTCTTTAAGTTTGGAGAAGGGGCCTCAAGATTGCAGAGTGGGTACAACAGAGAAGACCTTCATGGGGTTTGGAAGGATGCAACACTCATGCTTATGGAGTACTTCATGTTGAACGATAGATTCAAAAGATTCCATACCCAACTCTTTCCCATGCTGAATCATCTAAGGTATGGTATCAAAATGAGTTTCCCTTTTTGGGTTTGTTCCTCTTTATCATAGTCGATTGCTAGGGCTAAATCTAATAATTCTCTCCTCCACTACCAAGGCTTAATCCTGAGGCTCTACAATTTTCACTTGGCTTTAACCCTGTATAGTGGAACCCCTTTGATTTCCCCTTACCCTTGCCGGATTCTAAATTAGTTGTGGAGATTTTGAGTGCCCCTATTTCGAAACCGGACCCCAATTTGGCTTCCTCATCCCAAACCAAACTTGTCCCTACCCAATTCAACGCTATTCATGGGGCTAAACAAAATAAGTCCCCTACACCCCCTTATAAGTGTTGAGTTAGTGGACTTTGAAGAGGACGTGGATTTTGAGGATTCTAATTCCTGATTCCTCCTCAGCCACGGGTTCTAACTGGTCTCCTATTGCTTCTGAGGAGATAGCACCCTTTTCTCCCTGTTAGGGTCCTCTTCATTGATCCAAATGTCTCTACCCCCAAACCTGACTCCCCTGCTCTGGCTGAGAAAGTGTCTAAGATGGTTAAGACGGTTGAACGACAAGATGCAGTCACACATTGGCTCCTCTCCCAAATGAGTGTGGTGAAAAAGAAGATAAATGGGCTCAAAGCAATAGCTGAGGCTGAGGCTTGGGGCAACAACTGGTTGTAGGTGGATAAGGATGAAAAGGTTTGGAAGGGCACCAATTATATGGCTGCGAAATTGGAAAACAAGAAATTTTTGAGGAGAAGCTCAAGGACCCGTCTTTCTTTATATATTTCCATTTTTTAATGAACTTTCAGGCAAATCCAACGGGTAGGTGTGATGCCAGACCCCACAACGTCTGCCAGCATCCTTCCAGCTTGTGTAAAAAGGGGAACTTTGGAACACGGTATGGACATCCATCAAAGCATTAAGTTAAGGAATTTCATCAGCGGCTTTGGTAGACATGTATGTAAAATGTAGAATTTTTGAAACTGTAAAGAATTTTGTAGATAACAGTTAAGCTTGTAAAAGCAATTTTGTGGATAATTTTTGTACATATTACAATTTCATCTTTCTATCTGTTTGCAAAGACAATTAGGGATTTCGATGAAAACTCATTCATTATTTGTTCAAATCAAATCTATAAAGACCTGGTTTCTTATAGTTTCGATTATTTATGAAACTACAGATGGTGTTCTGAGTTCTGAGTTCTGATTGTTTATAGAAGACCTCATTACAAGAGGACAAAGTGCACCAATTATGACTGTCCTGCTCCTAATATTCCTATTCCTATATCTGCGTAAGGTTTGCTATCACGTATGTTTCATGTCATGAAGGTAGCGATTGATAGGCTATGTTTTTGTTATAGTGTGATAGGGTGTTGGCCTGAGCTTGGTATCATGTTCTGTCACTAGATAAATCTAGTTAGGTTTGTGTTAGGTGATTTGATTCTCACCCTGACCTGTTCCTTAACAATGGCTTTTTAATCTATTCATGAATTGGTAAGTCTGGTTTTGTTCGACTGTGAATCCAATCTCAAATTGCCATTTACAACCTTGCTTCGCACCAAGAAGTTCATCTTTTAACAATCAAATTAAAACATAGGAGTCAGTTGTTGCTGATAATGCTCTCAGGTTAAACGTATCGGTGATATAGCACAATCTTCAAAATACTACATGATTGGAAAAACATAGGAATCGACAGCTCTAATTGTTTGGACGCCTCTTGTTATAGCTGATTCAAACCATAAGACGGGTCTCTACTAGTATGTCGATTGATCAGATGGGGTTTGGTGATGATGTTGAACTTACATAATGTGCGCAATTTTTAGGGTAAAATGAAAAAGTACCCCTGTTCCTACAAGAGGGGCGTCGTATGTCAATTTGGCATTCTGGCCATGTTTAGACTTTTAGAGTTTATAAACATAACCTTACCTTAACTTTTATCATAAAGGAAAAATCATTTCCTGGCCTGCAGATGCTGACATAATTAACTTCCTGATATTTTCCTAATCTGCACTAAACTGCTTTCCACTTTCAGCCCAAAATCACCCCTAATGCGCGGAATACCACTTTAAACTGACATAATTAACTTCCATATATTTTCCTAATCTCCACTAAACTGCTTTCCACTTTCAGCCCAAAATCACCCCTAGCGCACAGAATACCACTTTAAAGTGGCTGAACTATGATAATCAGCAGTCAAACACAAAGAAAGTCTGTGCGTTGATGTTATTCATTGAATGCAAGTATAAATTTTGAGGCCTTTCTCTAAGAAAACACTTGGATCTTTTCTCCAGCAGAGCATTAGATTGCTTGAAATGGAAAGCGGTAACTTCCATATGATCTTTTTCCATGATTACATATGTTGTGATTGTTTCTAGCCAAGAATGAGGCAGCTTCTGGGCTGGCTTTATCAGGCTATTGTCTGATTTTCAAGATTGTTCTGCATTCATTTTTCAAGCAGGCCTCTAGTAATTAGTTTGGCAGCCTTGGTGATTTGTTCATGAAGTTTTGAGATAGTGTTTTGGTTTCCATGTTATATCCTACTACAGGATTATAAATTTAATGATCATTGGAGTCACCGGTACACAAGTTAGTGTTGACTTGTGTTGAAGACATGGACTGAAGACCAGTATCGTATAACTACCGGTAAGTGTTTTGTTGGCAGTGCATTGTTGCCAACCGACAAGTGGATCTACAGGGTGAGCTAATACAAAAGTGTCAACTGGTATGATGTTTGGATGTGAAACAACAGGACTCCCACCGGATATAGTTGCAGTCACCGGATAAAGAAGATATCACAGGAAGAAGAGAAGACTGACAAAGAGTGTTCCCAACAGGATCATATGTCCCTGTTTGAAGATATGCCTGCTCAAACAAGGAAGCCATATTGGTGCAATGCCAGATGCAGATGACAAGGATCCACTCCCACCGGTAAGTGGAGCTTATCTTCTATTATGCATGGAATGCATCATAGTTCTCTGAGATAAGTTAGAAGAGTAGAAGGCAGGTGATTGAAGGCTCACACCAGATCAACCGGTGAAACACTAAGCTGCCTTAGGTGCATGAGATCAGAGATATGCACCGGATCATCCGGATAGACATGATGAGGTGCCGGTATAGAGAAGGAAGGATATGTTTGTCACTTTGACAAACTAGTTGATAGGAGAACCGGTCTATTGATGAAGAAGGCAAAGTTGGAACATTTGCAGATAGAGGATGTTGTTGGATTGAAGATGGAGTTTGTTGAAGGTTGATGACATGGTGTCATCAAGGTGGTCGCCGGTAAGTATGTCCACCGGTAAGCTGATAAAGTGTAGATGTGAAAGGTTCCCATCTGTTGAAGATGTGCATGAGGTAGGTTGGCAAGCGTGTTGATGGGTTTAGGTGTTCCACCGAAAGAAAAACAAAGTGCAAGGGTGAAGACAAACTGGTTAAGGTATAACCGATAGGGTTTGTGAACCGGTAGATGGACCCGGTTGTGTGCTATTGGTTGATGACCAAGTCGGATCGACATAGTGAGCCAAGGTGTATGTCGACAAAGGTGCCACGTGAAGGTGAAGTGGCATGCATGCACAAGTCAGTGTGGTGTGTCGGTGAGGTTGTTGGCGGTTGGTCCAACATTTAAGGGCGACTGGGAAGCTTGAGGAAGGATGGCAGAGGATTGCGGCTCGAGATCAAGGAAACAACAGAGAGCCAGTACAGACTGATCTTGCAAATCAAAGTGGGTGAAGGAAACCGCATCATGCACGTGATTGACTAGATATAAGGCCGAAAATCATGCTACAGACGGCTAAAGATAGAAGACATGCGTTGAAAAGTAAAGAGTATGGCGATGCTGATTGATGCGCTGTAAGTCATCAATCAAGGACATGAGATCTGATTGGATATGATGTGCCACAATGATCAGAGATCGGATAGGATGCAGATTCAGTGCATAGCGGAAACCCTAGCGTGCCAATGTTCGAAGTTTCAAACTCATGTTTAGGTGGGAAAGTTTGGTTATAAGTATGGGAAGAAAAGATGTAAATGATGCTATTGCATGAGAGAGAAAAGCTAGTGAAGGGAGTCAAAACTAGAGAGCTAACCAGTCAAGTGCTCATTGACAATCACAGAAGAGACTGAGTGTGTGAGAGAGAACCGGTTAGAAGAGTTCAACCAGCGAGGGTGAGGTAACCGGTAGACTATCATTAAGTCTGACAAAGGTGTGCACCGGTGGTGATTGAACTGACAAAAAAGAGCCATAGAAGATTGCAGAGAAGAGAAAAGTATAGTGAGAATCAGTGAAGAACTGGTAAGCTGAGAACTAGCAGTGATCAGATAGCAGACAACCAACAGAGTGAAGAAGACCGGTGGTGGTTATCAGTAGCGTGATAGAAGAGAACTGGCAAAGAAGAAGCAGAGGCTGAACCGGTAAGGTTGCAGTAGAAAGATGTGAGCAGGGAACCGACAGAGAATTGTATAGAGGAGAACCGATGGAGAGACTTGCATGAGAGTTACAAAGTTCTTTTGTAACAAGGAGATTACTTTGTATTTAATATATGATCTTGTAATCACTGAGTTGGAGCTCGGTGCTGGGGTTGGTGCTCCTTGGGTTGGTGCCCTAAATGTTGTAATTGAGGTTTTCATTGTGAGGTTGGATTGGAGTAGTAGTCTCCAGTAGCATTTCTCACTGAGGTTTTTCCCATCTTGGGTTTTCCTCGTACATCTAATGTTATGTGATGTCACTTTTATGTGTGGTTGCATTTGTGTCATTCTCCCATCTAACCGGTATGTTTTCTTTATGTTAGATCAGTTAACCGGTATACACACATAGGATAGAAAAGGGTTAAGTTGGAAATTACTGATTCACTCCCCCCCCCCCCTCTCAGTGGCATCTTGTGTTCAATAATTGCCCCCAAAGT
Source organism: Cryptomeria japonica (assembly GCF_030272615.1). Taxonomy (NCBI): domain Eukaryota; kingdom Viridiplantae; phylum Streptophyta; class Pinopsida; order Cupressales; family Cupressaceae; genus Cryptomeria; species Cryptomeria japonica. The sequence continues at coordinate 659,095,942 of NC_081409.1, read as the reverse complement.
CCCACAAGGGGTGCTGCTCCTTGACCCTGTTGGGGGCGTTGCCCCAAAGTCCCCCACCACCCCCACAAAGGGTGCTTCCCCTTAACCCTATTGGGGATGTGTTACCCCGGTTTTTGAACTTAGAAATTTTAAAAGTTTTCACTTCCCTAAGATGTAGCTTTGTTATTGAAAAATCTCATGACTTTAGTCTTTATGTTCACCTAAGTCTGTAATTTTGAACCTTTTGATTGAACCCCACGGTTCAAAGGTTCAACGTGCACGAGAATGTAAAGGCAAAGTGATTAATGAAGCATATTGTGGGCGAAGTCTGTAATTTTGAACCCCACGGTTCAAAGGTTCAAGGTTCAACGGTTCATTCTACGACAGTCAAATTCTGCATACATATCCATCAGTCTGAAAATGCATCTGAAAAAGTTGCGAATTTTTAAAATCTAAAGACAAACCACCTGATATTTTGATCTTAAGTATTCCTAGATTTAATTTTATGACCATAAGAGTCTATATGATATATTATTTTCTCAATGCAGCGATTTAAAACATTGTAAAAATGTTTTAAATCAGTTGGAAAGCAACAATTTCACGGGAAGGTGAAAGGTTAAAAAGAAATATTTTTGTAATGAATAATCTTTTCTAACAATCAATTATGTTAACTAAAAGTCTCCTCGAAAAAGGAGGATATATATGTAATGAAAAAAAAGCTAAGAGGGGGGCTCTTCCCTTTTCTTGCTGAAAACTTACGTTGCAGCAAGGAGAGATTTTTTATTTTCTATTGTAAAAGAGAAAAGAAGAATGTAGTTTTCTGTTTTTGGGCATAATCATTGTACAGGAATAAGATGATCTTTGAGTCATTCTATTTACATTCTAAGAAAGGAAGAAATATATTTCAGATCTTTGTGTTTGTGTGTATTTCTTTTGACTGTAATTTGGCTTGTGTGTCATTCTAGTTATTCTTATAATGCTTTCTTGTGCATCCCAGTTATGTGTATGTTTGTTGTAGAGACTTTGATTTCTCATTCATTAATATGTCTGAAAGCAAATTATTTAATCTTTTTCCTCTTTGTTGTGGGTATCTGAGCAAGGATCTTTGTGTCTTTTACTCTCGTATCCTCTTGTTTATAAATCTGCTGTTAGTGTCTGTGTCATGGCTATGAACAGATGTTAGTTGCCTTTATTGCTTTCTGGTTAAAAGCATATTTAGAAAACATACATTTTATCCAACGAAGGGAGCTGTACCTTCATATCAAAATTCAGAGAGCACTTGCAATTGCCATTAAAAGTGACTCATCTGTTAGTTCTTTTTGTCTTTCAATTTGGGCATTTGTGAGTCATTTTTGAAAGGTATTTAAGAAAGACAAATTTGTTAACCAACAGGATGTTGTCCCTAAACCCCCATGAGGGGCACTACCCCTCAACCTCATTGGGGTCTCCACTCCCAAATCCTCATTAGTTATTGGAATCTGTCAAATAAAAGACTTGATTACAATGAGCGGGGGTGATAGGGAATTGAGATGTAACTCTTGATTGTGCCTATTTAGACGTTATTATTGCACAACTTGCCAAAACTCTCTTTAGATGAGGAAAGTTTTGCATATGACATGGCTAATTGATGTAAGACGAATCCCTCCTGCCTACAAACTCAAACTCTTATACAAAAACAACATAAAATGCAGACACTCTCTGCTTCCAAACTGATGCTTATTCTCAACCAAGAAAAATAAAACTACATTACTATTATAGCTGCAAACGTAAAATAACAATCATTGGCCTGAAAATGGCATCTCTCTCTTTGCATTTCACCTCGACTCGCAACTACACAGCACACACATCTCTCTCTCTCATTCTGTGCCCATTCACTTCTGCTTTCCACTCTGATCGCACCCAAGCACACTTCTGCTTCTCATTGTTCGTCCCACCCTTCCTCACTGGTCCGATACTTCTCTTTTCTGGCCACTTTCACCACTAATCTTGTATCAGCCTCTACCACTCTTCAGCGTCTCCTCTTGATAGCATTTTCACCATTGATTTTAATGACTTTATGCATTCGCAGCCCATAGCATACATTCCTTGGCTGCTTCCATTCCATATGCAGCCCTCACACCATACCTCTGTTTTGTGCCTCTCTGCCCAGCTTTTCCGACACCCTTCCCCACGATCGTACCCACAACCTCCCTTCATATTGCATTAAAATTCTGTCTTCACTCGATGTATTACTTGTAGGAAGGATGTTGGTGTTACGCCTGCCAAGTTTCTCACTGCCTTTTCTACAAATCCAATTGTGCATATATCACATTCCGTTCAGGCATTCTGTCAAACAATCAAGGAGCGCTGTCTTTTACTCCATATTTTGCATACATAATCCTCTTCCTTTTGACAGATGTGCTTACTCTGTTTTAGAATTACCATTTGGCACAGTTAGGCATAATGCTGGCAATGGTTATGGGAACTTGCTTTAAACCAGCCAACTCTTCAATCTACTAAAGCTGACGAGAGAGAAGCACCAACAAAACCAAGGCCAAAACCAAAGCAAATCTGAGAAAACAAAATTGGAAACTTTTTTAGGTAATGCCGATTACCCTTTTTACTATGGATGCTCCTGCATCACTAGTGGAAGTAGCATTATAACTCATTTTGAATTGAACTTGTTTTTTTGTGTATTGTATGTATTAAATTCTAATTTTGATTTATCTATGATGGAAATTAGTAATATGCTCAACAAAATTAGTAATATGTGTGTTTTTGAAGTATATTTTTGAACATTTATGCATATAAAATGTTTGATAAAATTGCCGAGTCCGAGATTTTCAACTGGTCTGTTGCATCACCTTTGGCTGGACTACATTATCCTTCTATAAATTATTTGCTTTTCAAGTTAGTTCACATTTGGTTTGTACCTGCCACTGCTACCTTACATGGCTGATCAGAATTGCATGCGATAGAAACCCTTGAATTTACTGTACTGAGGATTGAAGTGTTATACACGCTCTCTCCCAATATCTTATAAACTGCTAACATGTTCATGCTTTGAAAATCTAGATGTTAGCAGTTGCCTGCAATTGTCTGTGAAATGGTTTTATGAATCCCCCAAAGTCTAACATGTGTTCTGCTTCTCTATCGTTAAAGGTAACTTTGGTGCACTTAATAGTTAATCGTGCTGGCTTCCGCAGTGATAGGAATGATTTCAAACAATGAGGATGGCCGGTGACAGTAGACCAATAATTCTTTTATATGTCAAAAAGTTAAGCTTAGCTAAAAACAGCAGATTACAACACACAGCAGGACAGAACTGCCACAAAAAATACCAGACATATGTAGTGGACATAATCATAGCAGACCAAAGGCATGCAGAAGTCAAACTAATATAAATACCCAAGATTGAGACAGTTCAATTAGCTTTAGTCGATTTTAAAATGCCATGTATAATTTTCTTTGTCTTTTGCCTTTTGCCTTTGCTTTTATTCTCGAATTCCTTTGTTCTTTTTAATATCATATAGAATCCCAATATTACTAATTTGCGGTAAGCACCACTTGCATCTTCAACTTCAGCTTTATTGCATACAGTCTCACTTGCATCTGTAATCTTTCTCTTCAGCTTTATTGCATACAGTCTCACTTGCAACTTTTTGCTTTCTGTTTTTGAACTATTTATTCTGGTCAGAGATCATTTCTTACAAATCATTTTTGACTTTCAGCACCTTAACTGACCCCTTGTATTTTTATATTAAATGGATTTGTTGATACTTGAGTACATATGTTACTTCATGGCACTACAATATAGACAACACAATGAAAGTGAATAAGAGCCAGGAATGGGCTTCATTTCTGATCTATTATGGAATATGAGATATTAAAGCTTAGACTTCTCTAATCTAAGTGCATCAGAAACCCCGCAGCAATGAGATCCCCAGTTACCCGGAGGGAATACTATAACATGAATTCTTATGATTTATAGTCCCCAAATATTGGAAAATACTAATTCTAACTACTCAAAACTAGTCAAACTCTAGATGTATCTAAGGGACTTCCAGCTGAGATTGCCATCAAATCCTCTTTTGGCAGCTGGGTCCAAACTTTGGACTACGAAGGTATTTCGTTCAGGTGTCGGAAATGCTTCAAAACCGGCCATGCAGTTGGAAATTGTGGGCTCAAGAAGAAATATCTTGTGGCCTCATGGTGGTCGGGGGCCTCTTACCAGCATTATTCTGTTATGAAATCTTTGGACTCTTCCAATGTATCGGTGGATGCCAGGATTTCGAAGGCTGGTTCGGATTCTTTTATGGAGAAGAATGTTTCTTCGGATGCCACTAAGGATGGCTCGGTGAAAATTGCTGGAATTCAGGATGTTGCTGTCTCTTCTGCTGAAAATGGTCTGTCCCAGATTTCTGCTGGATCTTTGTCTGATCCTTCTGATTCTCAGATTTCTGTTGTCCCTGCCTCTCTTGATGCTGCCTTTGTTCCTCTTGGTGGTGGAGGTCCTCTATTTTGGATCCGTCTTCTTGCAAAGGACTGCTGCTAGGGTTGAGGAGTGATGGATTAGCGTTAAAAGTAAGAAATCTAAATCGTCCCGGGCCTCTTTTGATATGACCCTTTGATCTCACAAGTGTACATCAAATACTTGATCAGTCCCGGTTGGGTTGGGGCTGCTTGCTGGTCTTTGTTACAGCCAGTTGGTTCTTGTTGGGGATTCCTTCTTGTGCTGCCCCCCATCTTTTGTCTGGTGTCGCCATGTCTCTCGTGTTCTGTTTGATTGAGTGGACTTTCAGGCTTATCTTAAGGTTCAGGTTTCAGGGCCCCCCAAACCTGTTTTGTATAGGGTTTCAGGTCCCTTCAAAACTTGTTTTCCCTTGATCATAAACTAGTTAAACTCATCATTATTTCTCCATTAAAAAATGCTACTAATAGAAATTAGAGTCCTCTTTTAACTTGAGGACTGAAAATAAAAACATACCTTCACAAAAAATATTACAATGTTGCACAAGGAGAGAGCCTCTGCCATGTTTTGTATGCTGTACACAGTACAAACGAACTGTGGAAACAAAACATTAGATAGTAATTGATAGAAATGAAAACCCGCTATGCATAATTAAAAAACTAGAGGTGCCTGCAACATGAAGATCCGATTTAAGCTTCTGCCTGTAGCACTCAGATGATCAAACAAGTGCCCTGGGATACGACACAGTAAATAGGACATCATACCTCAGCCCTGCTGTACTTATAATCATCATTAAGTAGTAAGAGTTGTAATTGCTATTGAAATAATTATAGTTAAACTTTCAGAGGATATTGTTTTAAGTTTTTAACATACGGTTCGTGTGAAAACCATAAATTTGTTACTTTATTCAAAATTCCTTATGCCTGCCAAAGCCAATACAATGTAAACTACTATTGCTCCCTAGTGATATAAGAACAAGAGAACATACCAATGGTAACAACGTAGCTACATAAACATCCTTAACGTCTTCATCTTCATCTTCAAGTGTGCGCACCTTGCTGTCTTCATCCTGATCATACTTTTAATTTGTACGAACAATAATTCATTTCCTTATACCAAAAGAAAACTATATTCAACTATAAGAGGCTGTTGACGTGCCCATTGCACATTAAAGTGCAAGGGTTAGTTTACCCTGCTTCTGAAGATGAGACGGGCATACCGAAGAAATGTGGCAAAAAATATGTTAAAACACCTAGAAAAACAGATACAGTGTCCACTTTAAATATAAAGTGTGGAGTTGTTGAATATCCTTTTGGACTTGGTCAATGAGAGAGAAGACTGACTGACCGTTGAGCACCTTTAAGAAGTCGGTGTAAGACTGTAAGCTAGAGTTTACTTTCTTTTCTGACAGAGAGAATCTCTTTTACCGGTGTCTGTGTATCTAGTCTTCATAAAAAGTTGAAAGATTAGTACACCTAGTTTTATCAATTGCACAAATTTTACTTTCTTGTCTGACAGAGAGGAACCTCTTTTACAGGTGCCCGTGTATCTATTCTTCTTGAAAAGTTGAAAGATTAATACGCCTTGTTTTATCAATTGCAGAAATTTATAATGCATACAGTAGGTTACTATCTAATTAATCGATTTCGTGACGGAGATGATTTCGTTTAGGTGTATCTATTATTACTAAAAATTATAAGACTTAAATGCAATTCTCATAGTTTTCTAAACTATCACAATTAGAAGGCTCATTTATTAAACATTTTTCTTTTTCTTAAATTAAAAAATGATCCTATCATCAATGGTTTTGAAAAAAATAAAAATAAAAAATATGATCCTATTATCAATGGTTTTGATAAATGATCATTTGTTAACAAAGGTAATTATTTGCTTTAAACTAAAGTTCTTGTTTTGTTTTTTAACAGATTGTCTTCATAATTCTTACTCTCAAAATAATTGAGTAATGTAAAATTTGATTCCAAAACTCACACAATTTTCTCAGGAGAGTTCTAATTATTCACTCAATTTAAGCCAATCGTTCTACAGAGGTTTCTATTAATAATGATTGTTAAGCAGATTTCCTTTCAACTATTTATTTCTTAAAAAAAATTTAAACAAATTCTTTTCTACATGCATCCAATATATGAGACAAGAATCTAGAATTGGAACTTTATTCTAGTCAGGTGGGATTCAAGAGTAGAACGAGTCAATGCACTGTTGTTTACATACAGAAAGTTAACACTAGAAGAGTTTCTGTGTAAACAGCCACACAAGTGTCCCACAAATAAACAGCCAGTAATGTGACTCTAGTACACCTACACTTAACTGAAGCACCAAAAATTCATATACAACCTTTCTGTAAAATTGCTCATAATACAATCCTTCATATTTGGTGCGAATGGCGTAACAAAAAATATCAAAAGGAAGATCCAAATTGTCTAGAAGAAAATTATTCAATAGAAAAATGCATTTGACAATGCAATTTTACATAAGAGAAATTACTGTAACTGTTAACATGAATTCAACACTAAAACTAATACAATTAGTCATGATGTTGATGAGGAACAAGCGTTAGCAGTTGATCTTTTCGCTTCTGTAGAAATGGGTAAGCTTTCTGATATTCCAAAACAGCCCTGACAAGGTGCCTGAAGGAGAACTCAGGCCAGAGGATTGGAGTAGCATAGAGCAAAGAAAAGGAAGTTTGCCAGAGAAGAAAGTTGCTGAGCCTGGTCTCCCCAGAAGTCCTAATCAAAAGCTCTGGCTCTGGACAATCAGATGTATACAGATGCCTCTCTATATCCTCTGCACTAATCTTCTTTTCATTTAAATCCCCTGCCTTCATAACGCCTTCAACGGCCTGGGCAATCTCCTGTGTACCAGTATAAGGAGCGCAGATATTTAGAAAGGCCGTGTCATTATTTCTAGAGAAAGCCATGGCTCTGTCTGCAGCTTCTCTTACTCTCTGGGGAAAAAGGCTCAAATCTCCCATAATTTGCACACGAATTCCATAAGTTTTAACCATGCTCTCCTTTTCAATGAGCAGCTCCAGCTTCTCCTGCATCAAATTCATGAGCGTCTCAACTTCCTCCTTTGACCGCTTGAAATTCTCAATACTGAAAGCATAAACAGTCACGTATTTTATCCCCAATTCATAACAGTCCCTCACAGTATGCATCAGGCTGTTATACCCAAATTCATGCCCCTTCAATTTCTTCATTTTTCTTTTGGTTGCGTATCTCCTATTGCCGTCCATTATGATCGCAACATGCTCTGGAACAGAGCCCGCAGAAACAATCCATATTACAAATCGTCTGAATAATTGGTATACTAAATTTCTAATAAAGCTTGCGCTGTCTTGAAAGCTTGGATTGATGAAGGATTTGAAGGCTGAATATACTGCCATTCTTTGATCAAAGAGACATAAAGATATATGGGTAAAAAGGGGACTTTATAACAGTTGTCCCATCTCAGGATTGTCTTGTCCTGGCGTCCTTCTGACGTCATTCGTGTAGCGTAGAAATTGTTTTGGAGTGCCAGCCCACCGACCCACTATGGTAGGGGTACATACTTAAACTGTTAAACAACGAGCATAGAGTTCTTAATATGAGGGCATAAATTATTAATTGTTAATTTATATACTGGAAAAAATAAATAATTTAATATTGTTTAATAGTAAATGTTCAATGTGGGGTGTGAGATTATGGGATAATGGAGTTCGAGACTGTGAGACACATGACTTAAGTTTTTATGAAAGATATTACAGTAATCTTTGTTGTGGGCTTCTTGCCATGTATGACAAATTGGTATTTAAGCGTGTGTCAAAGGTATTTTTTGGTTGGAGGGTTTAAATATTAAATTTACATAATTGTTTAGCTATTTGATATGGAACTACAAGTTTTAGGTCGAAATCTTATTGATTGAGATTTAAGGATTGATGGCTATTCCTTTTAGGAACATGTTTTGGTAAGGAGTTTGTATTTAGCAAGACTTCATTTTTGGTGGACTCATTCACAACCATTTAACTTCACTGTATATGTTTAATTGGTCAATTAATAAGATTTTTTATGGGACCTATTTTGAGATAAGAATATGATAAAATAAATCATTTTTGTTTTAAGGGAAGGGTGGCGTGAGAGTTTGTGACCCCCTTTTTTGGGCCATGCACATTAATGACTATAAAACTGAAGTCATTTCATCATATTGAATCATCTATGATGTTTAAAAAATGATCCTTCATGATTAAAACCCTTGGATTCTAGAAATGGGTGAATGAAATTCTATTGGTTTCTTGTAGTTTGGAGGATGGAAACCCTTTGAATTTGAGGGTACCTTGATATATAGGTTGCATTTACACTTGAAGCTTGGAGGATTTTAGCATATATTTTAAATATTAAAATATTTTGGTTATTTTCATGATATATTTGTAATTCTAGACTAGGATCAAATATTTATAATCATTTGAAAAAAATGTCATATATTGTGGGGAGGCCGCATCCATATTTTAATCAATATAGATAAACCGATGTATGCTTTCATAAGATTCGAGTAATTAGAAGTGATGAATAGTAATAGTTACTCATTGCATTCTAAGCATAAGATTTGAGTAATTAGAAGTGATGAATAGTAATAGTTACTCATTGTATTTTGAGCATAATATTTGAGAAAAAAGAAGTGATGAATAATAATAGCTACTCATTGTATTCTCTTATCTTGTCATCATGGGACCTTAGTGATGAGAGAGTGGGAGAATCTATTATTTAAATTTGTTGGTCATTATAATGCCACAAGTTATATTTTTGTTGAAGAAAAAATGTTGATTCAAGTCACATTTTTTATCAACAAATATAGTCATGACACTAGATTTTGCACAAACACAATTTAATAAAAAATATTAGAAATTATAAGAAATAATTTTTAGGCAAATATTAAAAATGATAGTTTTTTAATAAAAATTAAAATATCTATACATATTTGAAATCTATATAAGAACATTCACAAAATAATTAGTTTAGATTGCCTTTAAATTCTTTATGGTTGATTTGTTATAATTGACCAAAAAAAAGAAGATTCACATTATAATATGAGTTACCTATCTGTATTAAAAAGGTATTGGTATAATTTAGTACCTGCTTTTTGAAGACGAGATATGGGCATCCGTGACAGATAGATTGTGGCAAAAAATAATGTTAAAAGACCTAAAAAATCAAATACTGTATCCACTTTAATTATAAAGTGTGAAAGTCGGTGAGAGGTTCAACAACTAGTCATTAAAACTATTTTTTTTAGTATAAGTCTTTGTGGCAAAAGTTTACTTTCGTTTCACTGGTTTTAATGCAGAGAGGATCTCCTTTACAGCTGTGTCTGTTCTTCTTGAAAACTGGAATTATTAATATACCTAAATTTTCAATTCCACAACTTTATGATGGGTACAAAGAAGTTTACTTAACTTTCTTATTTATTTTTTTTTCATGGAGATGATCTGTTCAGAAGGTGTATCTATTATTACTTCAAATTAAAAGATTAATGCAATTTCTTCCTTAATAATGATTTATTAATTGCATTCATTTTTAAGTAATTTTTATTTTATTTTGATTTTGGGTTATAATTCATTTTTAAGTTATTCGATTGGTGTGATCTAAATTTTGATTCAAAAAGTCTTTTATTATTTTTTCAAAAGAATTTTAATTTATAATTGTTTTTTATTAAATCAATATAGGGGAAGAGCACCAATTACAATCCATGTTTCAATTACCATTCATATGATTTTGTCAATTTAAAGTCCATTATAAAATCATCTAGTGGGTAAATAGCTACCCATTTTTTGGAAAAAAAAAGTTTGTAATTAGATCAATTGTGCAACTTTTTGTTACCAATAGTGCATGATTATTGGAACATTTGTGCATAAGTATTGGATCAATCTTGCAATTTTTTGGTTAACAAGTAACGAGGCAATATGGAATATCTTTTGTTTTTAATTTTTCTGGATTTGACCATGTAGCTTTTTTGATGTTGCCAATGTTTTGGATCAAACACCATGATTTCTGATCTCCTGCTCTCTCACTTGCTCTCTTGCCCTGATGATGGATCATGGTGTTTGATCCGAAGCATTGGCTTTTTGACCCTTTTGCACACAGCAAATCCCATAGCGTTCATCTTTACTATCTAGAAGCTAGAACAATAGTTTTATATGAAGACAACAAAAAAATAATTGTCAAAACCTGATATAAAGTTTAGGTGCTTAGGGTGCGCGATGTTAGCTATAATGACTATTTGTGCTCTTCACCTATCTATTAGAGAGATTTCTCTTGATAATTTGATTGTTGGATACATTTCTTTTAAATTTATTTATTTTTGAGAAGTTTATAAATATTTTTGAGATTTAGACTTGGAACATAGTTTTAATCAAATAAGAATTCAAAAAGTTAAACAAGTACATTGACTTGACTCCGATACACTTCAGATTCATTGCACCACTTGTTACATATAAAAAGTTAATGTAAGAATTCAAAAATATTAAACAAATATGGGGTCCAATAGGTAAACAGCGCTTTTTATGGAACCCATATAATGCACCGGTCCCATAGTGTATTTATAAGTGTGTATTGGAGTCATTGCACCACTTGTTACATATAGAAAATTATTGTGAGAATTCAAAAAAATTAAACAAATGCGGGGTCCAGCAAGTAAACAGTGATGTCTATGTAGCCAATAATGGCCCAGTCTAATAGTGTAACACTTACAAATACACTATTACACTGTGGGGCCAGTACATTCTATCGGCCCCATAGCCAAAACCCAAGTAAACAACCAATAAATGAGTATAAGGTCTAGCAAGTAAACATCAATACATTGACTGAGCAAATAATAACAAGTCCATTAACCCCAATGCACCTCTTGTTACATATAGAAAATCACTGTGAGAATTCAAAAAGTCTAAACAAATATGGGGTCTATCAAGTAAATAGACAAACAAGTAACATCCAAGTAACATCCAGTCTATTAACTCCAATACATCTACCCTTAATGACAGCCTTAAATCACACACACTAAGCAACATATTAAGTCTAGAGAATAGAAAATGTCAGTCAACTCTAATTGTTTAACACTTTTAAGCCTAGAAGTGTAAGCTTAGTGTGTGTGATTTGATTTGAGCCATTCCCTTTAGAACACCAAAAAATTGTATACAATCTGTGTAACAATTGCTCTTAATACAGTCCTTTAAATTGAAGCTAATGACATAACGTAAAATAAAAAAGAATGTAATATTGGTATAGATTTTTCAGTCCATTTTGAATAGATCACTTAGTATGATCCGAAATCTGATCCGAAATCTCAATCAAAAAACACATATATAACAAATCCAGAAACAATCTCTATAAAGAGAAAGAGCTAAACTTCGAAAGAAAAATTATTGAATACGACTGTGCAAGTTTTCAACAACATAAACTACCAGATCTGGTTGCAAAAGCATTTAATTCAAAACTATGACTAATGCAATTAGTCATGGTGCTGATGAGAAACAAGCTTTTGCTGTTGATCTTTTTGCTTCTGCAGAAATGGGTAAGCTCTCTGATACTCCAAAATAGCCCTGATGAGGTGCCTGAAGGTAAACTCAGGCCAGAGAGTTGGAGTAGCATAGAGCAAAGAAAAGGAAGTCTGCCAGAGGAAAAAATTGCTAAGCCTGGTCTCCCCAGAAGTCCTAATCAAAAGCTCTGGCTCTGGGCAATTCGATGTATACAAATGCCTTTCAATATCCTCAGCCCTAATCTCCTTTTCAGCTAAATCCCCATTTTTAATAACACCTTCAACAGCCTGGGCAATCTCCTGTGTGCCAGTATAAGGGGCACAGATATTTAGAACAGCCCTATCATTATTTCTGGAGAAAGCCATGGCTCTTTCTGCAGCTTCTCTTACATGCTGGGGAAAAAGGCTCAAATCCCCTATAATCTGCACCCGAATTCCATATTTGTTAACAATGCTCCCCTTTTCAATAAGCAGCTCCAGTTTCTCCTGCATCAAATTCATGAGCGTCTCAACTTCCTCCTTTGACCGCCTGAAATTTTCAATACTGAAAGCATAAACACTCACATACTTTATCCCCAATTCATAACAGTCCCTCAGGGTATGCATCAGGCTGTTATACCCAAATTCATGTCCCTTCAATTTCTTCACATTTCTTTTGGTTGCGTATCTCCTATTGCCGTCCATTATGATCGCGACATGATTCGGAACAGAGCCCGCCGAAACAATCCATATTACAAAACGTCTGAAGATTTGGTAGATTGAATTTGCCAAAAAGGCGGCGGCCTTCTGAAAGCATGAACTACTGAAAGATTTGAATGCTGAATAAGAAGCCATATTTGCCAATCTGCAGCAATTTCTGGGCAGAAAGAGAAAGATACGTAGATCTGTGGCAGCAAAATTATGGGCGCAGGGTACATTAAAGACATTTCCATCTACCGTTTGTCAAATTAGAGTACTTTTCTGCGCCCTGCGGACAGAAATTGTGAGTGGAGTGACTGGTAAATTTGTCTTTCAGTGTGAAAGGGGAAGAATTTAACATGTCCACCAACCATTCGTCCACGACCACCATTGTAAGTCATACACGATTCACTCAAGTCTTCCACGTTTTCCACCTTATTATAACCGCAATGGATATTTTTCATTCTGAGCCAAGGGGGTAGGTATGTATACGGTACATATTGATTTTATAAGGAAAACAACAGACCAGTGTTTAATTAATTGCAAGATGATCAAACATTGTTAGAAATTAAGTACTAGTAAAGGCACAGTTATTTTCAAAACAAAATATATTTAATGAGAATGAATTGGTTAACAATTAGGGAATATATCAATAGGGAGGGGTTCATGATCGATTAGGTTCTACAATCTTTCATTTTTTATTCACTCAATTTCTTAATTACTAACTTTAAAGAAACAAAAAAAAATGATAACTAAAAGTCCATTAATAAATTTCATATGTATCAACAGCCGCCTACTTGTAATCCTAGAGTTAAAATTTATATACTTTAATTACAGGAGTTGTGCAACTTTATTTGTACTCGTAGCCGACAACTAGTGGGAAATTTGTTAAGCATTGGCATAAGATGGTTGTAGTGCACGGCTATTTTGGCATTTTTTGACCCTTGTGTACATAATGGATCCCACAACGTTTGTCTTTACTACATGGAAGCCAAAACAAGCTATGAGCAATTAAGTCACATATGAAGACAACAATTTTTTTTGTTGTTAAAATCCGATGTACTATTCTAGGATCTATGGGTGCGCAAAGTTAGCTATAACTGCTATTGGTGTTCTTCCTCTAGTTTTACTTACCACAAGGCCCTAACATCATAAGGGATGAGGCCGAGATTGTGTCCCAAGTAAATTTGGCGGAGTGGATACCTCTCAATCCTTGCCTCTTAGCCGAAAAGGTTTTAGTCTAAAGGCTTGTGCTCCCATATCAGATAGCTGAAAGTTCTTTGTATATAATATAAAGTCCTCCACTAAATTAAAAAAAAGTAAGGCAAAATTATTTTTCAAACAAAAAATATTTAATAAGTACATATTCATATCATGTGGTTGCTCCAAAAGTAAATAAAAAATATTGTTTAGGGGAGAGGGACCAATAGTCATTAGGGCTAACTTTGTCAACATGTAGCCGTCACATGGAATATCGTAAGACCTCCGGTTTTTTTAGAAATGTAATATGGACACTTAACTATCTACAACTAAGGTTTGAAGGCGTGACTCGTCATGCAAGTCGTCAAAATAACACGTCTAGTGCGAAGTGTCAAAAAAATGATTTTTTAAAGATTCGACCAAAACTTAATCTAAAAATCCCTAGTTGTTGAATAAAAAAATATCATTTGTAATTAATAGTATATCGTAATTTTATGTAAAATATAACTTATATGAAACTTAAATGGACTAAATACCTATTAGTAATCAGAAATGTGTGTTATCTCTAACTTTTATATCCAACACCAAAGGACCAATAGTTGAACACAAAACAACATATTATGATATAAAATAAAGCTTTATGAACACAAAGGAACCAATTGTTGAACACTTAAATCTTTAGACAATCCCTCACATTTCATGGAGAAAAACAAGGTATTTATTGTGTTCACCTTTTATATTTGTGATAAGACAAATTACAAATATGAAATACTCCAATGCATATACATTGCTACCCCAATAGTTGTACACATAAGAATAATATTTTTTCACTATGATAACATTAATTGTTTATGTGAGTATCTTATTTTATAAATGACACACTTATGGTGGATAGCTATGATATTTTATTTGAAACAAAAAATGATTTATTTCACCTGTTAATTAATGTATTTATACCTTTTTTATATAATATTTATAGGTTCTTTTATGTTCAAGTATTGGTCCATTTTGATCAACATTTGACATTTTTTTTATTTACATGCGGATTATTTATTTACATTATACAGTATAAATATGTGGCAAGACTGGATATTATATGCACAATTGCTATAACGACTATTGGACCCCGTACAACTACTGGTCCCTCTCCCCTAGTTTTAAATAATTGTGAGAATGTGTAAGTTGTTGAAAGATGAAGTTTAAAAATATTTTAAAGTTTTCTATAACCAGCGAGATGGCCATGCATGTATATTTAATGACCTAGGCCTTGACATCAACCAAAATGCAATCACGAAGGCTCCAAACCTTTTCATCATTACTCCTAACACCCACGTTGGCAAAGTGATCAACAAGCCCATTAAC
Organism: Cryptomeria japonica; assembly: GCF_030272615.1. Classification (NCBI taxonomy): domain Eukaryota; kingdom Viridiplantae; phylum Streptophyta; class Pinopsida; order Cupressales; family Cupressaceae; genus Cryptomeria; species Cryptomeria japonica. Next base: position 659,080,749 of record NC_081409.1, on the reverse strand, counting down.
TTCATGGTAGGCATGGGAAATTTTAACTTTTTGGAATGACCTTATGATATCCAAAGATTTCTCAACATTAAAATAATGATATAGTATGTGTAGTTGGAATGATATATATTTTTTTCAATTGTCCATGTAAATGTAATCATATAAAAAATTTATCTTATGAAGTGGTCAATAAACATATAATTTGTTTATTTTTTAACCAAGCACCACATATTTAAAAAAAATTAAATGAATATATGTGATCTTAAATATCTACGTCTATCATTTTTATACAATTATAATGTTCTCCTTACAATTCAAAAAATAAATATTAAAACCTAACCAAGATAATTAAAAACAATCAAAACATGTACTATAACAATATGAAAATATCTAAATGAAAGAAACATATCTTTTATGAATCATTTTTCAAATTTACATATGTGAACATAACGTTGTATTAATAATATCAATATTTTATATGATTACATATACATGGACAATTGAAAAAAATATATATCATTCCAACTACACATACTATAACATTATTTTAATGTTGAGAAATCTTTGGATATCATAAGGTCATTCCAAAAAGTTAAAATTTCCCATGCCTACCATGAAGCTAATGGGCTTGTTGATCACTTTGCCAACGTGGGTGTTAGGAGTAATGATGAAAAGGTTTGGAGCCTTGGTGATTGCATTTTGGTTGATGTCAAGGCCTTGTTGTCACGTGACTTATCCTAGGCTAGACAAGCCAACCTTTTTTAATGAATGCTTATGTCATTTTTTGATATGATGGATCGGGCCATTATTAATCAATGTGTTGATTTATTGCTATTTCTGAGAGCTTCACACACTTTCTGGGTAGTTTTTAGTTTCCTCTAGAGTTTCCTTTCTTTGCATATTTCCACCATTGTTGCTACCATGGGAGGCGAGAGGAAAAGGGTTGAACCCTTGAACTGTGAAGAGGTAAAAAATGACAAAACCATTTAGCGTATTTTGGACTGTGGTGGGCTTACCCATTTCATTGAGAGGTTGCATGGAGCTAATGCTAATATCACTACAAAAATTGCTAAGGGTCTAAAGGACGAGAAAACTCAAATTGGTGGTAGGAAGATTGAGATTGATGAAAAGTTGATTGCAGAGGTCACAAGACTATCCACGAACGGAGACAAATTTTATAGAGATGGGAAAATGTCGGATGTTGTGGTTCAAAGATTTCCTAGAAATGAGAAGGAAAGCAATAAATAGGCAAAAGTGGATAAGAGCAACTACGATATTGGTAAAATAAAAAACTATCTGGTGCTCTATTCTTTTTGTTCTTATGAAGTATATTACCCTAGATGGAAGATATACTAGGGATTTTGGGCATCATTTCGTTTTGCTAAACCACTTTAGGCATAAGGTGCAAATATCTTTTCCCTTCTTTTTACTTGCTTCTATCAATGCTAGCATCAAAGATCATACGAAGAGAAAGAAAAATCCTATCCTTCATGGCAGTTTGTTATTTTTATTTATGAACATATTAAAACCCTTCCTTCCCCGTCGTCTAGAATTCCTGACCCCTCATTTGAACTTGAGGATGATGACCCTATTAGCCTTTCCTATGATGAGGATGAGTTTAATACCAAGATGAAGGACACCAACTTTGAGTTGGATACTTCCCTAAAGCAAGGCCAAAGAGCTAAGAGGAGCAAAGCATCCCCTGTCTCCATTTCAAACTCCGAGTCTCTACCTTCCCACAATTCTATTCCAAACAAGTCAAAACATGTCCTTAACAGGAATGATAGAACCCCCTTTCCTAATGATCTAAATGCTAATTCTCCTTATCTTAGTTTGGATAGAGAAAAACCTAATGATGTTTTGACCATCGCCCATGACTCTGTTGTGGATAATTTTAGAATGTTTAAATGGGTATTCCATGAAATCAAGGAAATTAATATTAAACTTTGAGAAGTTACTAGCAAATAGGACAACCAAGGAGAAGAACAATGGACTGTGGAGCAGAGGAAATCAATTGTTGATTCTATGTAGAAGACGGTGAGCACATTGAATGATCTTAAGAAAGATTGTGACAACAAAATCTCAAATTTGGAAGAGAAATTAAAGAAAGAGTATGAAGGTAGATTGAAACAGTTGAAGAGAAAAATCCAAAAAGTTAATGATAACATCATCTCTTTGGTTACCTATAGTCACAAGGTGGTGAAAAATTCCACTGAAAGTATAAACACAATGGTAGGGAAACTTGAAAACCTCCACTAGGAAGGGACTATACTTGATGTGGTGGATTCCATAGAGAAGAAACAAGAGGATACTACCAGGCCTTCCAAGAGAACCAGAGCCAACCTGAAGAAGAAATCTCCTAATCAATAAATACAAGAAGATAACACTCAACATTGATAATATGATTAAACAATAAGGATCCGATCAACTACTAAGAGGGGAGGGGGGGGGGGGGTGAATCAGTAGATAGAAAATATACTAAACTTTCACCAAACTTAATCCCAACTCATAAACAACTTGCTAAACTAACAGGTTTAGTCACTGTAACAAAAATTGCAACTGCACTGTCAAACTTTACCGATTGACCAAAACGTCAACGATACAATGTAACAGATCTAAAACTCAAATACCATTCAACCAAAACATTAAATCATTTCACTAACATCAGTTTTAGCTCATTTCAGATCACTTTCAGTCATCTAAACATATCTAAGTGGCTTTACCGATTAATCATATCAACCATATCAAAACACATCCACAAAATCATTCACCACTTGACATAATGATTTTTCACGTGGAAACCCAAATAGGAAAAACCATGGTGGGGATGAATACCCACATGTATTTTGAACTCTTCTGAAGTTCACCCTATTAGGTGCCAAGCCTTGTTAGAAGCTTATACAATAATGTCCTGTTAAGAACAAATCCGATTAGGGACCACCTGGTTAAGGGATTGACTACAATACCTTATTAAAGGCAATACCCTGTTAGGAGTAACCTCGATAGAGGATTTCAAATCCAAGCTAATGGATCACCTGGTTAGAGGATTTAAACAACACCAAGCATGTTAAAGCTTACCCGGTTAGGGGATTTAACTGTTATAATTGTTAGAGAACAATAGGGTCTTCGTTGATCTGGTAATAGCACTGCTCTTCTTAATCAAATCCTTTTATGCTCCTATTTGCCTTCACAACATTCTGCAGATGCTCCTTTTGGTTCAACAACAATCACACTACCGCACTTAACCAAATTGCCAACACAATTACAAACAACTCATTGACCTTAAATATAAATACAATAGGTCGGTAACACCTCACAAATCCTACAAATCTCATAGAGATTACAAACATATCGGTTCAAACATAACCATTGGATTACATAGCAATCAACTACACATTGTTCAAGACAACTTCAACCGCTCCTGGATCACTGCACATTGGATCTTGTAACTCATCACGCGGTTATCACTTCATGCTATGCATTTGCTCATTCCCAAGATAAACAATTATCTTCACACACCAAAACCACTTTGAAACTCATCACGTGCATCATGCATACGTGGCATCTTCATCTCTGATCAACATTCGATCATAGATCAACACAACCGATTCTCCAAGTTCCATTGGTTAGGGTTCTGCCTATCACTCTGCTTCAAATAACAATACCGGTTTCATTCACGTCTTTACTACCGGTTGCAATACAACTCCATTACCGGTTACTATTGACATCAATGACAACACTATACTTCATCAATGCAATCTTCATGCAATGCCAACAATCTCCCCCTTTGGCATTGAGGGCAATACAAATATCAATACCCTTTGATTGTGATGATTGAAATTAAAACACATACACATGTATAGGAATCCTGGTTTACATTTTCCAATCACATACTCTTCTTCAATTGTATCTCCATGTCTTCAGCTGGTAACTGGCTATCAATCATACAGTTCTTCTCCCCCTTTGACAACAATGCCAAAGTGAAGGTTAACCATTCCATGCTTCACCGATCTGCAACAAGTTGCTCCCCCTGTGGATTAGCTCCAATCTACACCAATCCCACTTCAAGATTTTCAATAAGCTCCAAGACTGATGTCTTCCACATCTGCTTAATTGACCTCATGTAGGGGTACAACCCCTAGCTTACCTCTAAGATACTCAAAAGTAGCCTTAGGTAGAGGTTTAGTAAATATACCAGCTAGTTGTTCTTTAGTAGATACATGCTCCAGTGACACATCTTTACTCTACACTTTCTCTCTCAAGAAATGATACTTCAACTCAATATGCTTTGTCCTAGCATGCAACATTAGGTTCTTAGAAATGTTTATTGCACTGGTGTCATCACAGAAAATCCTTACCGGTTCTGAAATCTTCAACTTAAAACCTTCCAAAATGTGTTTCATCCAGATTGCTTGGGTACAATTCATATAAGCTGCAACATATTCAGCTTATGTTGTAGATTGTGAGATATAACTTTGTTTCTTGTTGCTCCAAGACACTAATCTTCCTCCAAGAAAGAATGCTCCTTTGGTTGTACTCCTCTTGTCATCAACATTACCTACCCAGTCTGCATCTATATAGACTTTTAAATCAAAGTCTCTTGCATATAAATACCATAATCCATAATCAATTATGCGTTTCAAATATCTGAAAATTCTTTTGGTCCCTATCATGTGTGTCTCCTTCGGGCTCTTTTGAAATCTGGCAACCAATCCTACTACATGAGCAATGTCCGGTCTGATGTGGACAACATAATGTAGTTTACTTATCATTGACCTATACTCCTTTTCATCCACTTATGCAAAATCATCCTCCTTAGACAATTTACAACCTATAACCATTGGTGTTCCAACTGGTTTATAGTCTCCCATTCCAAAAGTCTTCAAAACTTCTTTCACATATTTGGACTATGTGATGAAAATACCTTCCTTCATCTGTTGGATTTGTAGACCTATGAATTTTTTTATTTTACCTACCAATGACATCTCAAACTCATTCTTTGTTTCATCAGCAAAGTCATCACACATATCATCATTTCCTCCAAAAATGATATCATCCACAAATACCTTACTTACCAGTATCTTATCTCCTTCTGACTTGAGATATATATTACTGTCTTCATTGGTTCTCTAAAAACCTATCTTCACCAAGTGAGAGTGAAATCTTTCATACCATTCTCTAGGTGCTTTCTTCAGTCCATATAATGTCTTATGTAATTTGCACACCATGTCCTTTTCTATAGTTAAAGCATAACCATCTGGTTTTTCAATGTAAACTTCCTCTTCCAATATTCCATTTAGGAATGCTAACTTAACATCCATCTGATATACTTTGAATCCTATGTATGCTACAAATGCAAGTAGAGTCCTTACTCCTTCCAATCTTGCGACTGGTGCAAATGTCTCACCATAGTCTTCACCTTCTTGTGCATATCCTTTGCATACCAATCTGGCTTTATTTATGACCACTACTCCATCTTCATTCAATTTATTCCCGATACCAATTTTGTACCTATTACATTCTTGTTCTCTGGTCTGCCTACTTGTGACAAATTATTGTTCTTCTCTATCTGGTCAAGTTCTTCTTCCATTGCCTTGATCCAGTCTTCATCTGCAAATGCTTCTTTTGCAGTTCTAGGCTCAATGGAGGAAATCATACAAGAGTTCTCTCTAAGCCTTGTTCTTGTTAGCACACCTGCATTCATGTCTCCAATAATCTGATTGGGGCTATGATTGAGTCTAACATACCTTGGAATGACATGATCTTGTTTTCTAGGTTCTTCTTCTTCCTCTTCACTTTTTTCTTCTTTTGTTGGGCCTCCTTGTTTCAGTTGAATTGGGGCTTCTGTGTTCTGTTCTCCAATTCTGGCTTCACTGGTTCCGATTCCAAAAATAGTGTGTAATGTTCTTCTTCTTCCTTCTCTTTACCGTTTTCCCCTGTTTTCTCAGGAAATTCATCAACTCAGACATTAACACTTTCAATGATCTTCTTGGTCTAGTTGTTGTAACACTTGTAAGCTTTGCTCTTGGTGGAGTCACCAAGAAATATGCCTTCATCACTCTTGGCATCAAACTTACCAACATAATCACCTCTCTTGATAAAACATCTGCTACCAAAAATATTAAAGTAATTGACATTAGGTGATCTACCATACTAGTATTCATAAGGAGTTTTATCCTTACCTCTTTTAACCAGTATCTAGTTCATTGTGTAAACAGTTGTGCTGACAGCTTCTCTCCAAAATGTATTAGCTACACCTCCTTGAATTAGCATAGTCCTAGCAGCTTCAACAACTGGCCGGTTGTTCCTTTCTGCAATACCATTCTGTTGTGGTGTCCTAGGTGCATAAAGTTGCCTCTTAATTCCATTGTCTTCACAGTAACTAGTGAATTCCTCTGAAGTAAATTCACCACCTTGATCAATTCTTAAGCACTTTATCTTTTTCCACTTTCATTTTCAACTAAAGCTGTGAATGCCTTAAACTTGCTAGATGCTTCTGTCTTGTCTTTAAAGAATGTGACCCACATCATCCTTGAGCAGTCATCACTAAAAATCATGAACTACTGATCACCTTGAATACTCCTAGTCCTCATTGGTTCACAAAGGTCGGTGTGAACCAAATCTAGCAAATGTTCTGCTGAGAAAGATTTGCTCTTGAAGGTTGAGGATATCATCTTCCCTAACTGACATTCCTTGCACAAAGCATTCACCGGTTTGTCTAACTGTGGCAAACCTCTTACTGATTTGGAATTACTGACTTTTACAATGTTATCAAAATTTACATGACAAAATCTCTGATGCCAAAGCCAACTATCTTCTACTTTTGCAATTAAACAACTATTGACTTTAGAACTTAAATGAAACAAGTTACCTCTGGTTTGTTTGTTGGTTGCAATCAGTTTAGCTTTGCTTCCATAAATCTTGCAGACTCCATTTTTGAATTCCAGTGGGTAACCTTTGTCATTGAGTTGAGCAACACTCAAAAGATTGTGTTTCAATCCTTCAACCCAGTAGACATCATCTGCACTTCCTTTACCATTCAGAGAGATGGATCCCTTTGCTTTCACCATGCAGGGTGAGTCATTTCCAAATCTCACAACACCTCCATTAAACTCTCTCAAAGTAAGAAACTTACTCAGATCATAGGTCATGTGGTGTGAACAACCACTGTCTATAATCCAGTCATCAAAACTATCCATGCGAGAGATTAATGCCTTCTGATCTGGTGTCTCTTCTTTAATAGCAACAAAGACAATGTCATCATTTGCATCTTCTTCAGATTCTTCATTTGTAATTCCTCCATCCACTGCAATGAGACAATCTCTTTTACCTTTTCCTTTATACTTCTTATACTTCTCTCATTTTTGCTCATTATCTCCATTAGGACAGTTAGCAGCAATATGTCCAATCCGTTTACATGCAAAACACTTCAATGGTAATTTACCTTTGTACTTACCAATACTACTGGGTAACCGGTTGGCCAACAATTCTTCAAGCTCAATCAAACTATCTTCATCATCTACCTCTCTGTTGGATCTAGACTCATGACCATAGCTCACTTCTCTTCTTTTCCTTACCGGTGGGGTTGAAACTAAGGCTCTAAATGTAGATTCCGATCTCTGAACACTTCCATCAAAACCATTTAATTCAAATGCAGTTAGTTTACCAATGATGGAGTCAAGAGTTAACTTTGTTTTATCAATATACTTGAGTTCCTGAATGGCTGCAACTCGGATAGCGTAGACCGGTAGAAGGGTTCTCAACACCTTGCTAACCACTGTGGTATCCTCCAATGTACCTTTAACACTTTTGATCTCTCTGACTATCTCCTTGATCCTCTGACCATACTGTTGAATGTTTTCTCCTTCAGCCATCCGCATATCATTAAATTTACCTCTTAGACTCTCTTCCTTGGCAATATTAACATGCTCATCACTGCTATAAATATCTTCCATTTTCTTCCATACTTCATAAGCAGTCTCCAATCCACGAACATCAACATACTCTAAATCAGACAACTCTGGTTAGGGACCACCCAGTTAAGGGATTGACTACAATACCCTGTTAAAGGCAATAACCTGTTAGGAGTAACCTTGGTAGAGGATTTCAAATCCAAGCTAATGGATCACCTGGTTAGAGGATTTAAACAACACCAAGCCTGTTAAAGCTTACCCGATTAGGGGATTTAACTATTGTAATGGTTAGAGAACAATAGGTTCTTTGCTGATCTGGTAATAGCACTGCTCTACTTAATCAGATACTTTTATGCTCCTATTTGCCTTCACAACATTCCGCAGACACTCCTTCTGGTTTGACAACAATCACACTACCATACTTAACCAAATTGCCAACACAATTACAAACAACCCATCGACCTTAAATACAAATACAATAGGTTGGTAACACATCACAAAACCTACAAATCTCATAGAGATTACAAACCTATCGGTTCAAACATAACCATTGGATTACATAGCAATCAACTACACATTGTTCAACATAACTTCAACCACTCCTAGATCACTGCACATTAGATCTTGTAACTCATCACGCGGTTATCACTTCATGCTATGCATTTTCTCATTCCCAAGATAAACGATTATCTTCATGCACCAAAACCACTTTGAAACTCATCACGTGCATCATGCATATGTGGCATCTTCATCTCCGATCATCATTCGATCATAAATCAACACAACCGATTCTCCAAGCTCCATCGGTTAGGGTTCTACCTATCAACTGGTTAGGGTTACCAGTTGATCACTTTACTTCAAATACCAATTCCAGTTTCATTCACTGCTTTAATATTGGTTACATTATTGCATCACTACCGGTTGCAATACAACTCCATTACTGGTTACTATTGACATCAATGATAACATTATACTTCATCAATGCAATCTTCATGGAATGCCAACAAACATGACACAACTGGAAGCTGAGGCCGCGAAGGCCCTCAAAAATTTGAACTAGGATTTTCCTTTTTACTGTCATTTTGGTGGTTTTTGGTTTGTTGTTGGTCTTTTGCTGACTTTTCGCTGATGTTTAAAAAATGGTTATATCTGTAAGCAACATGTTGTAATAGTTCTTTCTTAAAGGGTTTCAGGTCCCTTCAAAACCTGTTTGTTCCTTAATCAAAAACATTATTTTAATGTCACCATGTCCATTTATCAGAACCAATAATAAACAAAGTGAGCATGTGTTAGATGATTCCCTTAAGGATCAACTTTGGGATAAATATGATAAACGTTCCTCTTCATTTTTCTTTTGTTAAAATAATTTGTATTTTTTTAATCTTAGAGTATCATTTAAATGAGAATACTAATGATATTCTCAACAATTTGAGAAGTTTAGTTTTAGAGTTAGCAGTGAATGTTAAAATCCCTCTCTCAACATCATTGATATCTATTATGGCCTTTGCAATATTGGCCCTTATGACGTGTATAATTAAATCCCATGCAATTTTGACAAGAATTTTCATATGGTTGCCTCTTGTTATAAGTGGAAGAGGGAAAAAAATTATATTATTGAAGTCCCATGGCACATGCACATACTTATCAAATTTAATTATCACACAACAATAAATCTAGTAGTTGAGTACCTTGATGATACCTTATATTCTTTGTAGCAGTAAGCACTCTATTAACTAAGCTAACATCCACCCACAAATTTCACACCAACATAATACATTAGTTAATACACAATAGAACCACTTTATCAAAATAATCATTATCAACATCACGTGATTCTATATTCTAGGTAGTTGAAATCACACAACATGTATTTGATTTGGTGATTGACATGGACAATTCTATTATGGAGCATGACCATACTATTTGTGGTATATAAATGCATATATGCATCAAAGAGTATACATTCCTCAACACTTACTAAGGCATTTGTTTGACCCATGATAATTTTTTAGTTATCATTTTTTGGAATTGCATTTCTAATGTTTATTAACATCTCTTTGAATTTGACTTGTTTAGATCATGCCCTTGTTGACACAAAATTATGTTGAATGCCACAATTGTTTGGATTATAGTACACAATACTTTACCATAAATATTGATTGCAAACATGAAGTACCTTTTTTAAAAAATATGGTTATAAAAATGTTGGGCGTTTACACCTAAAAATGTTATTAAGAATAGAAATACAATGGAAAACACTTGTATATAGTGGTACATCTCAAACATGAGGTAACTAGGTGAGATCAATAATAAGAGGAATCAAATTTCCATCAAAATATATTGTGCCATGTGATGGAAACAATTGTTGAATCAAGCACTTGTTCTCAACAAATAATTTAGGGCCTCTAAAACTCATTTAATCAATAACAATATGTCATATTTGCTTGATATATTCTTGTGGTATGTAAAGTACGTACCTCGAAACTATATCACAAAATCAAATAAACAACTCAATTTCACATTAATAAGGAAATGAAATGGAATACCATCAATGTTTGAATACATCTTACATCTTCACATGAAGTACTCTCAAATCATGAATATAGAGTATAATAACATAATGTACAAATAGAGGTGACCTAGGTTCTCTAGCCCATATTATCACAACAATACAATAAGAAAACACGTCAGTAGAGTCTCTATCTTACACTAACCCAACAATCATCTATAAATCCATGAGAGAGTGGCATTGGTGCCTACAATCTATCCATAGAGATGCTTTTCTCTGTGTTGAGAAAGAGAAAATCTTAAAACCATCGAATAATCTATTTGTTGCAAGGGCAATTCCTGACTTGAATTGTTCTGGGAGGGTTTGATCTGAGGTGGGCATGTTACGTACAGAATCTGGCCCTCGCCTAGAGAACATGGTTTAGGTGCTTTTCCACCCAACCATGAAGTTTACACTTCTCCAAAATTATTCATGCTCAAAGAATACTTTGTTAGACTTGTGTGAATATTGTCATTGTTGTCATTGATGTAAAACCTGGTGATCCGGTTAGGACCAGATGAAGTATGTTGTTGTTATGGCATTATAAGTAGTTTTGGTATTATAGGTTGAGCAACAGTGGAAGATAGGTATGTATGTGATATGTTGCAGTGAAGTATATATGATCTACTTGAGTCATTTCTGGAATATTCTCTTCTCCAAAATCCTATGTTGTGCTTATCTTGGTTTGTATCCAGTTTCGATATCAGTGGTATCAATTATATCAATTATAGCAGTTATATCAGTTGTATCTGTTGTATTGCTATCCAGATGATTATATTACATGGTTTTATGTTCTAGAATCTGTGGCATCTGTATCTTGGAGTTGGGTGTTGTTGTGCTTGGAATTTGTGATTATGGATATGTTTCTATGGGTCTGGTTGACCCTTGTTTTGTCCGAGTTATTAAGGCGTGCATTTTAGTAAATGAAGTCTATGAAGGAAGCGTATAAGAGGTTGGTATAGGCCAACTTGTTTATTCTATTTTTGGTCGAGGCATGTTTTGGATAGTGTGTTGATCCGAGCAGCATATTATTGTGTAAAACATTTGTGTTTGGCCGACATATTATCTTAGTGTATGAGCTTACTAGTATATATAAATAGTTGGTGTGTGAAATGTAAAAACAAGTGTGAAAAATATGCAATAGAAGAAAGCAGAGTGTGTGTGGTAGAGCAGAGTAAGAAGAATTTGGGTGATAGAATTGTGGATTGCAGAGCAGTTGCAGTGAGAGAAGAAGTATGCAGTGTATGAGCGAAGGTATGTGAAGAAGAGTCAGAGTGTGAACAGTGTTGCAGTAATCCTTTACCGGATCTACTGCAAGTAGTTGGTTCAATAGACTAGTGCAGTAATCCCTTACTGGACTTGCTGCAAGTGATTATAGACAGTAGTACAATGATCCCTTACCAAATCTGTTGTGACTTTTTGTGAGTTGTTATTATAGTCACATAAATCTATCCAATTTAATTAAATAAATATTCCCTATTTATTTGATTAAAAATCTACTAGCCATTAGTTAATTAAATTAATATTTAATTAATTCATCTTCAAACATTCTCCTATTAATTAAATAAATTATTCAATTTATTTTAATTAATTAATTCAACCAAATTCATAATCAATTAAATGAATAAATCATATTTATTTCATTTAATCCCCTATTCCACTTTTAAATAAATTAAATAAAACATTTATTTAAAATCATTTATTCCCCCCCCCACTTGCATTTTCCTACAAATGCAACTTGCACACATTTATTGAAATAAACTAATTTTATTTTAATTAAAATCATATTTTCCCTCACCCACCAAATCCACTTGCAATCCTAACCCCCTTCTAGATTCTTCTAAACCTTTCCTAATTAGCCTAATCCATCTCATAATTATTGTCACATTCCTAAGCAACTTGGAGTCACTTCTCAAAGACTTCAAAGTCTTTGAAAAGCATTTAATGCTTTGTGTGTTCAACAATCTAACCTCTAAAGTCTTCCAAAACCACTAATGGCTCTTACATGACCATTAATGGCTCTTACATAACCATTTATGGTTATTTCAACTTGCACTCATGTGTCTCCTCAAGCATTTATTGTTTTGACCATGGTTATCCCTTTTTCCTTTGCACAAGAGTTTATCCATTGGATAAAAGCTTTTTTTTTTAATAAAGAATTTATTCATTCAACCCAACCTTGACCTTAACTCCCAAGTTAACTCTCGAGTCATGTCAAGCATTTAATGCTTATTCCCTCTCCTCTCAACCTATCTCATATTGACACTTGTCATCCTGGGATTAGGTTGAAAGCCCTCACATGGATCTCAAACCATTCAATCCCGACCCTTGTTGAGATTACTCAATCTTAACCATCCATTGCTCCATTTTTCCTATAAATAGAGCCCATTTCTTCATAATCCAGATCCCAAAAACTTGTATGCATTTAATCTATAATGAATTTTAGAGAGCATTTAACATAAATCACTAATATATTGTTATCTTGGCCAAAATAAATCTTAGTTCTTTTTCATAATGTTTAATTAGTTTGTTTTACACTTGCATAGCATAAGCTTGAGATCATCTACAATCTTGAATCTCCATAAACATCCATAGTGCAAAAAGCTGCTAAGAGCTACACTATTTTGGAACTTGGAGAAAAGAGGAACAAAGGAGAAGGAGCTAAGAACATGTTAAGAGGCATTTGGAGATGCCTTCTTATATTTGTGTCATTTGTTAAATATGTTAGCATGATCTTAGTATCTCTTTTGATATGTTTGTTTAGGTTAATCTTTGGTTGAATAACACTAACATTAATCTTGTTTCTTGTTGTTTTTGGTGTGTTATAATACCACAGGTTTTAATCTAATCTTGTCCTTTTTGCAGAGCATCATTTGGTGAACCCGACGTGAATCCAAGCACCCAAAACAATCTTTTTAAAAACCAACTAACATGTTTGAATGTTGAAATTGACACATAGGTCGCACTTTAGCACTTTTGATCGCGTTGTAGCGCTATTGAAACTTGTTATTCTAGTGCTATTGTTTTTACAATAGCGCTATTATCTCAAGTTTGATGCTATTGTGATTGTTTAAGCGCTTTTGTGCTTATTTTAGCGCTTTTGCACTTGTTCTGACGCATTTGTATTTACTATCAAATTCTTCTTTTAGCGCTTTTGTTTCTGTAAAAACGTGTTTTTGGTTAAACTAGCGCTTCTGTTTTCACACAGATTAGCGCTATTGTAACAAAACATTGTAAGGAAGGCCTTGTAACCGAAAAATTGATTTATTTTAGGCTTGTGGAAGCCCCCCTTAGGTGTGGATTTTACTAACTATTTGCTTTTTGTGTAGGTCTAAAACTCACTTCTTTAAAATCAAAATTTTGTTTTTGGTGTTTTAAAAAATTGAACAAAAACAACTTTTCTTTTCTTTCTAGTTAGGATCATTTGTTTTTGGTGCCTTAAAACTTAACAAAACAAACTTTGTTTATTGAAAGTTTAGGCTTAATTTTTCATTTGGTGCTTAAAATCAACAAGACAAATTTATTTCTAGCATCAAACTTAAGCAAAAATTTACAATCCACACTTCAATTTTTGGTGCAAATAAAATTCACAATGAACTTGTCTTAAATTTGCAAAAGCGATTTACTTCAAGCAAACGTGCTTTTTATTAAGTTGACCAAAATTTCATTTTCCTAGTTACTTAAACATATTGCCTTTGAAGTTAAAAAGAACATCATGGTTGTTGGATCAACATCTCCAATTAGATAGAAAATCATTGCAATGACAAGTTAAAAAGAACAAGTGTTTTTCGTGATTGGCACACTTGTGCAAAAAGTTGGTTGAGTGGTCCTACTTCTAACACACACTATCCTCTCCCTTGGCTTTCGTGGTTCTAGGTGCAAGAGAAAAGTGTTAGTAACACTCAATTTTTTTCTTTTTAAGAGAGGCCTGCCAAGAGATGCATCACTCTTAGGACCGACCTCGCGCAATAAATCCTTTGAGCCACTATAAAAATCAGGTGACAGCAAAAGCTGTAGCCTTGGGTATAGCTGTTCCTACAGTGTAACTTGCCAAAAGGACAAATGGGCCTCACCACAAGTTACAAGGCTCTTAAATGAGTCACTGTAGAATGAACTTATGTCCAAAGACATCGAAAATGACTAAACACCTTTAAGTAGTAGCCCACCCATTCTATTGATTGAGGATATTTGTGATATAATTCAGTGCAAGAGCATAGATGGTTTTGTTCCCAAGATACTCACCATACATATTTCCTTGAGTAGAAACATAGCTTTTTGAAAAGTCACTTGTGACTTGATAAAAGTAGTGACTCCCCCATCATAAGGATCATCTATTTGTTATGTTCGTGCAAGACTTAGTATATCACATCCTTACCTGCCACGATGGGATTCATAAGGTATGTAGTACCAAAGTCGAAGAAATATCAAAATGTGGGCTGAATTTATCGCAATTGGCCATTTGACCTTAGGGATACAAAGTGTTTGAAGTTTTTTCATTTTAGTCAAAGACCAAGTACAAATTGAGCCAACTTCAGGCTTTGGAAAGAAAAACACCTAAAATACACTTAAAGAAAAGAGTCATAAAAAGTCCAAGGATTGGGTTGATCTAGACCCATACTCATTTGTGCCTTTAAGGCAACATTCTTGTGTTTGTGTGCTTGCTTTGTTTTCTTGTCAAAGAAACATCATAAAATCCAAAAATCAAAACAAGTATTCATCCAACCAAACATTTTTCAAAACAACCATAAAGATCAAAAACAAAGAAAAGTTTCAAACTATATGACCATTCTTCACATTTTGAGAAAGAAGAATCTTCATCAAAACATCAACTTGAAAAGAAGACCATTGAGCTCAAAGGCTTTGATCAAAAGGAGAAAATTCTTCTATCTAAATAGACAAATCTTTGTCTCTCATAGAGCTTTTCTACGTCACATGCGTTTATACCTTCAAGGCAAATCAAACAAATTTGATTCAGAGTCATTGAACCGCAGAGCTTTTATGCAATATAGAGCTTTGAGTTATCACAAAAACCAAGGAGGCAAGATCAACCCCAACTTCTTCCCAAACATTTGTATCACATACAATGTAGCTTGAGAAATGCCACCAATGCCCGAAAGGGAAGAGGTAGAATTTGTTCCATTTGTGACACAAAGCTTTTATTGAAGTTAAAACATTTCATCCATTATCTCATTCACACATCATCCCATTCATTTTCAACTCTCAAAACATTAAATAAGTTCTTGTCCTAAGTTCTCTTTTGGATATTGCTTGAATCAAACACAAAACATCACTTTTAAATTGTTTCTACATCTAGGATAAGCTCATCCTAAGAGACATATCTACGCAGGTTAAAACTAGTTTATGAGTGAATCCTCTCACTACTAGGTAGTTAAGTTTGTAACACATCTCAAATTTCTCTAAACCTTATCACATCAAACCTTATCAAACACAACAAACAATTCAACGAAGAAAACTTTGGTAACATCCACCTTTAAGTGTTAGAGATCCACATGCAAAACAACACACCAACCATTGATCTTTCATTTCATAAAAAACTCATCATCATTTTCACCCAACTTCAACAAAAACTCATAAACAAAATGGCTCATACCCGATCACAGTCAAGGCAACAAGAAATAGAAATTGAAGAAGAAGAGGAGGAAAATATCAATGAATTTCAAGAAGCACTTGGAGGAAATGCGAATGATGAAAACCCAAGTACTCCTACTACTGCAACAATAGAAAGGGCTCAACACAACCCTCTCTTTAATAGACTTTTTGACGAAATACTCAGGACCAATGTGGATGCTCACTTTTTAAAGCTTGCTCAAGAAGCCAAACTCCCCTCTGACTTTGATCTTGCACAACTAAGACAAGCATCAGAATGACAAAGTTGCCATGAGGAAGAAAGTGGTAGAGATCCCATCAAATATAACATTCCTCGAGGTAACCCACCACCTCCTCCTCCAAATGACATAGAGATGTTATGGCAACAAGTTGAAAATCTCACCCAACAACTTCGTAGTGGCGTAAAGACTAATCAATTTTCACTCAATGACATTTGCCCCTATCCCTTTGATAGGAATCTTTATATGGCACCTTTTCCACGAGGGTTCAAAACACCCAAGTTCAAAAAGTATAGAGGAAAAGGAGATCCTTGTGATCATGTTAGAGAATTCCATTCAGCCTGCCTTGAAGTGGCATACAAAGATACGTACCTAATGTGCCTTTTTCCCCAAAGCTTGGGAGGAACAACCACATCATGGTTTTCCTGACTACCAGGTGGCATTAGGACCTTTGAAGAGCTAGTTCAGAAGTTCTTGGCACATTACTCTCATAATATTGAACATAATATCACCATGGCTGATCTATGTAACACTAAACAAAAACTAGGTGAACTATTCTCAATATTCCTGCAACGACGGCGTCAAATGTCTAGCAGATGTTCTCTTCAGTTACCTGAACAAGAACTAGTGGAAATATTTATTTTGAACTTAAACGAAGAAATGGAATTTCACCTGGATGTCAAAGACACAGACTCTTTCAATGATATGATCACAAAAGGTTTAAAATGTGAGCGGACTCTCATCAAGAAAGGACTTATCAAAATCTATAATGAACCAAAGGATGGTCCTCGCCCATGCTTCAATAGTGACAAACCAAGCTACTGGAACAAAAACAAAAATATTGTCAACGACAGGGTTGTGGATGCAAGAACTATCAAAAGTGCGCAACCTGTAGTTTGATTTGCAAGACATAATCCCCCACCTCAGACTAACACAGTTGCTCCTCCAAATCAAGGCCACATTACATCTCATGATGAACCCAGGCCTCGTCAACAAAAACAAAAGCGTACATACACTCCCTTAGGGGAACCCATCGAGACAGTATTACGACAACTGGTTTCTCAAAATCTAGTAACCCTACCCAAAACATCAAACTATGAACCTCAAGTCAAACCTTCATGGTGGAGGGATACTGAACATTGTGATTTCCATCAAGGGAGAGGACATAAGACAAGCAATTGTCACAAATTAAAAGATCTTATTTAGGATCTTATTGACCGAGGTGAAATCGAAATTGAAGGACATGACCCAAAAACAACAAACAATGATCATTTGATGTTTAAAAATCCACTTCCATCACAAGATCAAAGGGGTCCTTCTACTTCCAGGAGAGGCACTGATACCACTGATTATATGCAAGCCGTGTATAATTACACTGTAAATCACCTATACGATGCCAGTGAACAAATTGAAACTATAACCATCAAAGGTCCCAGCTCCACTTGTAATGTTGTTACACATTGCAACAAGATTACTATAAAAGCAGCTCCACAAGGCACCCCATCTATCCCAAAGCAGTATAATCTTGTGGAACAGTTAGACAAAACGCCCGCACTGATATTTATCTTAAAGCTATTGCGCCTATCTCCATCCCATAAAACAATCTTGGATCAAGCTCTCTAAGAGGCGTCAGTCCCTACAAACCTAAATACAGATCAATTCCAAGCCATGGTTGGAAGTCTAAAGTCATCACCTTGTCTCACTTTTTCTGAAAGTGACAACTCTTCCTTCTAGCAACCTCATAACGCTTTGCTACACATTGAAGGATTTATCAACCAGCATAGGATCAAGCGAGTCCTGATCGATAATGGAGCAGGCCTAAATATTTGTACATTGCAGTTGGTCACAACTTTGGGATATGCAATAGAATTAGCGGATCCTTGCAAGAAGATCACAATCAAAGCCTATGATGATGCAGAGTGTTCATCCAAAGGAGCTGTGGTACTACCAATCCGAGTGGGCCCTGTGGTGAAGCACATCATATGTCAAATTCTGGACCTTCCTCTGACATACAATTTATTGTTAGGAAGACCTTGGATACATGCCATGCAAGCTGTTCCATCCACCTACCATTAGTGTATCAAGTTCCTGCATAATGGTGTAGAAATCACAATCCTAGGCGATGCAAACCCCTTTGCATATTGTCATAATATCAGTCATCAACCAGAGATTACCGTTCCTAACAATAGAGAAGCCATCTCCTCCACCTCATACATAAGTCCAACCTCTCTTGCTAGTTCAAACACCACTATACCCAAGCAAGAAAAGCTCAAGATGAAAGTAGCAGAGGAAGGCCCGGGAGAATACAATTTGGGTCAACTCTTTAGTGTGGGACAAATGCCCACTTCTCCTAAAACACATGGAAAACCTCAGTGGTTACTTCAAACACCATCGATCATGCCAGCATGTACTTTGACGCCTTTCATCCTTGGGAAGAGTCAAGAAGAAGAAACCAGAGATGAGGACTTAGCGGAATGGATCTTTAAAGATCCCATCACCATCGATATACCGCAAGCTACACTTCCCATAGATCAGTATGGCACAAGCCTCCTCATTATGCAAAGAATGGGTTATGATGGTCAGAGTGCTTTGGGACCTTGCAAACAAGGAAGACATGAACCACTGCTGCTAGAATTAAAGCCCAAAGATAATACAGGCCTAGGCTTTCAAAAGGAGATCTTTCGTAAGCTCAGATTCAAAGGAAAACCCAACAAACCACTATATCAGCCTATTGCAAAGAGGACACCTTTTATTATAAAAGCAGCATCAAACACCATCGCAACTCTCCCACCGAGGCTCAAAATCCCAACACAACTGCCTACAATACCCATCATCCCACTCATCAAACCAATGATCCCATAAGCAGCAGCAATAACATCAATAGCACCATTAGTAGCAGCAACTATATCAGAACCCATAGCAGTATCTACGACACCAGTGCTTCCAACAGAAGTAACAAAGTCAACACTACCAATACTCCTCGTATCGGATTCATTGATCCCCATCATCCTTCCTACAACACCGATCATTTCATCTACAAAGGTACATCAACCGATCACACCTGCAGTGTTTAACACAAAGGACATCCCAGTATGGTATAGTAATTGGATACTGGAAAGTGATTCAGATACCAACTCACATGAATGGGAATTTGATTCCATCTAGCTTAATACTTCAGATGAAGAAGACACATCACTACCTCCACCTCGCAAAGACATCCTTGTTTATGGAGAAGCACAGATAAAGACCTCTTGGGTTCTTGAGCTGAAAACTTATTCCACAGACCCTACGTCACATCCTATGCCTGATTCTAACAAGGAGAGTATCATTAACAACCTTCACCACAATGTCTTAACCCTCACTGACACATCTAATGAACTTAACCTAATCGATGAGGTAATGCCCATTATCCATCCTGAACTCATCGAATGGAACCGACCTAATCCCCCATGTCTTGACCATTTCCAAAACGATGAGGCGATCATTGACTTTTTGGAACTGTGGGATAACATACCAAGCGAGGATCACAAATTTGGATTTGCCATAGAACTTAATAGTGCAACATACTTTGGGGTGGATGCCAAACCTTTCAGCTGCAAAAATATAATAATAAAACATGGATCTTCCAATGAAAACCACACTGTGGCACTGTTTGATTCAACAAAGGTAAAAAGAAAGAGCGTATCCAATGGTGAAAACCTCTCTGAGGCACCTAAGGATGAAAGGTTTGACATCCTTCCCTGTAGCACACAATGAGAATGATCAACGATTCTCATCAAGGAAATAAAATAATACAACGTGGGGACTCCTGAAATTCCTCACCACATACATCTAGCATCTCTTCTAACTTTAGAGGAACAACTCAAATTTGTAGAGTTCTTTCAAAAGCATCAGATCAACTTCACATGGTCATATGCAGACATGCCTGGGATTGATCCTGATTTAGTCATGCATCACCTCACCATAGTAGAAGGAGCCAATCTTGTCAAGCAGAAGCTTCGCAAGATGCATCCTCAGATTGCAGTACTAGTCAAAGCAGAACTTAAGAAACTCCTAGATGTTGGTTTCATTAGACCCATTGATTATGCAGATTGGATCTCCAATATTATTCCTATCGGCAAACCAAAAGGGGGCATCTACATTTGTACTGACTTCAGATATCTAAACAAGGCATGCCCTAAGGATGACTTCCCCCTACCAAACATCGACATCATAGTGGACCTAACAGCAGAACATGCCATGCTTTCACTCATGGATGGCTTTTCAGGATACAATCAGATAAAGATAGCACCAGAGGATCAACATAAGACAACCTTCACATGTCCATGGGCACATACTGCTGGAATGTAATACCTTTCGGTCTAAAGAATGCATGAGCGACCTATCAATGAGCAATGACCACCATCTTCCATGACATGATGCATACTATGATGGAAGATTATGTTGATAACTTACTAGCAAAATCACTCACCAGAGAAGGTCATCTTGACATATTAGATAAAATCTTTGATAGACTGGAACAATATCATGTTGGACTCAACCCAAAGAAATATGTCTTTGGAGTAACCTAAGGGAAGCTTCTAGGGTACATTGTCTCAAGCAAAGGCATTGAGGTCGATCCAACAAAGGTCAAAGCAATCATGGACATGCCACCACCAAAGAACATCAGTCAGCTAAGGACATTACAAGGATGACTACAATCCATCTGAAGGTTCATTGCACAACTGGCAGATAAGTGTCACCCCTTTACACATCTGCTACACAAAAACATCCGCTTTCAATGGGATGCCAGATGCCAACAAGCATTCCAAATGCTTAAAGACTATCTCATGAATACACCATTGTTGATCCCACCAAATCCAAGCAGACCTCTGTTACTCTATATCTCAGCAACAAGTACAACATTGGGTGTACTACTAGCACAACATAATGCAGAAGGGAAAGAGTGTGTTGTTTACTACATCTCTCACACACTGGTTGGCTATGAACTCAATTACACCCCTATTGAGCAAGCTTGCCTAGCAGTAATCTTGGCAACCACTAAACTGAGGCACTATCTATTGACCCATAAAGTATAGCTCATTGCGAAGATTGATCCACTCAAATACTTACTCAGTAAAGCAGCATTGATAGGCCGCTTGGCCAAATGGGTGATGATTCCAAGTGAATTTGACATCGAGTATGTAGACCGTAAGGCTATCAAAGGACAAGTCATTGCAGATTAGTTGGTTGATGCACCACTCATAGGCAATCATCCCCTCATTTCCAACTTTCCAAATGAAGAGATATTCATGATCACTACAACACAACCATGGAAACTATACTTTCATGGTTCGTACACTAGGCATGGCTTGGAGGCAGGCATCTTGTTTATCACACCTCAAGGTGATAGCATCCCGAAGTCTTATAGGCTCACATTTCCATGCACAAACAACATAGCAGAGTATGAGGCCTTGATCACAAGACTCAGGCTAGCCATACAATGGAAATTACAAGAACTACAAGTATATGGCGACTCCTAACTGGTCATTCGATAAGCAACAAATGAATATTAGACCAAGGATGATAAACTCATGCCATACAAGCAAATGGTGGATAAATTATCCTTGATAAACTCATGCCATACAAGCAAATGGTGGATAAATTAAAGGCATCATTTACTACTATCACCTTTGAGAAGATTCCCAAAGATCAAAATCGAGCTGCCGATGCTATGGCTACCATTGCATCTCTCCTGGATCTTCCACATAATTCAACAAGCTACGAGTTCTTGGTAGAACAAATTTGGAGTCTCGCTTATGATATCCCCAAATCCGAGATGATATGTTGCTTAATCGGTTCTAAATCCCCATGGTACAGTGAGTTCTACACTTATCTCTGCGATCACACCCTTCCTCCTAACCAATCGAATAACCAATGTAAAACCTTCATTTGCCAAACTGTTCGATATACCATTATTGCCGAAACCCTATACCGATGCAGTCTTGATGGTACTCTCCTTCGATATCTAGAACAGGATGAGATAACAAAGGCCTTGGAAGAGGTACATGAAAGAATTTGTGGAACTCATGCAAGTGGTCTGTCACTAGCCAAGAAACTCCTACGCATTGGATACTATTGGCCATCCATGGAAAAAGACTCCTACTACTTTGTCAAAAAGTGCAAGAAATGCCAAGTTCATGGAGACCTGATACATGCACTAGCACAAGAACTGCAACCAATCACAACACCATGGGCCTTTTGTCAATGGGGTCTTGACCTTGTGGGTAAAATCCATCCATCTTCGTCCAATGACCACAAATTCATTATTACCTCCATCGAATACTTCACAAAGTGGATCGAAGCTCTTCCACTTACCCAGGTTACCGGTAAACAAATCGCCTCATTCATCCTCAATTACATCATCTGCTAGTATGGTGTACCCATGTCCACAATCACAGATAACGGTCTTCCTTTCAAAAATCAGGATGTCCGTGAACTCTGTGAGAAATTTCACATCCAACACCGCTTTTCCACTTCCTATTACCCACAAGGCAATGGTCAGGCCGAAGCGTCAAACAAGAACATATTAAGAATCCTAAAGAAGACAGTCAATGATGTCGGTCATGATTGGCACATTCAATTGAATCCAGCACTATGGGCATATCGAACTAGCATTCGAACCCCTACAGGCGCAACTCCCTACTCATTGGTCTATGGTGCAGAAGCTATTTTACTTATTGAGGTTGAGATACCATCACTACAGGTTTCCTTGCACAATCTCATCGATGATGAAGCATACAGAGTATCCCATCTCCAAGACTTAGAGCTACTTGATGAGAAACGACAAGCTGCATACAATCACCTCAAGGCCTACTAGCAACGCATGAGCAGAAGCTATAATCATCGAGTTAGACCTCGTACATTAGAGGTAGGTGATCTTGTTCTTCGAGAAAATCCTCGTAACCAACCCAACTGAGAACATCAAGCAAAGTTTGAATCAAATTGGCTGGGTCCATATGTTGTCACTATTGTATTTGGGTCTAGGGCATATCAGTTGACTACTTCAGAAGGAGAACCACTAGTAGATCCGATCAATAGCATGCACCTCAAATGGTTTTATACATAACTTGCATAGAGCATCAGGCTCCCATATATACTGGCAAAAACATCAAAAACATTTAGAAAAATGTCTTGAAGAAAATACAAAAAAACATCAAAATAGTAAAGAAAAATCATACATCCAAACGGTGAACAACCACTCCGATGGCACCTTGGGTAAGTACGATGGTGAAAACCTGGCAAACAGGTGCCACTCGTAAAAGCTATGGCTCCATTATCTTTCAGGCTTGTTACGATCACATTCATTACATACACACATCCATCCACCCAAACCATGGCTTATTATTGATTTGCAATCACGAGATAGTACTCTATGTGTCTTGCATCCCGTTTTTTATAGTCATATCTAAACTGGGGGCAATGCCCTTAACCTATTGATGGACGTGGATTATACATTATTCTTATGATTTGTTGGGTTCTTCATTCAAAACTATCTCTCAAAGTACTAAAAACATTCAAAACAATCACAAAATACCAAAAACATTCAAAACGATCACAAAATCCAAAAACATGATAAAACATAAAAAATCAAACAGAAAAACATGGCCACACATTATACATACTCATCCAAGTAGATACCAAACAAGCATTGAAAAATACTCGCACGATGATCACTTCTCAAATCGACCAAACAATCAACATCAACACTCAAACTGTCTTCAACAAGGATGCATCCTTCCTTACCAAAACAAAGACAAATGATGTTTTATTTGACAAGAAAATTATGTAGCTATCAAATACTTGGTTGATTTGTGGGTTATTTATATCAGGATCTTACAACATTGTTTGTGTATCTTCTGCAAATTATTCTGATGAAGTTCTGGGGCATGTACTAATGGTGTCTACGTGGGAAGTTCACTAAGCTACGTGATCATAGGCAAAATACAGTCATAGATCATTACCGCTTGTTGACTATAGCATATACCTCGACCATATGAGCATGAACCATTATCGAGGATCCATATTCTTTATTCTTTATTTTTGTATATGCTATTTGTTTGCAGGTACGAATGCTCTTTCTTTGGTTCCTCATACCTCATCCAACTGGATAAAGGTTTTATCTCTTAGTACGGTATGCACTTGTCTCAGGATATGATCAGCCTAAGATCAAGGAGGACGATTCAAGTCATGCATGAAAGGAGATAATCCTTGTCTGTTCCGCAAGCAATACTCTGGTCAACTTGACCCATTATATCAAGTTGTTTGTATTAACTTGCTATATCAAATCCATGTAAGAAATACTCTAGTAATCTTGAATCATTATGTCAAGATGCTTGCATTTTCTTACAACATTTTAAAGCTCGATGATGAAAAATAAAGCACTATGGATCGCCATTTCATCTCATCTATTTATATGTTGCATTCTGTTGCATATCACCCATCCATTCACGCATTCATATGTATGATTTGTATGCAAATGTGAACAAAGTTAAAATGAGCAGCTATGTGAAAATTAAGCTAGTTTTGGATACAATCACGACTGAGTACTCTGATACATCATCAATGCATCATGCAAAGCCTAAAACACCTTGCATTCATCATGATCATATCATCATCATCATTACATTTAGTTGCATTTGCATTTGCATCAAAAACATTTTATATCATTTTAGCTATTTAAAATGCATATAGTTCATTATCATTTATTAAACATTAGTCTTCTTATATCATCTCATCATTGCATAATGTTTAGATTCATACATATAAACCAATTGTCCTTGATTATATTAGCCATTTACTATGCATTCATTTAGTGTCAGTTATCAATTATCATTTTATCATCCTTTATCATTTATCATTGCATACATTCATTTATCTATTCATTAGTTAAAAAGTGCATTCATTCATCCATTGTTAAGTTTCTTATTATGCTCATTTTAGGATTCATTTAAAAATTGCATTCATTATCCCTTTTTAATTGCATTAAGGTGCAGTTATTGAACCATAAGTTGCATTATCATCACATTATCATTTTACTTAATCATATTTAGGCATTTAGAATCATAAAACCATTTGTCTCAAACATTGGTTCATCCCATTTTATATATCCATTATACATATGCATTCATTTAGACATCATAATATAAACATTTGTACTTTACATGTGTTTATCCATATTGCATTCATCTAAAACCATCTAGATGCATTTTCATACATAGAATCATTCATTCAAAACATTGCATTAACATCATTGCATATCATTATCTCATCATTATATCAACATGAAGCACAAGATCCTGTATATATCATCATAAGCATACATCATCATCATAGCATTACATACATCAAACAAAACATGCACACATGTATAAACCTGCATTCATATGTCAGTATCCAACATCATAAAGCATGCATATAGGAATCATCTCATAAATGCATACATATACACATATCCATCTAAGCATAAACTCATAAAATCACCATCCTGCATAACATCCATACATATCAAAATGCATATCATCAAAATATGGGATCTCCTCATATATATCATCTCATGTATTATAATACAATGAAGTCTACAAAATCGACTACCAAGAGCCATCCAAGACATAGTCCAAAATAACAATATAAATATATATATGCAAAATGCTCTCTCAGATGCCTCTCTGACCAGATGCTGCACCACCATTGCCACCTGCTCCCCCACTAGTCCCTGCACCATCTGATCTATCTCTTTGTGGAGGCCCCATCAAACCCCCACTAGCTCCTGCACCACTTGACACCTCTCTCCGTCGTGGACCCATCACTCCCCCACTGCTCTGCATCCTCTACGACTGCTCTGACCTGGTTTTCCGCATCTGTGTATAGCTCAGTGCTCACTGACTAGCTGGCACCACCTGCTCATATAATCCCCACCAATACTCTATCTCAGTATGTGCCTGTCCAAACTGTCTCATCACCTCCCCAGTAGGACCCTATGCTTCTACTCCAACCTGGACTCTCTCCTGTA
Source organism: Cryptomeria japonica (assembly GCF_030272615.1). Classification (NCBI taxonomy): domain Eukaryota; kingdom Viridiplantae; phylum Streptophyta; class Pinopsida; order Cupressales; family Cupressaceae; genus Cryptomeria; species Cryptomeria japonica. The sequence continues at coordinate 659,054,412 of NC_081409.1, read as the reverse complement.
GCTCCGCTAATCTCTCCACTGCACTATCCCTCTCCCTCAACACTACAGTTAGCTCCGCCTCTCGTGTAAATAGTTGCACATCTCTCACTGCAACCTCTTCCTCCATATCCTCCACTCGTGTCTCGGCTGCTGTCAATCGAGTATGCAAATGTGCTAGCATATGCTCTCGAGGATCACCACCCCCTGTCGCTCCCTCCCCTGTCTCCATAGGTGCCTCTCCAGTGGCTCCCTCCCCTCTTTCCATCGGTATCTCCCTCTCCATACCTAAGCCACCTCCTCCTTCACCACCTCCACCATCTCCTCCCCCACCACCTCCACCATCTCCTCCTCCTCTATCACCACCATCCCCCCTCCCTTGTCCCCCTATCATCAGTCCTCGACCTCCTCCCCTCCTCCATCTCTGTCCCCTCTCCTCCTCAAAATTAGGAATCAGCTCTGTTGGATCTGATATCAGAGGAATCAGATGAGCCGCCATATATTGCATATACTCCTCCGATACCCCTGCATCTACCACCCTTGGCCGCATATCCCATGGCCTCGCCTGAAGCATCCGGAACTCCGCCAATGCCTAATCATATGGAAGTACTGGCCCCCATGCATATCTCTCTCAGACCACTCTGGCGTACTCTCCTAGTCCCCTAGGTAATCTCTGTTGCCGTCCAAACTGCCTCATAACTCTGCTTGGCACTTGTCTCTCTACATCGTAGGATGTCCTCCCAATGAGGAATCAGGTCATGAATACACACAGCAAGGCCTCCGCATCATCCTCCCAAGGCTCACACTCCAGATAGGGTCTCCAAATCACTACATCAAGATCATCCAATGCCCGCCACTACCACTCTAATTTCCCCAAGTGGGGCTGACTCATCATGCCGTTGTACATGAACATATAGGGTTGATCCACTGCTTGAAATCTCAGACTCACTGGTCGAGTCATCGGTAAGTTCTCCCACGCCCAAATGTGCAGCAACATAACTCCCACTACCAAGGAGCCTCTCCCACGGTACACTACCTCATGCAACTTCTGATACATGTGCGCTAACATGCACGGTCCCTAGGCAAATCGGGTCCCCTCTGTCATCATCTACTCTATAGCCTATCCTCACCCAACGACTAGACCATGCAATCACCTATCAGGACACAGTAGCCCTCCAATGATCTCCGACAAAACTACTGGCAATGGCTCGTACAACGCCACGATATCCTCCCAAGCTATGGAGCCGTCATCAATGTACACGTTCTCATCGAAGAATCGCTGCACCGCTAGAGTCCCCCATGATCTATTATAAGTGACCAGCTCACCTTGAATGGGAATATCCAGGATGCACCACACATCCTCCAATGTCACCATCATCTCCCCCTATGCTAAGTGAAACGTGCAGGTCTCACTGTGCTAGCGCTCTGCCAAGGCTGTAATCAAACTATGATTCTTTCGAATCACAGACATATGCATCACATCATACAACCTAGTCGCTACAATGCAATCAATCTCGGCCTCTGTCAGTCGATCGTGTAACCCCTGTGTTGTTGGATGTCTCTCGCACAACTGTAACATGCGTAGATCCTCTTGCACACGGGCATCAATCAATCATCATCAGTTGTTTTATTTTCAAATTTTCTTAAGTTTAAACCTAGACTATCAATAGATACTTTGATCAAGTATCTTCGGGTCTCAACAAGTAAGCAATCATGACACACCTAGACTTCAACAGACATTTATCCTAATAACTTAAGTCTCATTAGGGCTGCTATGGTTCAAAACAACTCTCACTTCCCATCTCTATCTATCCATCATTAGCATCGAGAGATTTTTGTTCACACAAACTAGGGCATCTATTTTCCTAAACAAAAGCGCTATCTTGCAAACAATAGCACCAAACCCCTCACAATAGCGCTAAACCCCTAACAAAAGCGCTTAATCAACCCTACAAAAGCGCTCAAATTGCAAAAGCGCTACAAGACCTATGCAATAGCACTGCTTAAAAACAAAAGCGCTCAATTGACTCCTCAATAGTGCTAAACAAACAATAGCGCTTAAACATGCATACAAAAGTGCTCATCTTGACAAACGTGCTCAAAGAACAGCCCAATAGCGCCATGACGGCACAAAAGAGCTAGTTAATTGGACAAAAGCGCCAAAACATAATTTCAGCGCTATTGTCCTGACTCAACTTGGACACAGCAAAAAACATGACAAAAATGCGTAAAATTCAAAATTTCAAATTTGCATACCGCTGGTCCGTAGTCGTCTGGCCGCTAAAATCAACGAACTCGCTCAAAACGGTGCTCTGCAATGGGTACCGGCATCATGACTGCTGCTCACTCCTCCAAAATGTCACTATCAGAGCTCTAAATTCAAATTGGTCATAGTTACAAATGACAATGTTTTCACCCCTTTCTCCCCATATAAACCCTTCGTCGTCACCGTAACTTTCCCCCGCTCACTGTCGTGGTCCTCGTGAACTTCCCAAGCCTCCCATTTCTCCATTATACCTCCGATTTCTTCTATTTTTTGCCCGTATTACTAAATTCTTCTCTTTTACCACCCTGCCAATTTTCATTCTTTTTCGAGAGATCGCCTAATTTTTTCAAAAAATTTTAGCCTATCTCTCGAAGGGGCATACCACCCATTAAATTAATATTTTATAGGGCATTTCTTCACATCTATTTTTCTTTCTTTAAAACGATGCGATAAACCGCACTGTATCAAAGAGGGGCAAATGTAGTCACATAAATATGTCCAATTTAATTAAATAAATATTCCCTATTTATTTGATTAAAAATCCACTAGCCATTAGTTAATTAAATTAATATTTAATTAATTCATCTTCAAACATTCTCCTATTAATTAAATAAATTATTCCGTTTATTTTAATTAATTCATTCAACTAAATTCACAATCAATTAAATGAATAAATCATATTTATTTCATTTAATCCCCTATTTCTCTTTTAAATAAATTAAATAAAATATTTATTTAAAATCATTTATTCCCCCCCACTTGCATTTTCCTATAAATGCAACTTGCACACATTTATTGAAATAAACTAATTTTATTTTAATTAAAATCTTATTTTCCCTCACCTACCAAATCCACTTGCAATCCTAACCCCCTTCTAGATTCTTTTAAACCCTTCCTAATTAGCCTAATCCATCCCATAATTATTGTCACATTCCTAAGCAACTTGGAGTCACTTTTCAAAGTCTTTGAAAAGCATTTAATGCTTTGTGTGTTCAACAATCTAACCTTTAAAGTCTTCCAAAACCACTAATGGCTCTTATATGACCATTAATGGCTCTTACATAACCATTTATGGTTATTTCAACTTGCACTCATGTGTCTCCTCAAACATTTGTTGCTTTGACCATGGTTATCCTTTTTGTCTTTGCACAAGAGTTTATCCATTAGATAAAAGCTTTATTCTTTGAATAAAAAATTTATTCATTCAACCCAACCTTGACCTTAACTCCCAAGTTAACTCTCAAGTCATGTCAAGCATTTAATGCTTATTCCCTCTCCTCTCAACCTATCTCATATTGACACTTGTCATCCTGGGATTGGGTTGAAATCCCTCACATGGATCTCAAACCATTCAATCTTGACCCTTGTTGAGATTACTCAATCTTAACCATCCATTGCTCCATTTTTCCTATAAATAGAGCCCATTTCTTCATAATCCAGATCCTGAAAACTTGTATGCATTTAATCTATAGTGAATTTTAGAGAACATTTAGCATAAATCACTAATATATTGTTATATTGGCTAAAATAAATCTTAGTTATTTTTCATAATATGTTTAATTATTTTGTTTTACACTTGCATAGCATAAGCTTGAGATCATCTACAATCTTGAATCTCCATAAGCATCGATAGTGTAAAAAGTTGCTGAGAGCTACACTATTTTGGAACTTGGAGAGGAGAGGAAGAAAAGAGGAGCTAAGAACATTTTAAGAGGCATTTGGAGATGCCTTCTTATATTTGTGTCATTTGTTAAATATGTTAGCATGATCTTAGTATCTCTTTTGATATGCTTGCTTAAGTTAATCTTTGGTACACTAACATTAATCCTGTTTCTTGTTGTTTTTGGTGTGTTATAATACCACAGGTTTTAATCTAACCTTGTCCTTTTTGTAGAGCATCAATTATCTAAGCTTAATTTTGAACTGAATTCATGCATTAGGAGATGCAATTTTCCCAGTTCACTTACTTTCTATTGCAGTGAGCATTCCAACAGTGAGCCACTTTTTTATTAGGCAATGAGCCATCCGACGGTGAGCCACCCCTTTTTTGTAAACACTATATAACTAGTTATATTATCTTGAGAGATAACTCTCTCCATGGTTTTTCCCATTTGGGTTTTCCACGTATAAAATCCAGTGTTCAATTTGTGGACGTGTTATTTATTTATTTTGCATTAGCTATTGATAGTTCTGATACTTAATGTAAGTACAGATCCAATAGCCAACAAGATGAGAGGGGGGGGGGGGGGGTGAATCATTCAAACTTAATCTTCCATAAAAACATCAGATTCAACCTCGGTAACATATACTTCAGTAATATAACCAAAACTGCTAAACATGCAAACTCAAAAGCATATAAACATCATAAACCTCATAACACCAGATTTAATGTGGAAACCCAAATAGGGAAAAACCACTATGGGATTTTGGACCCACTAAGAAATATACTCTTCTAGAGTATGCTTGGTTAAAAGCAAATCCTATTAAAGATTACAAACACATTGCTAGATGTGACCCGGTTAAGGGATTTCCCTTAGATTTGTTAGGATCTTCACCTTGTTAGAAGTGACATTGTTAGAGGATTTCAAACACTCAATCATAATGTCACCTTGCTAGAGGGTTTTACAAATAAGACTGTTAAGTCCACTCGGTTAAGAGATTTTTTGTCACTTTCACAAAATAACAGTAATAAAAATCTATCTGCAACTTCACATCTAAAATGCTAAAACAGATTATTATTTGCTCAATACAATCTAGACATAGAACTAATTTTGTCCATCTGTTGGGCTTCTATACTCTATTATTCAAACAGGTCTTCAAGCTTCTGTGCTCGATAATCACTATGTAGCATCCTTGTGCATACATTTGCCCACATACATTGTTTATCAACAGTTCCCTATTTATAAACAATTCGCCAACTGCTTAATCTCCTTGATCACATTTCCCATGATCAATCATAGCCATCAGATCTTCAATCTTGTCCAGGTTCAATGCATCCTTTGATCTGAAAAACGTTTTACCCTGCCTAGGAACTTGCATACATTTCTTGGAGCTTGTGCTAGGGTAATGCAGTTCAATCTGCATTGTAGATCTTCATGCAGATTTTCCTTTGCCATATATTCATTAACAAACTTCATATACGACATACCAATCATTTAATAAGTTCTAGCTCATCAACTTCATTCATTAAATAACATATGTAACCATTTAATGTGTTCTATTACAGCTCGGTTACAACTCGGTAACAACTCGGTAAATACTAAATTTCACTCGGTAGACATTCTGCCTTCATTAACTGATAGTGATAACCTTGGGGTTTACCGACTAGGTTCCTTAAGGTTTATCGACTAGGTTCTTTGCTCGGTAACATAGTATATTAACCTTACAATTTACAACATATGTATGATGTTAAAACAACCTAAACATCATGATCTCATCATTGTCCGACTCGGTAATAGTTGCCCATTGAATACCTTATTCATCCCCTTATTCATCATATTCTTTTTGTGTCTTTTATCGACATCTTTATACTCATCAAATCATACTTCTCAAGATATGGCAACATCATACTGAATTAGAAAATCAATTTCTTGACATCAATGACAAAATAATAATATTAAGACAGTAAACATCCTTAATCAGTTATATCAATAATCATCAACAACCTTCTCAATATTCTTATTGAAATGCCAACAATCTCACATTGCCTGTTATAATGCCAAATGTCAACAATCTCCCCCTTTGGCATTGATGGCAAAACCAATTGATCTGACTTAATTGATTTGGATTGCTGTGAGTTGTTTGTGAGATTCTGAAATGCTCTCTTCCTGTCATCAGAATTCTCCCCCATATATTAGACTTCTCCTCTTTTCTCAGTCTTTCTTTTCTGCGTATTTTTTAGTCTTCTCAGTCTTTTCCAGTCTTCTCCTCCTTTTTCTTCAGTCTTCTTCAATCTTCTCCCCCTTTGACAACAATGTCAAAAAGTAAAGAACTAAAACATAATTTCTTCCTGTATGAAGTGAATTCCTACTGTAATGTGTCAACTTAGTCTTGATCAGAACATTTTGTTTTCAATTCCTATTTCCTGTACACCTTTAGAAAACATCCTAAAGTGTGTAAATCGACATCAACTCTTAAAAGATATTCAATAGAGTCATCGAATTGATGCTTTCATCGAACTCGGTCAGTGAGTAGAAGATAGGGGTAGGACCCCTAACTTACTTCTGAGATACTCAAAAGTGTCCCTTAGTAGTGGCTTGGTGAAGATATCTATTATTTGTTCCTTTGTGCTAACATACTCCAACACCACTTTCTTCTCTTGAGCTTCTTCTCTAAGATAATGATATTTGATAGAGATATGCTTTGTTTTAGAGTGCATAACAGGATTCTTTGAAATGTTAATGGCACTAGTATTGCCACAGAATATAGTTATTGGCTTGGTAAATTTCTCATTTATACCTTCCAACAGTTGTTTGATCCAATGCTATGTTGGTACAATTCAATGCTGTAGCAACGTATTCAGCTTCTGCTGTTGACTGTGAAACACATCCTTGTTTCTTGCTAAGCCAACTCACTAGTCTTTCTCCTAAAAAGAAAGCTCCTCCACTTGTGTTTTTTCTTTCATCAATGTTGCTTGCCCAATCAACATCAGTATAAACTTTTAAATCAAAATCATTTCCTTTCTGATATACTAAGCCATAATCCTCGGTGCCTTTCAAGTATCTAAAAATTCTTTTGATTGTTGTCATGTGTGTTTCCTTAGGATCTGCAAAGAATCTTGCAACTATACCTACTGCATGTGCTATGTCCGGTCTACTATGAACAACATATTGTAGCTTTCCAATCATGGATCAGTAAAGTGTCTCATCAATAGATGTAGATTCATCATTCTTTGATAGTTTATAGTTGGTAGTCATAGGAGTACTTACTGGTTTTGAATCCTCCATTCCAAATTTCTTCAAGATTTCCTTTATGTACTTGGATTGAGTAATGAAAATCTCATTTTTCATTTGCAGTATCTGTAAACCTATAAAATACTTTATCTCACTGATTAATGACATCTCAAATTCTTTGCTCATTTCATTTCCAAAGTTCTTGCATAAAGAGTCATTTCCACAAAATACAATATCATCAACAAATATGGCTGAGATCAGTATTCCATTTTCATAATTCTTCATGTACATATTGTTGTTCTCACTTGTCCTTTAAAACCAATCTTAATCAAATAAGAATGCAATCTTTCATACCATGTTGTAGGTTCTTGTTTCAGACCATATAATGCTTTGTTCAATTTACATACCTGATCTTTACTCTTGTCTTCAACAAATCCTTCAGGTTGTTCAATAAAAACTTCTTCTTCTAATATTCCATTCAAAAATGCAGATTTGACATCCATTTGATATACCTTGAAATTTTTGAAAGCAGCATATGCCAACAATGTTCTTACTCCTTCAAGTCTAGCCACAGGTGCAAAAGTTTCACTATAATCAATTCCTTCTTCTTGAGCATAACCTTTGCAAACTAGTCTTGCTTTATTTCGAATGACCTCTCCTTTTTCATTTAGCTTGTTTTTGAAAATCCACTTGGTACCGATTACATTTTTGTCCTTCGGTTTTGGGATTAGTGTCCATGTGTCATTCTTCTTGATTTGATCAATCTCCTCTGTCATAGCATTTATCCAATCTTCACTGTTAAATGCCTCTTTCACTATTCTCGGTTCAAATTCAGATATTAGACGTGTGTTCTGTCTCAGTTTGTTCCTTGTCATCACTGGATCATCCTTATCTCTTATAATCTGACTTGGTGCATGATGTCTTCTGACATACTTAGCTAATACAGGCTCGGTAGGCTCTATATGATCTTCTTCATCACTCGGTAACTGGATATTCTCTTCATTTTCTTCAACAGTTTTCTCGGTAGGACTTGTCGGTTGAACATAGACAAATTCATCATAATCTTCTAGTTCTTTGGAATTTCCTTCATCATTTCTTTATGCAAATTCATCAATTTTTACATTTGCACTTTCTACTATTTTGTTAGATGATTTGATCAGACATTTAAATGCTTTGCTTCTAAAAGAATAACCTAAAAATATTCCTTCTTCACTTTTCTGATCAAACTTGCCATTTCTATCATCCTTGTGTACATAACATCTACTTCCAAAGATTTTAAAATAACTTACATTAGGTTTCTTGTCATACCAGATTTCATATGGTGTCTTCAAAGTACCTTTCTTCAGTTGTACTCGGTTCAGGGTGTAAACTGTTGTGCTTATTGCTTCTCTCCAAAATGTGTGTGGCACTTTCTTTTCAATCATCAAGGTTCTGGCACAATCCACAATAGATCTGTTTCTTCTCTCAGCAATTCAATTTTGCTGTGGAGTTCTCGGTGTAGAGACTTGTCTTTTAATACCATGATCATTGCAGAATAAGTTGAACTCATCAGATGTGAACTCTCCTCCTCTATCTGATCTAAGACATTTAAGTTGTCTTCCTGTTTCATTTTCAACTCTTGCCTTGTACTATTTAAACATTTGAAAAGCTTCTGATTTTTCTTTTAAAAACATTACTGATATCATCTTTGAATAGTCATCCACAAATAATATGAGATATTTGTCACCATAATAACTTTGAACTTTCATAGGACCACAAAGATCAGTGTGCACAAGATCTAAAATTCCTTTAGAAGTGTAAGACTTACTTGTAAAGCTTGATCTTGTCATTTTACCCATCTGGCATCCTCGACACATAGCATTCTCAGGTTTTTCAAGACTTGGTAGACCTCTTACTCGGTGCTTCTTACTTATTTTGATCAGATTATCAAAATTTACATGACAAAACCTTTTATACCATAACTAGGTATCATCTATCTTTGCATACAGACACTTGTTCCAAGTTGAGTCAAGGTGAAATGTATTACCTTTTGTTTGTGTCCCGGTAGTAGCTAACTTTCCATGCTTGTCATGAACTTTGACAATTCCTTTATGAAATTCTATTCGGTAACCTGTATTGTTTAGTTGTGCTACACTTAACAAATTGTATTTCAATCCTTCAACCTAATAAACATCATTGTATCTTGCATTGTCAAGAAGTGTTATAGATCCTTTACCTCTTACTGGACATGGTGCATCATTACCAAATCTTACATAGCCTCCATCATAATCTTCTAATATAACAAAGTTGTGTTTATCACCTGTCATATGATGTGAGCATCCACTATCTATGATCCAAGAATCATTAGTATTTATGTGAGATATTAGGGCTTTTTCTTCATAGCTTTCTTCATCTGATCCATCTTTGATAGCCACATAAACTACTTCCTCTGTATCAGTTTCATCTGATTTATCAACATTGGATTCCTCATCGGCTATTAAGCATGTCTTTCTATCTCTTCTTTTGAAGTCTCGGTGTCCTCTGTATTGATTATCTTTCTATCTGTCATCTCGGTAATCTCTCTTTTCAGTAGAATCTTTGTCAGGACAGTTAGAAGCCATATGTCCTATCTTATCACAATTGAAACATTTCAAAGGTAGTTTTCCTTTATACTTACCTTTGCCTCTCGGTAACCTTCTGGCTAATAGTGCTTCAAACTCTTTCTGCTTTCTGATTTCCTCATATAGTTTGTGTACTTCTTCCATGTTCTTACGAAATCTTTCACTTGCTCCACTGTGATCTCATTCAGAGTACTTGTACTTTCTTTCATTGTAATCATTAGATTCATTAAAATGAAAAGAACTAAATGTAGATTCAACTTTATTTACCGAAGATCCATTGTTATCAAAGTTACTTAACTCAAATACATGTAGCTTACCAACAGTAGCATCTAAAGAAACTGACATATTAGGTACAGACCTCAATTCATTGATTGTAGAGACTCGGATTGCATAAGCCGATAGAAGGGTTCTTAACAACTTACTTGTTATATCCTTTTCTTCAATAGTTCCACCTGCTCCTTTGATTTGATTGACAATCTCCTTTATTCTTGTACTGTACTGGGTTATGTTCTCACCTTCATTCATCCTCATAGATTCAATTTGTCCTCTTAGACTATCTACTTTTGCTCTTTGAACATGTTCATCACCGCCATATACAAATATGAGTTTGTCCCACATTGCCTTTGCATCATTGCAGCCTTCTAGATCATTAAACTCTGAGTCAGTCAATGCATATGTTATTTCAATCATTGCTTGGATATGTTCTTGCTTTGCCTTTATTTCTTTTATAGTCAATGGATAGGTGCTCAGTGTGATGAAATCATTCTCTAGATAATATACAACATATTCTCCAACTCCTGATAGGTGCAGCTTCATCCTTTTCTGCCATGTAGAGAAACTTGACTTGTTCAACTTCGGTGCATCCCTCTTATACATCTTTGGATCTTTGCCTCAAGTACCTTTAAACTTTTTCTTCCGGAGTCCAAAGCTCTGATACCAATTGATAGTTCTAATACTTAATGTAAGTACAGATCCAATAGCCAACAAGATGAGAGGGGGGGGGGGTGAATCATTCAAACTTAATCTTCCATAAAAACACCATATTCAACCTCGGTAACATATACTTCAGTAATATAACCAAAACTGCTAAACATGCAAACTCAAAAGCATATAAACATCATAAACCTCATAACACCAGATTTAACGTGGAAACCCAAATAGGGAAAAACCACTATGGGATTTCAGACCCACTAAGAAATATACTCTTCTAGAGTATGCTCGGTTAAAAGCAAATCCTGTTAAAGATTACAAACACATTGCTAGATGTGACCTGGTTAAGGGATTTCCCTCAGATCTGTTAGGATCTTCACCTTGTTAGAAGTGACCTTGTTAAAGGATTTCAAACACTCAATCAGAATGTCACCTTACTAGAGGGTTTTACAAATAAGACTGTTAAGTCCACTCGGTTAAGAGATTTTCTGTCACTTTCACAAAATAACAGTAATAAAAATCTATCTGCAACTTCACATCTAAAATGCTAAAGCAAATTCTTATTTGCTCAATACAATCTAGACCTAGAACTAATCTTATCCATCTGTTGGGCTTCTATACTCTATTATTAAAATAGGTCTTCAAGCTTCTGTGCTCGGTAATCACTATGTAACATCCCTGTGCATACATTTGCCGCGTACATTGTTTATCAACAGTTCTCTATTTATAAACAATTCGCCAACCGCTTAATCTCCTTGATCACATTTCCTATGATCAATCATAGCCATCAGATCTTCAATTTTGTCTAGGTTCAATGCATCCTTCGATCTGAAAAATGTTTTACCTCACCTAGGAACTTGCATACATTTCTTGGAACTTGTGCTAGGGTAATGCGGTTCAATCTGCACTGTAGATCTTCATGTCGATTTTGCTTTGCCATAGATTCATTAACAAACTTCATGCATGGCATACCAATCATTTAATCAGTTCCAGCTCATCAGCTTCCTTCATTAAATAAGGCATGTAACCATTTAATGTATTATGTTACAGCTCGGTTACAACTCGATAACAACTTGGTAACAACTCGGTAGATACTAAACTTCACTCAATAGACATTCCACCTTCATTAACCGATAGCAATAACCTTAGGGTTTACCGACTAGGTTCTTTGCTCGGTAACATAGTATAGTATTAACCTTACAATTTACAACATATGTATGATGTTAAAACAATCTAAACATCATGATCTCATCATTGTCTAACTCGGTAATAGTTTCCCATTGAATACCTTATTCATCCCCTTATTCATCATATTCTTTCTATGTCTTTTACCGACATCTTTATACTCATCAAATCATACTTCTCAAGATATGACAACATCATACTGAATTAGAAAATCAATTTCTTGACATCAATGACAAAATAATAATATTAAGACATTAAACATCCTTAATCAGTTATATCCATAATCATCAACAACCTTCTCAATATTCTTATTGAAATGCCAACAATCTCCCATTGTCTTTTATAATGCCAAATGCCAACAACTATTTCATGTTGATGAGATTATTTCTTAAAGTTAATTGGAAAAAGTTTTAATGAGTGTGGGAATACCGATTCACCCCCCCTCTCAGTATTCTGGTCCATTCAACCAATTCAACATACTTAACCCTGCATGAGAAGCCTAGCAACTTAGAAGCGATGGACGAGATGGAATCCAGTGCAACTTGATATATCTATAAGAATTTCCAATAAGAACATGCTATGTGTAGACAAAATAAATAATAAGAAAATATTCATCTATCTCAATGAAACACATGGTTCTGACCAAAGCACTTCAAACTATATATCAATAGGAAGATCCTTAAAATAAGATCTACACTCTTTGTCAGTCCATATTTAGCACTCATCTAAAACGTAAACCTCGAAAGGACACATAGAAAAGAAAACTACTTTCTTTATAAAAATAATTCAAAACATGTCACGCATGGCCTAAATCATAAAAATAACTCGTTATTATTTTCATGTAAAACTTGATAAACATCTAAATGAAATTTTATGCATTTCAAGTTCTATAATAATTTTGTGCAATATTTAATATAAATGCACATATACTAGCTAAATTCATGTTTTCTAACAATCTTCTTTTATGATTTGCAAATCAATACTAAGAGAATTTCAATCACATAATAAATGATACAAGCATCTTTCTTTATGTAAATATATACATATATGTATATATATTGAATATATAGATATGTGTGCATGTGTATGCATATATACTCATGTTATAAATACAAAAGATCAAAGGAAAATTGGTTAAACTAATTTCATGACAACAAGCAAAAATATGACATTCATGTTACAACTATAATAAAATCTAAGATAAACTTTGAGATTGTACATATGTGTGTGTGAGATAAAGAGTATATTTCAAAATCTTTGGAAGCAAGTGCTACATCAGAAGAGATGAAGAAAGTTTGTGTTGAGTCAGCCAACATGAGGAAGACAATTTATTATTTTGTCAAAGTAAGTCGGCCTTATACCCAAAAAGACACACCTTTACCCTAAATTGCATATATAAGAGAAGTCAAAAGGATCATTTTAGCATCAATTCAAAACATAATTCTTCTCTAAAAGCAAATTTTGTCAATAGGCCAGCAAATTACATCAATTGAACAACAAATTTCAGTAGAACATCAACAAATTCCATCAACATAAGATTGAATTTCATCATTGGAGATGCAAGTCTAATATTTTAGAGCAGGCGAGATTCATCATTTGAGCACCAAAGAGAAGCGAATTTGCTCAGCTAGCAAGCTTATCAGCCAACGAATTCACCTTAAGACAGTCCAGATTTGTCTTAGGGCACTCAACTTATCTTCCACACAATGATTTATTGATTTTTATCAATTCTCTTTGATAAGATTTGGAAAAAATCACATAAAATCATAATCAGAGATTATGTCAAATTTAGAGATTATATAAGGTTATATATCATGTATGTTTGATGCCCAATTGTTTGTTTTGCAGGGGGTAAGGAAAGAGATCAAATGGGCCAGGTTGAAAGAAGATAAGAACAAGGATCTCAAGGAGAAAATTTCAACACCAAGGACAAGATATAAGGAAGACCTCTTCAAGAAGTTTCGTCAACATCAAGAACACCTCGAATGCATGAAGAAGAATCAAAGTGCTACTAGGTTGAAAAACTTCAAATGTTCAGCAGTTGCAAGTAGTGAGTGGGATATCTTCAAGGTTCTCATTCTATCATATTGACATGGAGAGATCATAAGATGGCAAAGGAGAGATCATGCAATCACTCCAAGGCAAGCATCCAAGGATGGATGGAAGGACTTAGCTATATCAATAATTCCCATCACCACTACTTTGAGCAAGCTAGATAATGTTTAGTATCAAGAGATATCTCTCAACATCCTTTCATGATGATGAATCAAATCAAGACTATGAAGTGCAAGATAAAGGTGGAATCCTAATCATCGTCCCAGTCACTACCTCCACCAATCAGAAAAGTTCCACTTCAACACGTCCAAGTTCAATAAATCAAGCTCATATATGAAGGCGCAAACTCAAATGTACTTACCTTGATATCTATTGGTCCAAGCTCATTGAATGTAATTTTTTCATTGGCTAAGGAGAGTTGGTTGTAACAACCCCTAATTAGGGTTTCATTGTAAAATCTTGGCCATTGATGGAGATTCAATCCTGGCCATTCATTGTAAATGAGCTCTCTATATAAAGCTCAGACTCTTCATTTGTAAAGGTTAATAGTTGGCTAGTAGGGAATAGTTAGTAATAGGAAAGAATAGAATTGCAATTAGAATAGAAATTAGAGTAGAAGAAGGCAAAGATTGTTGCCAAACATGGTTGTTAAGAACAATTGATTTCATTGAAGTTATGGTGAATTTGCTTTGTTACTTCAACAACTCCCATGGTCTTTGCTTCTCAATTTACTCTCAGGTTTATTAGGTTGAGTGGAGGAATATGTTGAAAATATTTATGTGGAATCCGCCTAATCCATACCACTAGCATCTTACTGATTGCAAGTGTGCCTTATGTGGTCAACTGGAATGATATGAGCTTAACTTTGAATCGTTATTCATCCATTGCTTATGCATTAACTTGAATGGTGATCAATGTTTGATGGTATCGATTCAAACATCTTTGAAATGTCCTTAGAAGATTGCACTGAGCTTGTGTCAAATTGTTCAAGTTGATGGTGAGACCTCACTCGGTAGGGTTTTATATAGTCATTCATCTATGTTCTTACATTCTAGGCCTTAGAATAGACCTTCTCAACCCTTTACCTTTTGCCATTTTTTCAAAATCAAGCTAGTTTAGGACAAAGAGCATCAACATATAGCAACATCAGATGATCGAGTTACAACAAATCAAGCATTCAAGCATACAAATGTAAGTCCCCTTGTATTCCAACATAATCACATCAACCAACAGAGCTTATCCACACGTAGTGACCCTACATTCATTAACCTTGGAGTCGTCTTGAATGATCCTTAAGCTAATCTTTAGCATCCGAGAGATTTTGTTCAAGAGAGGATAAGGTACTTAAGGTATTTTATTCTGTGTTCGCATGTGCCTAAAAAACACATCAACAATTAGATTGCTTGAAATGGAAAGCGGTAACTTCCATATGATCTTTTTCCATGAATACATATTGATGCTCTGCAAAAAGGATTAGAAAATCTGTTTGATGGCAACACACACAAGAGCACAAGAAACAAACGTTAGTGTTAGCAACAAAAGATTATCCTAAACAGGCATATCAAGAGAGATATTAAGCATGAAATAGAAAGCATATAAACATAAAATGAAATAGCTAATCAAGATGCTCATAGTTGCTCCTCCCTTGTTCCTCTCCTCTCCAAGTCCCAAATGAGTGTAGCTCTCAGCAGCTTTTTGCACTATGGATGCTTATGGAGGATTGAGATTTAATACTAAGCTTCAAATATGAAATGAAAAGCTAAATACTATGCTAGAGTAGATAGTGATGCTATGAAAAAGCTCTATGCTAATGCCAGTATAACAACAATACTCTAAAATGCTTCTCCTTTGCTTGAGGAGAAGGGTTCTATTTATAGAAGAAATGGGGAAATGAAGGGTTAAGATTGAATGGTTTAATCAAGGGCCAAGCTTGAAAGTTGGGGATCCATGTGCACAATTGGCACCAATAAAATGGTGACAAGTGTCAACATAAGATTGGGTTGAGAGAAGAGGTTGGAGGCATTAAAGGCCTGAGAAGACCTCATGGTTATCTAGAAGGTAAGGGTCAAGTCTAAATTAAGATTACCCATTGGAGTTAATCCAAGGATAAACCTTTGTGCAAATGTTTAAGAGATAATCATGGTCAAAGCATTAATGGCCTGATGAGACCTTTGGGTTGGGTAGAGGTTGAGTCAAAACAAATGTTTTAACCATGTGAGAGGGTTGAATTAACCATTAATGGTTATTGGAGACTTTGGGGATTAAGTGGTTGAAGGTTGAAAGCTTTCAAAGGTTATCCAAGACTTTGAGCCATTTAGTGGTTGAAGGTTGGAAGCTTTCAAAGGTTATCCAAGACTTTGAGCCATTTAGTGGTTGAAGGTTGGAAGCTTTCAAAGGTTATCCAAGACTTTGAGGGTTAATTTGTTGAACACACAAAGCATTAATTGCTTTTCAAAGACTTTGGAGTCTTTGAGAAGTGACTCCAATTTGCTTAGGAATGTGACAATATTTAGGGGATGGATTAGGCTAATTAGGAAGGGTTTAGAAGAATTTAGAAGGGGTTTAGGCATGCAAGTGGATTTTGTAGGAAAATGCAAGTGGGAGAAATTTTGGTATTTTCAATTAAAATAAAATCATTTATTTCAATTAAATGGTGTAATTTGCATTTGGATAAATATTCAAATAAATATTAATTTATTTAAATGAGAAAAATGAAGATAAAGCATTAAAATGCTTGAAGACTTTGAGGGAAACCATTAAAGGCTTGAAGACTTTAAGGAAAACCATTAAAGTCTTAAGAAGACTATAGAAGGAAGCCATCAAGTTTGAAGACTTTAAAGCCATCAAGTTTGACTACTTTAAGGGAAACCATTAAAGGTTTCAAGTGGGTGAGGATAAATAGGATTTTAAATAAATAATTTATTTAAAATAGTTGTGCAACTTGCTTTTGTAGGAAAATACAAGTGGGTGGAGGATAAAGGTGATTTAAATAAATGATTTATTTAAAATAATTGTGCAACTTGCATTTGTAGGAAAATGCAAGTGGGTGGAGGATAAAGGCGATTTAAATAAATGATTTATTTATTTAAATGTGAGAGGTGGGATTTTGGGGGTTTTAAATAAATATTAATTTATTTAAATGTGAGAGAAGATTTAATTAAATAAATATGATTTATTTATTTAATTAATGGTCTGAATTTGGTTAAGTGAATTAAATCAAATAAATTGAATAATTTATTTAATTAATAGGAGAAGAGGGTTAAGATGAATTAATTAAATATTAATTTAATTAATTATTAATTGATGGTTAAATAATCAAATAAATACTAAGTATTCATTTAATTAAGTGGACAGATTTATGTGACTACATTTGCCCCTCTTTGAGACGGTGCGGTTTATCGCGTCGTTTCAGAGAAAGAAAAATAGGTGTGAAGAAATGCCCCATAAAATGTAAATTTAATGGGTGGTATGCCCCCTCGAGGGATGGGCCGATTTTTTTTTTGAAAAATCGGGCGATCTCTCGAAAAAGAATGAAAAGCGAAGGGGAGGTAGAATAGAAGAAATTAGAACTAATGATGAAAGAATGGGAGAAAATGGAGTGAATATGAAGAAACAACAAGCCAACGAATACCCTGAGGTCATGCAAGAGATACATAGCAGATGTAGTGTGGGGTTTGGATTGATGCTATACAATTGATCAAAATTGTTTGGACAATCTGGTGCAATCGGTTTAATTGCCCCGGTCAAGTCAAAGCGTGACAGTTGATGTCAGTTGGTCGCTTGGACATGATAAAGTCTGAGTAAGTGAATCAAAGTGACCTGATGTGACTTAGACAATTGATGTAATTGCCCGATGAAGTCAAGGTATATGAAGCAAAATACTCGTTGAGACGTAGACAATTGATGTAATTGTCCGTTGGATTGTGTTTGATTGGCTAATCAATTGATAGTATGTGCGTGTGATGGATGGTTGTGGGGAATCATGGCAACCCCGTTGAGACTAGGTCATTATGATAAATGCCTGATGTAGTCTAGGATTACCATAATCGATTACCTGTTGAGACCCGAAGATACTTGATCAGAGTATCTGTTGATAGTCTAGGTGTGTGGGAGTCGATGTATCTGGGTAGATAGAGTAACTGGCTTAATTTTGTGGATGAGTGAGGATGGGAATTGATGAAGGGATTAGGATGATGTTGATGATCAAGATAGGGAGGGTGAGGGGGGATTTGATGTTAGATAGAAGATATGGAGGACTAGGACCGAGTCCTATGGAAGAAGATGAGTAAAATAGAGTATGCATTATTATGACTACGTATGCATGATATGCAGCTATTATGAATGTAGGGATGGGTGGAATGAAACGAAATGCAATATATATAGATGAGATGGAATGATGATCCATGGTGCTTTATTTTTCATCATTGAGCTTTAAAATGTTGTAAGAAAATACAAGCAACTTGACATAAAGATTCAAGATGACCAGAGTATTTCTTACATGGATTTTGATATAGCAAGTTAATACAAGCAACTTGATATAATGGATCAAGTTGACCTGAGTATTGCTTGCGGAACAGATAAGGATTATCTCCTTTCATGCATGACTTGGAACGTCCTCCTTGATCTTAGGCTGATCATATCCTGAGACAAGTGCATACCGTAATAAGAGATAAAACCTTTATCCAAATTGGATGAGGAGGAACCAAAGAATGAGCATTGTACCTGTAAACAAACAATATATACATAAAGAATAAAGAATATGGATCCTTGGTAATGGTTCATGCTCATATGGTCGAGATATACGCTGTAGTCAGCAAGCCGTAGTGATCTATGACTGCATTTGGCATAAGATCACGTAGCTTGGTGAACTTCCCACGTAGACACCATTAGTACATGCCCCAGAACTTCATCGGAATTAATGCGCAAATGATACAAAACAATGCTGCAAGATCCTAATATAGATAAACGAATGATTGTACTCACAAATCAACCAAGTATTTGATAGCTTAACATAATTTTCTTGTCAAAGAAAACGTCATCTTGTCTTTGTTTTGGTAAGGAAGGATGCATCCTTGTTTTAAAGACAGTTTTGGATTGTTGATGTGGATTGTGTGGTTGATTGGTAAATGGTCATTGTGTGAGTAGTTTGTCGCAATGTTTGTTTTGGTATCTGCATGGATGAGTATGTACAAGGTGTTGCCATGTTTTTGTGTGATTTTTGATGGTTTTTCTGATGTTTTTTGGATTTTGTGAAACAATTTTGAATGTTTTTGGTATTTTGAGAGTCATTTTTGAATGTTTTTGATATTTTCTGATGATTGCCTGAATGAAGAGCGTAATGATATATAAGACAATGTAGAATCCACTTCCATCATTAGGGTAAGGGTATTGCCCCCAGTTTGTAGACCTGACTATGAAAAGGTGGGATGCTAGACGCATGGAGTACTTTCTTAATTGCAGATCAAATAACAAGCCATGGTTGGGATGGATGGATGTATGTGTGTATGAATGTAGATGTGATCGCCACAAGTCTGAAAGATAATGGAGCCATAGCCTTTACGAGTGGCGCCTGTTTGCCAGGTTTTCGCCATCGTACTTACCCAAGGTGCCACCGGAGTGGTTGTTCACCATTTGGATGCATGATTTTTCTTTACTTTTTTGAATGTTTTTGTATTTTCTTCAGGACATTTTCTGAATGTTTTTGGTATTTTTCTGATATGTAGGGGAGCCTGATGCTCTGTACACCTTAGGTATAAAATCTTTTGAGGTGCATGCTATTGATTGGATCTGCAAGTGGTTCTCCTTCTGAAGTAGCCAACTGATATGCCCCGGACCCGAATACAGCAGTGACAACATATGGGCCGAGCCAATTTGATTCAAACTTGCCTTGATGTTCTCTGTTTGGTTGGTTGCGAGGATTTTCGCGAAGAACAAGATCACCTACCTCAAATGTACGAGATCTAACTCGGTGATTGTAGCTTCTACTCATGCGCTGCTGATAGGCTTTGAGATGGTTGTATGCAGCTTGTCGCTTCTCATCAAGTAGCTCCAAGTCCTGAAGGCGTGAGACTCTGTATGCGTCATCATCAATGAGATTGTGCAAGGAAACCCTTAATGATGGTATCTCGACCTCAATAGGCAAGATAGCTTCTGCACCATAGACCAATGAATAAGGAGTTGCACCTGTAGGGGTTCGAATGCTAGTTCGATATGCCCATAGCGCTGGATTCAATTGAACATGCCAATCACGACCGGCATCATTGACTGTCTTCTTTAGGATCCTCAATATGTTTTTATTGGATGCTTCGGCCTGACCATTGCCTTGTGGGTAATAGGGAGTGGAAAAGCGGTGTTGGATATGAAATTTCTCACAAAGCTCACGAACATCCTAATTTTTGAAAGGAAGACCGTTATCTGTGACAATGGACATGGGCACACCATACCGGCAGATGATGTAATTGAGGATGAATGAGGCGATCTGCTTGCCGGTGACTTGGGTAAGTGGAACAGCTTCGATCCACTTGGTGAAATATTCAGTGGCGGTAATAATGAATTTATGGCCGTTGGATGAAGATGGATGGATTTTACCCACAAGATCAAGACCCCATTGACAAAAAGGCCACGGTGTTGTGATTGGTTGCAGTTCCTGTGCTGGTGCATGTATCAGGTCGCCATGAACTTGACATTTCTTGCATTTCCTGACAAAGTAGTAGGAATCCTTTTCCATAGATGGCCAATAGTATCCAGCTCGCATGAGTATCTTGGCTAGTGACGGACCACTTGAGTGAGTCCCGCAAATTCCTTCATGTACCTCTTCCAAAGCCTTTGTTATCTCATCTTGTTCCAGACATCGAAGGAGAGTACCATCAAGACTACGTCGGTATAGGGTTTCGGCAATAATGGTATATCGAGCAGTTTGGCGAATGAAGGTTTTTCGTTGGTTATTCGATTGGTTGGGAGGAGGGGTATGATCGCGAAGATAGGTGTAGAACTCACCATACCATGGGGATTCAGAACCGACAAGGCGACATATCATTTCGGATTCAGGGATATCATAAGCGGGAATCCAAAGCTGTTCTACCAAGAACTCGTAGCGTGTTGAATTCTGTGGAAGATCTAGGAGAGATGCGATAGTAGCCATAGCGTCAGCAGCTCGATTCTGATCTCTTGGTATCTGCTCAAAAGTGATAGTAGTAAATGATGTCTTTAGAGTGTCCACCATTTGCTTATATGGCATGAGTTTATCATCTTTGGTCTGATATTCATCTGTTGCTTGTCGAATGACCAGTTGCGAGTCGCCATATACTTGTAGTTCTTGTAATTTCCATTGTATGGCTAATCTGAGTCCTGTGATCAAAGCCTCATACTCTGCTATGTTGTTTGTGCATGGAAATGTGAGCCTGTAAGACTTCGGGATGCTATCACCTTGAGGTGTGATAAACAGAATGCCTGCCCCCGAGCCATGCCTAGTGTATGAACCATCAAAATATAGTTTCCATGGCTGTGCTTCTGTGATCATGAATATCTCTTCATCTGGAAAATTGGAAATGAGAGGATGATCGCCTATGAGTGGTGCATCGGCCAACTGATCTGCAATAACTTGCCCTTTGATAGCCTTACGGTCCACATACTCAATATCAAATTCACTTAGAATCATCACCCATTTGGCTAAGCGACCTGTCAATGCTGCTTTGCTGAGTAAATACTTGAGTGGATCAATTTTTGTGATGAGTTGTACCTTGTGTGTTAACAGATAGTGCCGCAATTTAGTGGCTGCCAGGATTACTGCTAGGCAAGCTCGTTCAATAGGTGTGTAATTGAGTTCATAGCCAACCAATGTGCGAGAGATGTAGTAAACAACACACTCTTTACCTTCTTCATTATGTTGTGCCAGTAGCACACCCAGTGCTGTACTTGTTGCTGAGATATAAAGTAACAACGGTCTACTTGGATCTGGTGGCATCAACAAGGGTGGATTCATGAGATAGTCTTTAAGTGCCTGAAATGCTTGCTGGCATCTGTCATCCCATTGGAAGCGTATGTTCTTGTGTAGCAGGTGTGTGAATGGGTGACACTTATCAGCCAATTGTGCAATGAATCTGCGGATGGATTGAAGCCGTCCTTGTAGTGTTCTTAGCTGACTGATATTCTTTGGAGGTGGCATGTCCATGATTGCCTTAACCTTTGCTGGATCGACCTCAATGCCTTTGCTTGAGACAATGTATCCTAGAAGTTTCCCAGAGGTTACTCCAAAGACACATTTCTTTGGGTTGAGTCGAACATGGTATTGTTCCAGTCTATCAAAGATTTTATCTAAGATGTGAAGATGTCCTTCTCTAGTAAGTGATTTTGCTAGTAAATCATCCACATAATCTTCCATTATAGTATGCATCATGTCATGGAAGATGGTGGTCATTGCTCTTTGATAGGTTGCTCCTGCATTCTTTAGACCGAAAGGCATTACATTCCAGCAGTATGTGCCCCATGGACATGTGAAGGCTGTCTTATGTTGGTCCTCTGGTGCGATCTTTATTTGATTGTATCCTGAAAAGCCATCCATGAGTGAAAGCATGGCATGTCCTGCTGTCAAATCTACTATGATGTCGATATTTGGTAGAGGGAAGTCATCCTTAGGACATGCCTTATTCAGATCTCTGAAGTCTGTACAAATGCGGATGCCCCCTTTTGGTTTGCCAACTGGTACAATGTTGGAGATCCATTCTGCATAATCAATTGGTCTAATGAAACCAACATCCAGGAGTTTCTTGAGTTCTGTTTTGACTAGCACAGCAATCTGAGGATGCATCTTACGAAGCTTCTACTTGACAGGTTTGGCTCCTTTTGCTACTGTGAGATGATGCATGACTAAATTAGGATCAAGCCCAGGCATGTCTGCATATGACCATGCAAAGTTGATCTGACGCTGTTGGAAGAACTCTATAAATTGAGGTTGTTCCTCTGGAGTGAGAAGAGATGCCAGATGTATGATATGAGGGTTTTCAGGAGTCCCCACATTGTATTCTTTAGTCTCCTCAATGAGAATCGTCGATCGTTCCTGTTGTGTACTAGCAGGGAGAATGTCAAACCCTTCATCCTCAAGTGCCTCAGAGAGGTTTTCACCGTTGGATACGCTCTTTCTTTTTACTTTTGTTGGATCAAACAGTGCCACAGTGTGGTTTTCACTGGAAGATCCATGTTTTAATGTTATATTTTTGCAGTTGAAGGGTTTGGCATCCGCCCCGAAGTATGCTGCGCTATTAAGTTCAATGGCGAATCCAGCTTTGTGATCCCCGCTTGGTAGATTATCCCTTAATTCCAAAAAGTCAATGATAGCCTCATCGTTCTGGAAGAGGTCAAGACATGGGGGATTTGGTTGGTTCCATTCAATGAGTTCAGGGTGGATAATGGGCATTACTTCATCGATTAAGTTAAGTGCGGGAGATGTATCAGTGAGGGTTAAGACAGTGTGGTGAAGGTCGTTGATGGTACTCTCCCTGTCAGAATCAGGCGTAGGATGAGACGTAGGGTCTGTGGAAGATGTTTCCAGCTCAAGTACCCAAGTGGTCTTTATCTGTGCTTCTCCGTAAACAGGAATGTCTTTGCGTGGCGGAGGTAGTGACGTGTCTTCCTCATCTGAAGTGTTAAGATGTACAGAATCAAATTCCCACTCATGTGAGTCAGTCTCTGAATCACTTTCCAGCATCCGATTGCTATACCATACTGGGATTTCGCTGGAGTTGAATACTGCAGGTGTGATTGGTTTATGTACCTTTGAGGTGATCGGTGCTGCAGGAACTGTGATGGGGTTTAAAGGTTTTGTCACTGGAAGTATCGACAGTGTTGATTTAGTGGCTTCTATTGGAACGGCTGGTGCCATAGATGCTGCTACGGGTTCCAATATAGTTGCTGCTATGAATGGTTTTATTGATGTGATGACTGCTGTGGATGGGATTACTAGTTCGATTGGTGGTATGTTTGGCACTGGTGATGGTTGCGGTGGGGTTGTGAGCCTCGATGGGGCAATGGCAATATTGCTTGATGGTGCTTTGATTATGAAAGGTGTCCTCTTTACAGTAGGTGGGCAAAATGGTTTGCTAGGTTTTCCTTTAAATCTGAGTTTAGGAAGGATCTCTTTTTCAAAGCCTAGGCCTGTATTACCTTTGGGCTTGAACTCTGGCAGCAGCGGTTCATGTCGTCCTTGTTTGCAGTATCCCAAAGCACTCTGACCATCATATCCCATTCTTTGCATAATGAGGAGGCCTTTGCCATATTGTTCCGTAGGAAGTGTAACTCGCGGTATGTCAGTGGTGATGGGATCCTTATAGATCCAGTCCGCTAGGTCCTCATCTTGTGTTTCTTCCTCTTGACTCTTTCCAAGGATGAAAGGCGTTAAGGCACATGCTGGCGTGATTAGTCGTTGCTGGAGTAACTGCTGTGGTTTACCATGTGTTCTAGGAGAAGTGGGCATTTGTCCCACACAAAAGAGCTGACTCAAGTTATATTCTCCAGGACCTTCCTCTGCTACTTTCATCTTTAGCTTTTCTTGCTTGGGCATAGGGGTGTTTGAACTGGCAAGAGAGGCGGGATTTATATATGATGTGGAGGAAATGGCTTCTCTATTATTAGGAACGGTAATCTCTGGTTGATGGCTGATATTATGGCAAAATGCAAAGGGATTTGCATCGCCCAGGATTGTGATCTCGACCCCGTTATGTGGGAACTTGATACATTGATGGTAGGTAGATGGAACAGCTTGCATGGCATGTATCCAAGGTCTCCCTAATAAAAGATTATATGGCAGAGGAAGGTCCAGAACCTGACAAATTATGTGTTTTACCACAGGGCCCACTCGGATGGGTAGTACCACAGCTCCTTTGGATGAACGCTCTGCATCATCATAGGCCTTGATGGTGATCTTCTTGCGAGGATCCACTGATTCTAGTGCATATCCCAATGCTGTGACCAACTGTAGTGTACAAATGTTTAGGCCTGCTCCATTATCTATCAAGACTCGCTTGATCCTGTGTTGGTTGACAAATCCTTCAATGTGTAGCGAAGCGTTATTAGGTTGTTGGAAGGAAGAGTTGTCACTTTCGGAAAAAGTGAGACAAGGTGATGACTTTAGAGTTCCAACCATGGCTTGAAATTGGTCTGTGTTTAGGTTTGCAGGGACTGACGCCTCTTGGAGTGCGTGATCCAAGATTGTTTTATGAGAGGGTGACAGACGCAAAAGCTCCAAAATGGATATAAGTGCAGGGGTTTTGTCTAATTGTTCCACAAGATTGTATTGCTTCGGGACAGAGGTGGTGCCCTGTGGAGCTGCCTTTATGGTAACTTTGCCGCGACGTGTAACAACATTGCAATTTGAGGTGGGATTTTTGAAGGTTATAGTTGCAATTTGTTCACTGGCATCATATAGGTGATTTACAGTGTAGTTATACGCAGCCTGCGTATAGTCAGTGGTATCGGTGCCTCGCCTGGAAGTGGAAGGACCCCTTTGATCTTGTGATGGAAGTGGATTCTTGAACATCAGATGATCATTATTTGTCGTTTTTGGATCATGTCCTTCAATCTCAATTTCTCCTCGATCAATAAGATCTTGAATGAGATCTTTCAATCGGTGACAATTACTTGTCTTGTGTCCTCTTCCTTGATGGAACTCACAGTGTTCAGTATCTTTCCACCATGCTGGTTTGACTTGAGGCTCATAGTTTGATAGCTTAGGTAGAGTGACCAAATTTTGAGAGAGGAGTTGTCGCAACACTGTTTCAATGGGTTCCCCTAAGGGAGTGTAAGTGCGTTTTTGTTTTTGTGGACGAGGTCTTGGTTCATCTTGAGATGTGATGCGACCTTGATTAGGAGGACCATGTGTATTATTTTGAGGTGGAGGATTTTGTCCTGCAAACCGAACCATAGGTTGTGCATTTTGGACAGTCCTGGCATCCACAACTCCATCATTGACGATATTCTTATTCTTGTTCCAGAAGTTCGGTTTATCGCTATTGAAGCGCGGGCGAGGAGCATCTTTTGGTTCATTAAAGATTTTGATGAGTCCTTTTTTGATGAGTGCCCTTTCACATTTTATACCCTTGGTGATCATATCGTTAAAAGAGTCTGTGTCTTTGACATCCAGGTGAAATTCCATTTCTTCGTTTAAGTTGGAAATGAAAATTTCCACTAGTTCTTGTTCAGGTAACTGAAGAGAACGTCTGCTAGACATTTGGCGCCATCGTTGCAGGAATACTGAGAATAATTCACCTGGTTTTTGTTTGGTGTTGCATAGATCAGCCATGGTGATGTCGCGTTCAATATTATAAGAGTAATGAGATAGGAACTTCTGGATGAGTTCCTCAAATGTTCTAATGCCACCTGGAAGTCGGGAAAACCATGATGTGGTTGTTCCTCCCAAGCTTTGGGGAAAAAGGCGCATTAGGTATGTGTCCTCATAAGCTACTTCAAGACAAGCAGAATGAAATTCTCGGACATGATCACGGGGATCCCCCTTTCCTCTATATTTTTCAAATTTGGGTGTTTCAAACCCGCGTGGAAAGGGTGGCATATAAAGATTCCTATCAAACGGATAGGGACAGATGTCGTTAAGTGAAAATTGATTGGTCTTAACACCACTATGAAGTTGTTGGGCGAGATTCGCGACTTGTTGCCGCAACATCTCCATTTCATTTGGAGGAGGAGGTGGTGGGTTACCTCGAGGGATGTTATATCTGATGGGATCTCTACGCCTTTCCTCCTCATGGTGACTTTGTCTTTCTGATGCTTGTCTTAATTGGGCAAGATCAAAGTCTGAGGGGAGTTTGGCTCCTTCTTGAGCAAGTCTTAAGAAGTGAGCATCCGCATTGCTCCTGAGAATTTCATCAAATAATCTATTAAAGTGAGGGTTATGCTGAACCCTTTCGATTGTTGAAGGAGTGGGACTACTTGGGTTTTCATCATTTAGATTTCCTCCAAGTGCTTCTTGAAATTCATTGAGGTTGTCCTCTTCTTCCTCAATTTCTATTTCTCGTTGCCTTGATCGCGATCGGGTTTGAGCCATTTTGTTTGCAAGTTTGTGTTGAAGTTGATTGAAGATGATGATGAGTTGTTCAATGAAAGATGGATGATTAGTGGATTGTAGATCTCTAGCACTCTAAAGGTAAATGTAACCAGAATTCTTTCTTTGAATTGCTTGTTTGTTTTGATGAGTTTGGATGTGATAAGGTGTAGAGAAATCTGAGATGTGTTACAGATTTTGACTACCTAGCAATGAGAGGATTCACTCATGAACTAGTTTTAACCTGCGTAGATGTGTCTCTTAGGATGAGCTTATCCTAGATGTAGAAACAATCTAAAAGTGATGTGATGTGTTTGATTTCAAGCAATATCTAAAAAAGGAATCTTGGGACAAGAACCTCTTAATGTTTTGAGAGTTTTGGGATGAATTGATGATGGAAAAATGATGTATGAATGAGATGATGGATGTTTTGTTTTCAACTTTAATAAAAACTTTGTGTTACAAATGGAACAAACTCTACTTCTTCCCTTTCAGGCGTTGGTGGCATTTCTCGAGCTGTGTTGTAGGTGATACAGATGTTTGGGAAGAAATTGGGATTAATCTTTCCTCCTTGATTTTTGTGATAACTCAGAGCTCTATATTGCATAAAAGCTCTGCGGTTCAATGATTCTGAATCAAACTCGTTTGTTTTACCTTGAAGGTATAGACGCATGCGATGTAGAAAGACTCTATGGGAGACAAAGATTTGTTGATTGATATAGAAGAATTTCCTCCTTTTGATTAAAGCCTTTGAGCTTAGTGGTCTCCTTTTCAAGGTGATACTCTGATGACACTTCTTCTTTCGCAAGATGTGAAGAATGGTCATAAATTTTTGACTCTTTGTTTGTTTGCACTTTGTTTTTGGTATTTTTGGTTGTGTTGACAGATGTTGAATGAATACTTTGTTTTTGGGATTGATTTTCTGATTTTTCTTTGACAAGAAAACAAAGCAAGCACACAAACACAAGATTGTAGCCTCAAAGGCACAAATGAGTATGGGTCTAGATCAACCCAATTCTTGGACTTGTTTTTGACCCTTCCTTTAGATGTATTTTAAGGTGTATTTCCAAAGCCTGAAGTCGGCTCAATTCGCACTAGATCTGTAAAACGAACACACTTCAAACACTTTTTATCCCTAAGGTCAAATGGCCAGTTGTGATAAATTTAGCCCACATCTTGATATTTCTTCGACTTTGGTACTACATACCTTATGAATCCCGCCGTGGCAGGTAAGGATGTGATATACTAAGTCTTGCACGAGCATAACAAATAGATGATCCCTATGATGGGGGAGTCACCACTTTTATCAAGCCACAAGTGACTTTTCAAAAAGCTATGTTTCTACTCAAAGAAATATGTATGGTGAGTATCTTGGGAGCAAAACCATCTATGCTCTTGCACTAAATTATATCGCAAATATCCTCAATCAATAGAACGGGTGGGCTACTACTTAAAGGTGTTTAGTCATGTTCGATGGCTTTGGACATAAGTTCATTCTGCAGTGACTCACTTAAGAGCCTTGTAACTGGTGGTGGGGCCCATTTGTCCTTTCGGCCAGTTACACTGTAGGAACAGCTATACCCAAGGCTACAGCTTTCGCTCTCACCTGATTTCTATAGCGGCTCGAAGGATTTACCGCTCGAGGTCGTTCCCAAGAGTGATGTGTCTCTTGGCAGGCCTCTCTTAAAAAGATAAAATTTTGAGTGTTACTAACACTTTTCTCTTGCACCTAGGACCACGAAAGCCAAGGGAGAGGATAGTGTGTGTTAGAAGTAGGACCACTCGACCAACTCTTTGCACAAGTGTGCCAAGCACGAAAAACACTTGTTCTTTTTAATCTGTCATTGCAATGTGATCTAACTATTTGGAGATGTTGCTCCAACAATCATGGTGTTCTTTTTAATTTTCAAAGGCAATTGTTTGAGTAAACTAGAATTTGAAATCCTGGTCAACTTAATGAAAAACACGTTTGCATGAAGTAAAATTGCTTTGAAAATGAGACAAGTTGATTGTGAATTTTATTTGCACCAAAAATGGAAGTGTGGATTGTGAGTTTTATCTTGATGCAAGAAATAAAATTTGCCTTGTTGATTTTAAGCACCAAAACGAAGTTTGTTTCCTAACTTGCAAAAAAAAAAAAAGTTGTTTTTGTATAAGTTTGTGGTTCTTTTTACCTTTGAACAATGAAATTCTTTTTAAGAGCCCCAAACAAATGTGTGATTCTTTTTCAAAAGCCCAAATTTGAAATGTGAAGTTAATTTTAAACCAAAATAAAAAGTGAATTCATTTTTAAAACCAACTTCAAAAACAAGTTAGTAAAAAATATAAATCTACTCTTTAATCTAATTTAAATCTGCACAAAAGAGAAAAATAGTTAGTAAAATCTGCCTATTTGGTGGGCTTCTACAAGCCTAGATTTTTTTATTTTTTTTTGGTTACAAGGTGATTTGTACAACGTTTTGTTACAATAGCGCTAGTCTGCGTTTGAACAGAGGCACTATTTAACACAAACGTATTAAAAGAAAGGGAAAGACAGAGAAGGGAAAAGCACTGAAACAGGGGGAATAGCACCAAAATAATGCCAAACGCACCAAAACAGTGTCAAAATCGCAACCTGTGTGACATTTTCAACATTCAAACATGTTATTGGTTAAAAAAAAAAAAATGATCTTTTTGGTGTTTGGATTCACGTCGGGTTCACCAAATGATGCTCTGCAAAAAGGATTAGAAAATCTGTTTGATGTCAACACACACAAGAGCACAAGAAACAAACGTTAGTGTTAGCAACAAAAGATTATCCTAAACAGGCATATCAAGAGAGATATTAAGCATGAAATAGAAAGCATATAAACATAAAATGAAATAGCTAATCAAGATGCTCATAGTTGCTCCTCCCTTGTTCCTCTCCTCTCCAAGTCTCAAATAAGTGTAGCTCTCAGCAGCTTTTTGCACTATGGATGCTTATGGAGGATTGAGATTTAATACTAAGCTTCAAATATGAAATGAAAAGCTAAATACTATGCTAGAGTAGATAGTGATGCTATGAAAAAGCTCTATGCTAATGCCAGTATAACAACAATACTCTAAAATGCTTCTCCTTTGCTTGAGGAGAAGGGTTCTATTTATAGAAGAAATGGGGAAATGAAGGGTTAAGATTGAATGGTTTAATCAAGGGCCAAGCTTGAAAGTTGGGGATCCATGTGCACAATTGGCACCAATAAAATGGTGACAAGTGTCAACATAAGATTGGGTTGAGAGAAGAGGTTGGAGGCATTAAAGGTCTGAGAAGACCTCATGGTTATCTAGAAGGTAAGGGTCAAGTCTAAATTAAGATTACCCATTGGATTAAGAGTTAATCCAAGGATAAACCTTTGTGCAAATGTTTAAGAGATAATCATGGTCAAAGCATTAATGGCCTGATGAGACCTTTGGGTTGGGTAGAGGTTGAGTCAAAACAAATGTTTTAACCATGTGGGAGGGTTGAATTAACCATTAATGGTTATTGGAGACTTTGGGGATTAAGTGGTTGAAGGTTGAAAGCTTTCAAAGGTTATCCAAGACTTTGAGCCATTTAGTGGTTGAAGGTTGGAAGCTTTCAAAGGTTATCCAAGACTTTGAGCCATTTAGTGGTTGAAGGTTGGAAGCTTTCAAAGGTTATCCAAGACTTTGAGGGTTAATTTGTTGAACACACAAAGCATTAATTGCTTTTCAAAGACTTTGGAGTCTTTGAGAAGTGACTCCAATTTGCTTAGGAATGTGACAATATTTAGGGGATGGATTAGGCTAATTAGGAAGGGTTTAGAAGAATTTAGAAGGGGTTTAGGCATGCAAGTGGATTTTGTAGGAAAATGCAAGTGGGAGAAATTTTGGTATTTTCAATTAAAATAAAATCATTTATTTCAATTAAATGGTGTAATTTGCATTTGGATAAATATTCAAATAAATATTAATTTATTTAAATGAGAAAAATGAAGATAAAGCATTAAAATGCTTGAAGACTTTGAGGGAAACCATTAAAGGCTTGAAGACTTTAAGGAAAACCATTAAAGTCTTAAGAAGACTATAGAAGGAAGCCATCAAGTTTGAAGACTTTAAAGCCATCAAGTTTGACTACTTTAAGGGAAACCATTAAAGGTTTCAAGTGGGTGAGGATAAATAGGATTTTAAATAAATAATTTATTTAAAATAGTTGTGCAACTTGCTTTTGTAGGAAAATACAAGTGGGTGGAGGATAAAGGTGATTTAAATAAATGATTTATTTAAAATAATTGTGCAACTTGCATTTGTAGGAAAATGCAAGTGGGTGGAGGATAAAGGTGATTTAAATAAATGATTTATTTATTTAAATGTGAGAGGTGGGATTTTGGGGGTTTTAAATAAATATTAATTTATTTAAATGTGAGAGAAGATTTAATTAAATAAATATGATTTATTTATTTAATTAATGGTCTGAATTTGGTTAAGTGAATTAAATCAAATAAATTGAATAATTTATTTAATTAATAGGAGAAGAGGGTTAAGATGAATTAATTAAATATTAATTTAATTAATTATTAATTGATGGTTAAATAATCAAATAAATACTAAGTATTCATTTAATTAAGTGGACAGATTTATGTGACTACACATATTCTGTGATTGTTTCTAGCCAAGAATGAGGCAGCTTCTGCTAGCTTTATCAGGCTATTGTCTGATTTTAAAGATTGTTCTGCATTCATTTTTCAAGCAGACCTTTAGTTTGGCAGCCTTGGTGATTTGTTCATGAAGTTTTGAGACAGTGTTTTGGTTTCCATGTTATATCCTACTACAGGATTCTAAATTCAATTCTTCAGACTCTATAGTCTATTGTAGTGTTGCAAAACTCACCAACAACTCGCAAAACTCACAACAAGTTTTTCAAAAAAGTTAAAAACTCATGGCGATTTTTTCGTATAAAACTCACAAGTAAATGCAAAAAACTTGTTGCCCCTCGACCCCATTGGGGATGTTGCCCCCAAACTCCCACAAAGGGTGCTGGCCCTTAAACCTGTTGAGGCCGTTGCCCCAAATCCCCCAACAAAGGGTGCTTCCCCGTAACCCTGCTGCGGTGTTGTCCCTATACCTCATGAGGGGCACTACCCTCAACCTCATTGGAGTCTCCACTCCCAAATCCTCATTATTTATTGGAATCTGTCAAATAAAAGACTTGATTACAATGAGTGGGTGACGGAATTGAGATATAACTCTTGACTGTCCCTATTTAGACGTTATTATTGCATAACTTGCCAAAAATCGCTTTAGATGAGGCAAGTTCTGCATATGACATGGCTAATTGATGTAAGATGAATCCATCCTGCCTACAAAAACTCAAACTCTAATACAAAAATAACATAAAATGCAGAGACTCTCTGCTTCCAAATTGATGCTTGTTCTCAACCAAGAAAAATAAAACTACATTACTATTATAGCTGCAAACAAAATAACAATCATTGGCCTGATAATGGCCTCTCTCTGTTTGCATTTCACCTCGACTCACAACTACACAGCACGCACATCTCTGTCTCTCTCATTCTGTGCCCATTCACTTCTGCTTTCCACTCTGATCGCACCCAAGCAGACTTCTGCTTCTCATTGTTTGACCCACCCACCCTCACTGGGCCGATCTGGGCCAATACTTCTCTTTTCTGGCCGCTTTCACCACTAATCTCCTATCGACCTCTACCACTCTTCACTGTCTCCTCTTGATAGCATTTTCACCATTGATTCAAATGACTTTACACATTCACATCCCCTAGCATACATTCCTTGGCTGCTTCCATTCCATACGCAGCCCTCACACCATACCTCTGTTTTGTGCCTCTCTGCCCAGATTTTCCCTCTGTTTTGTGCCTCCCTTCGTATTGCATTAAAATTCTGTCTTCACTCAGTGCATTAGTCGTAGGAAGGATGTTGGTGTTAAGTGTGCAATGCCGTTTCTACAAATCCAATTGTGCATATATCACATTCTGCTCAGGCATTATGTCAAACAATTAAGGAGCGCTATCTTTAACTGCATATTTTGTATACATAATCCTCTTCCTTTTGACAGATGTGCATACTCTGTTTTAGAATT
The DNA here is from genome assembly GCF_030272615.1 of Cryptomeria japonica. Classification (NCBI taxonomy): domain Eukaryota; kingdom Viridiplantae; phylum Streptophyta; class Pinopsida; order Cupressales; family Cupressaceae; genus Cryptomeria; species Cryptomeria japonica. The sequence goes on along the minus strand of NC_081409.1, from coordinate 659,021,369 downwards.
ACCATTTGGCACAGGTAGGCAGGATGCTGGCAATGGCTATGGGAACTGGCTTTACACCAGCCAACTCTTCAATCTACTAAAGCTGACGAGAGAGAAGCACCAACAAAACCAAGGCCAAAAGCAAATCAAATCTTAGAAAACAAAACTGAAAACTTTTTAAGGTGATGCTGATTACCCTTTTACCGTGGATGCTCCTGCATCACTAGTGGAAGTAGCATTATAACTCATTTAGAGTTAGTAGAAGTAGCATTATAATTCATTTAGAGTTGAACTTGTTTTTTGGCTTATGGTACGTATTAAATTCTAGTTTTGATTTATATATGATGGAAATTAGTAATATGTTCCACAAAATTAATAATATGTGTGTTTTTAAGAATATTTTAAAACATTTATGCATATAAAATGTTCGATAAATTACCAAGTCCGAGTTTTTCAACTGTTATGTTGCATCTCCTTTGGTTGGACTACATTATCCTTTCATGTGACAGAAACCCTTGAATTTAGTGTACTGAGGATTGAAGTGTTATAGACGCTCTCTCCCAACATTTTATAAACTGTTAACATGTTCATGCTTTGAAAATCTAGATGTTAGCAGTTGCCTGCAATTCTCTATGAAATGGTTTTATGATCCCCCAAAGTTTAACATGTGTTCTGCTTCTCTATCGTTAAAGGTAACTTTGGTGCACTTAATAGTTAATTGGACTGGCTTCCGCAATGATAGGAATGATTTCAAACAATGAGGATGGCCATTGACAGTAGGCCAATGATTCTTTTATATGTCAAATTAAGCTTAGCTAAAAACAGCAGATTACAACACACAGCAGGACAGAAATGCCACAAAAAATACCAGATATATATATATTAAATAAGAACAGCACGAAGCTTTTACAATGGCCAATGATAAGGGCCTATACAGATCGCTTCACTCCTTGAAGCACAATAAAACAATGATAGGTAGTGTTTGCCTTCTATACAGGATAGATCTGCCCTTAATTGGTTCGCCTCTTTCACCAAGACAATCTGCCCTGATTATGTATGATAATCTGCTCTTATGATGGTTCGATCTGTTCTTCTAATATATTCGGTCTGCTCTTATATATTGATCTCCTCAATGATATTGATCTGCTCTTCTATTATTTGTACTGCTCTTGAATTAGATTAGTTGATATAATGAATGAGATCGCACTTCATATATATATGTGAGAGGTACCCTTTCACAAAGGGTCGGCCCTCTATGAAAGAACATGACTTATTCAATGAGGTGGCGGACTTAGCTTAGTTGGCCTTACAAACACTTAATTACATTTTTATATTTAATATATATGAACCGACTGGTTTAAATGTGTAAGGCCGATAGACCACTTAGACATTTATATTATCTATGTCGACCTGAAAGAATCCAACCATAACTACAGTAACATCAACAAGTTACCCTGAGGGACTACCATAACATGAATCCCATCACATGAATTCTTATGATTTATATGATTTATAGTAACCAAAAATTTAGTCCCCAGATACTGGAAAATGCTAATTCCAACTAGCCAAAACTAGTCAAACTCATCATTATTTCTCCATTAAAAAATGCTGCTGGTGGAAATTAGAGTCCTCTTTAACTTGAGGGCTGAAAAAAAAGACATACCTTCACAACAAATATTACAATGTTGCACAAGGAGAGAGCCTCTGCCGTGTTTTGTATGCTGTACACAGTACAAACGAACCAAAACTATAGATAGTCATTGATAGAAATAAAAACCTACTATGCATGGTTAAAAAAAATAGCGGTGCCTGCAACATGAAGTTCTGATTTAAGCTTCTGCCTGCAGCACTCAGATGATCAAACAAGTGCTCTGGGATACGACACAGTAAATAGGACATCTTATCTAGCCCTGCTGTACTTATAGTTATCATTGAGTAGTAAGAGTTGTAATTGCTATTGAAATATTTATAGTTAAACTTTCAGAGGATATTGTTTTAACATACGGTTCGTTTGAAAACCGTAAATTGTGTTGAATTGTCGAATATCCTTGTGGACTTGGTCTATGAGAGAGAAGACTGACTGACCATTGTGAGCACCTTTAAGAAGTAGGTGTAAGGCTGTAAGCTAAAGTTTACTTTTTTGTCTGACAGAGAGAATCTCTTTTACAGGTGTCTGTGTATCTAGTCTTCGTGAAAAGTTGAAAGATTAGTACACCTAGTTTTATCAATTGCACAAATTTTGCTTTTTGTCTTACACACAGGAATCTCTTTTGCAGGTGCCTGTGTATCTATTCTTCTTGAAAAGTTGAAAGATTAATACACCTAGTTTTATCAATTGCACAAATTTATAATGCATACAGTAGGTTACTATCAAATTATTCGATTTCGTGACCGAGATGATTTCCTTTAGGAGGTGTATCTATTATTTACTTAAATCATAAGACTTAACTGCAATTTTCATAGTTTTCTAAACTATCACAATTAGAAGGTTTATTTATTAAACAATTATTGTTTTCTTAAATTAAAAAAATGATCTTATCATCAATGGTTTTGAAAAATAAATAAAAAAATAATCTTGTTCTGTTTTTTTAACAGATTGATTTCATAAATCTTTCTCTCAAAATATTTAATTGAGTGATATAAAATTTGATTCCAAAACTCACACGTAATTTTCTCAGGAGAGTTCTAATTATTCACTCAATTTAAGCCACTCTTTCTACAGAGAGGTTTCTAATAATAATGATTGAGAAGCAGACTTCCTCTCAGCTATTTATTTCTTAACAAATTCTTTTCTACATGCATCCAATGTATGAGAGAAGAATCTAGAATTGGAACTTTATTCTAGTCAGGTAGGATTCAAGAGTAGAACGAGTCAATGCACTGTTGTTTACATACAGAAAGTTAACACTCGAAGAGTTTCTGTGTAAACAGCCACACAAGTGTCCCACAAATCTCATAATACAAACATGCCTTCATGTTTGGTGCGAATGGCGTAACATAAAATATCAAAAGAAGATCCAAATTGTCTAGAAGAAAATTATTCAATAGAAAAATGCATTTGACAATGCAATTTTACATAAGAGAAATTACTGTAACTGTTGACATGAATTCAACACTAAAACTAATACAATTAGTCATGATGTTGATGAGGAACAAGCGTTAGCAGTTGAGCTTTTCGCTTCTGTAGAAATGGGTAAGCTTTCTGATATTCCAAAACAGCCCTGACAAGGTGCCTGAAGGAGAACTCAGGCCAGAGGATTGGAGTAGCATAGAGCAAAGAAAAGGAAGTTTGCCAGAGAAGAAAGTTGCTAAGCCTGGTCTCCCCAGAAGTCCTAATTAAAAGCTCTGGCTCTGGACAATCAGATGTATAAAGATGCCTCTCTATATCCTCTGCACTAATCTTCTTTTCATTTAAATCCCCTGCCTTCATAACGCCTTCAACGGCCTGGGCAATCTCCTGTGTACCAGTATAAGGAGCGCAGATATTTAGAAAGGCCGTGTCATTATTTCTAGAGAAAGCCATGGCTCTGTCTGCAGCTTCTCTTACTCTCTGGGGAAAAAGGCTCAAATCTCCCATAATTTGCACACGAATTCCACAAGTATTAACCATGCTCTCCTTTTCAATGAGCAGCTCCAGCTTCTCCTGCATCAAGTTCATGAGCGTCTCAACTTCCTCCTTTGACCGCTTGAAATTCTCAATACTGAAAGCATAAACAGTCACGTATTTTATCCCCAATTCATAACAGTCCCTCACAGTATGCATCAGGCTGTTATACCCAAATTCATGCCCCGTCAATTTCTTCATTTTTCTTTTGGTTGCGTATCTCCTATTGCCGTCCATTATGATCGCAACATGCTCTGGAACAGAGCCCGCAGAAACAATCCATATTACAAATCGTCTGAATAATTGGTATACTAAATTTCTTGTAAAGCTAGCGTTGTCTTGAAAGCGTGGATTGATGAAGGATTTGAAGGCTGAATATACTGCCATCTTTGCTGCTCTGCAGCAATTTCTTTGATCAAAGAGACAAAAAGATCTATGGGTAAAAAGGGAACTTCATAACAGTTGGGCTATCTCCAGATTGTCTTGTCCTGGCGTCCTTCTGACGTCATTCATGTAGCGTAGAAATTGTTTTGAAGTGCCTGCCCACCAACCCACTATGGTAGGGGTACATACTTAACTGTTAAACCACGAGCATATAGTTCTTAATATGAGGGCATAAATTATTAATTGTTAATTTATATATTGGAAAAAATAAATAATTTAATATTATTTAATAGTAAATGTTCAATGTGGGGTGTGAGATTATGTTATAATGGAGTTCGAGACTGTGAGACACATGACTTAAGTTTTTATGAAAGAGATTATAGTAATCTTTGTTGTGGGCTTTTTGCCATGTATGACAAATTGGTATTTAAGTGTGTAAAGGGTATTTTTTGTTGGAGGGTTTAAATATTAAATTTACATAATTGTTTAGCTATTTGTTATGAGAGTACAAGTCGTAGGTCGAAATCATATTGATTGAGAGCTAAGGATTGATGGCTATTCATTTTAGGAACACATTTTGGTAAGGAGTTTGTATATAGCAAGACTTGATCTTTGGTGGACTCATTCACAACCATTTAACTTCACTGTTCATGTTTGATTGATCAATTAATAAGATTTTTTATGAGGCCTATTTTGAGATAAGAATATGATAAAACAAATCTTTTTTGTTTTAAGGTAAGGGTGGCATGAGAGTTTTTGACCCCCTTTTTTGGGTCATGCACATTAATGACTATAAAAGTGAAGTTATTTCATCATATTGAATCATCTACGATGTTTAAAAAATGAGCCTTCACGTTTAAAACGCTTGGATTCTAGAAATGGGTGAATGAAATTCTATTGGTTTCTTCTAGTTTGGAGGATGTAAACCCTTTGAATTTGAGGGTACCTTGATATGAAGGTTGCATTTACACTTAAAGCTTGGAGGATTTTAGCATATATTTTAAATATTAAAATATTTTGGTTATCTCATGATATATTTGTAATTTCAGACTAGGATCAAATATTTATAATCATTTGAAAAAAATGTCATATATTGTGTGGAGGCGGCATCCATATTTATATATAAACCGATGTATGCTCTCATAAGATTTGAGTAATTAGAAGTGATGAATAGTAATAGTTATTCATTCCATTCTAAGCATAAGATTTGAATAATTAGAAGTGATGAATAATAATAGTTACTCATTGTATTTTGAGCATAAGATTTGATAAAAAAGAAGTGATGAATAATAATAGTTACTCATTATATTCTCTTATCTTGTCATCATGGGACCTCAGTGATGAGAAGTGATGAATAATAATAGTTACTCATTATATTCTATTATCTTGGACCTTAGTGATGAGAAAGTGGGAGAATCTATTATTTAAATTTGTTGAGGTCATTACAATGCCACAAGTTATATTGTTGTTGAAGAAAAAATGTTGATTCAAGTCACATTTTTTATCAACAAATGTAGTCATGACACTAGATTTTGCACAAACACATTATTTAATAAAAAATATTAGAAATTATAAGAAATAATTTTTAGCAAATATTAAAAATGATAGTTTTTTAATAAAAATGAAAAAATCTATACATATTTGGAATCTATATAAGAACATTCACAAAATAATTAGTTTAGATTGCCTTTAAATTCTTTATGGTTGATTTGTTATAATTGACCTAAAATAAATTATTCACATTATAATATGAGTTACCTACTTAGACTAAAAAAAAAGATATTTTCAGGCTTTCAAGTAAACATTAGATAGACATATTATAAGATTTCGTGTTATCTTTAATTTTTGTTCACAAAACTTTCCATCATTCTATCTAGAAGTTGACTAAAGAGAAACTTAAAAAATAGATTTAGAGTACAAAAGAATAAATTAATTCTAAAAAAATAGATTTAATGTACAATAGAATAAATTAATTCTATACTTCACTTTTACTCCAAGTTAATTTCACATAACATTTGAGGATAGCTTGTTTGACACTTCAAAAGATTTAACAGAATCATAGTCATACTCATGTTTTTTCTTTTGAGAATTACAGTACATTATTTTATTTACCTAAAAACAAACTAATAAAAGGAAACATAAATGTTACAGTCAAAATTGAATTGAATTCTTTTATTCAGCCGACACAAAAATGTACCAGTTGTTTACATAAAAGCCTAGCTTATTGTCAAAAAAGTTTTTCTTGGAATGAAGCCATGGAAGACTTCTTACAACTATCTGCGTTAAAAAGGTAGTGGTATAATTTAGTACCTGCTTTTGAAGATGAGATATGGGCATCTGTAACAGATAGATTGTGGCTAAAAAATAATGTTAAAAGACCTAAAAAATCAAATACTGTATCCACTTTAATTATAAAGTGTGAAACTCGGTGAGAGGTTCAACAACTGGTCATTAAAACTATTATTTTAGTACAAGTCTTTGTGGCAAATGTTTTATTTCGTTTCACTGGTTTTAATGCAGAGAGGATCCCCTTTACAGCTGTGTCTGTTCTTCTTCAAAACTGGAATTATTAATATACCTAATTTTTCAATTCCACAACTTTAGAATGGGTACAAAGAAGTTTACTTTCTAATTATTATTTTTTTGTCATGGAGATGATCTATTCAGAAGGTGTATCTATTATTACTTCAAATTAAAAGGTTATTTTTATTTTTGGTGATAATTCATTTTTAAGTTATTCGATTGGTGTGATCTAAATTTTGATTCAAAGAATCTTATATTATTTTTTCAGAAGAATTCTAATTTATAATTGTTTTCTTTAAATCAATATAGGGGAAGAGCACCAATTACAATCCATGTTTCAATTACCATTCATATGATTTTGCCAATTTAAAGTCCATTATAAAATCATCTAGTGGGTAAATAGCTACCCATTTTTTGGAAAAAAAAGTTTGTAATTAGATCAATTGTGCAACTTTATTGGTACCAATAGGGCAAGATTATTGGGACATTTGTGCATAAGTATTGGATCAATCTTGCAATTTTTTGGTTAACAAGTAACGAGGCAATATGGAATATCTTTTGTGTTTAATTCTTTTGGATTTGACCGTGTAGCTTTTTTGATGTTGCCAACGGTTTGGATCAAACACCATGATTTTTGATCTCCCGCTCTCTCACTTGCTCTCTTGCCCTAATGATGGATCATGGTGTTTGATCCGAAGCGTTGGCAACATCAAAAAAGCTACATGGTCAATTCCAAAAGAAATAAAAACAAATCACTATGGATTGTGGAAGTTTCATGAATTTAATGGAATAACTTTCTGAGGATACTTTGAAATGACCACTTTTTGACCCTTTTGCACATAGCAAATCCAGTAGCGTTCATCTTTACTATCTAGAAGCTAGAACAATAGTTATATATGAAGACAACAAAAAAATAATTGTCAAAATTTGATGTAAAGTTTAGGTGCTTAGGGTGCGCGAAGTTAGCTATAATGACTATTTGTGCTCTTCGCCTATCTATTAGAGAGACTTCTCTTGATAATTTGATTGTTGAATAAATTTTTTTTCAATTTATTTATTTTTAAGTTGTTCATAAATATTTTTGAGATTTAGACTTGGAACATAGTTTTAATCAGATAAGAATTCAAAAAGTTTAAACAAGTACATTGATTTGACTCCAATACACTTCGGATTCATTGCACCACTTGTTACATATAAAAAGTTAATGTGAGAATTCAAAAATATTAAACAAATATGAGGTCCAATAGGTAAACAACGCTGTCTATGGAGCCCATAGAATGCACCGGCCCCATAGTGTATTTATAAGTGTGTATTGGAGTCATTGCACCACTTGTTACATATAGAAAATCACTGAGAATTCAAAAAAATCTAAACAAATACGGGTTCCAGCAAGTAAACAGTGAGGCCAGTGCATTCTATCGGGCCCATAGCCAAAACCCAAGCAAACAACCAGTAAATGAATACATTGACTTAGCAAATAATAACCAGTTCATTAACCTCCAATGCACCTTGGAGTCATGAGTCATTGCACCTATTGTTACATATAGAAAATTACTATGAGAATTCAAAAAGTCTAAACAAATATGGGGCCTATCAAGTAAATAGACAGACAAGTAACATCCAGTCTATTAAGTCCAATATATCTACTCTTTATGACAGCCTTAAACCCCACACACTAAACAACATATTAAGTCTAGAGAATATTAGTCAACTACTAGTGTTTAACACTCAAGTGTAGAAGTGTATCCTTAGTGTGACCACACACCTTAAGCAACATATTAAGCCTAACAAATGTCAGTCAACTATAATTGTTTAACACTTTTAAGTCTAGAAGTGTAAGCTTAGTGTGTGTGATTTGAGCCATTCCCTTTAGAACACCAAAAATCTGTATGCAATCTGTGTGTAATAATTGCTCTTAATACAGTCCTTTAAATTGAAGCTAATGACATAACATAAAATAAAAAAGAATAGAATATTGGTATAGATTTTTCAGTCCATTTTGAATAGATCACTGAGTATGATCCAAAATCTCAATCAGAAAAACATATATAACAAATCCAGAAACAATCTCTATAAAGAGAAAGAGCTAAACTTCAAAAAAAAATTTATTGAATAGAACAGTGCAAGTTTTCAACAACATAAATTCCCAGATCCGTTTGCAAAAGCATTTAATTCAAAACTAAGACTAATGCAATTAGTCATGGTGCTGATGAGAAACAAGCTTTAGCAGTTGATCTTTTTGCTTCTGCAGAAATGGGTAAGCTCTCTGATACTCCAAAATAGCCCTGATGAGGTGCCTGAAGGTAAACTCAGGCCAGAGAGTTGGAGTAGCATAGAGCAAAGAAAAGGAAGTCTGCCAGAGGAAAAAATTGCTAAGCCTGGTCTCCCCAGAAGTCCTAATCAAAAGCTCTGGCTCTGGGCAATTCGATGTATACAAATGCCTCTCAATATCCTCAGCCCTAATCTCCTTTTCAGCTAAATCCCCATTATTAATAACACCTTCAATAGCCTGGGCAATCTCCTGCGTGCCAGTATAAGGGGCACAGATATTTAGAACAGCCCTATCATTATTTCTGGAGAAAGCCATGGCTCTTTCTGCAGCTTCTCTTACATGCTGGGGAAAAAGGCTCAAATCCCCTATAATCTGCACCCGAATTCCATATTTGTTAACAATGCTCCCCTTTTCAATAAGCAGCTCCAGTTTCTCCTGCATCAAATTCATGAGCGTCTCAACTTCCTCCTTTGACCGCCTGAAATTTTCAATACTGAAAGCATAAACACTCACATATTTTATCCCCAATTCATAACAGTCCCTCAGGTTATGCATCAGGCTGTTATACCCAAATTCATGCCCCTTCAATTTCTTCGCATTTCTTTTGGTTGCGTATCTCCTATTGCCGTCCATTATGATCGCAACATGATTCGGAACAGAGCCCGCCGAAACAATCCATATTACAAAACGTCTGAAGATTTGGTAGATTGAATTTGCCAAAAAGGCGGCAGTCTTCTGAAAGCATGAACTACCGAAAGATTTGAAGGCTGAATAAGAAGCCATCATTGCCAATCTGCAGCAATTTCTGGGCAGAAAGAGACAGATACATAGATCTGTGGGAGCAAAATTATGGGCGCAGGGTACATTAAAGACTTTTCCATCCACTGTTTGTCAAATTAGAGTACTTTTTTGCGCCGTCTACACAGAAATTGTGAGTGGGGTGAATGGTAAATTGTCTTTCAGTGTGAGAGGGGAAGAACTTAACATGTCCGCCAACCATTCGTCCACGACCACCATTGTAAGTCGTACACAATTCACTCAAATCTTCCACGTTTTCCGCCTTATTATAATCGCCATGGATATTTTTCATTCTTAGCCAGGGGGTAGGTATGTATAGGGTACATATTGATTTTATAAGGAAAACAACAGACCGGTGTTTAATTAATTGGAAGATGATCAAACATTGTTAGAAATTAAGTACTAGTAAAGGTACAGTTATTTTCAAAACATAATATATTTAATGAGAATGAATTGGTTAACAATTAGGGAATGTATCAATAGGGAGGGGGTTCATGATTGATTATGTTTCAACGATCTTTCACTTTTTATTCACTCAATTTCTTAATTATTAATTTTAAAGAAATAAAAAAAATGATAACTAAAAGTCCATTAATAAATTTCATATGTACCAATAGCCGTCCACTTGTAATCGTGTAGAGTTAAAATTTATATACTTTAATTTGAGGAGTTGTGTAACTTTATTTGTACTCATAGCCAACAACTAGTGTGGCATTTGTTAAGCTTTGGCATAAGGTGGTTGTAGTGCATGACTATTGAGGCATTTTTTGACCCTTGTGTGCATAATGGATCCCACAACGTTTGTCTTTACTCCCTGGAAGCCAAAACAAGCTATGAGCAATTAAGTCACATATGAAGACAACAATTTTTTTTTGTTAAAATCCGATGTACTATTTTAGGATCTATGGGTGCACAAAGTTAGCTATAACTGCTATTGGTGTTCTTCCCCTAGGTCTTTGAATTATTGATGAAGTTGAATTTTCTTAATGAAGGGATCAAGTTTTACTTACCACAAGGACCCTAACATCATAAGGGATGAGGTCGAGATTGTGCCCTGGGTAAATTTGGTGGAGTGGATACCTCTCAGTCCTTGCCTCTTAGCCGAAAATATTTTAGTCTAAAGGCTTGTGCTCCCATATTGGATAGTTGAAAGTTCTTTGTATATAAAATAAAGTCCTCCATTAAATTAAAAAAAAGTAAGGCAAAATTATTTTTCAAATACAAAATATTTAATGAGTATATATTCATATCATGTGGTTGGTCCATAAGTAAATTAGAAATATTGTTTATTTTTAAATAATTGTGAGAATGCGTTAATTTTTAAACAAGTTGTTGAAAGATGAAGTTTCAAAACATTTTAAAGTTTTTTATAACCAATGAGATGGGCATGCATGTATATTTAATGACCACAAATTAATTTTATGTGGAGAATATTTTTTATCCTGTGAAGTGGTCAATAAACATATAATTTGTTTATTTTTTAACCAAGCACTGCTTATTTAAAAAAAATTAAATGAGTATATGTGATCTTAAATATCTATGTCTATCAATTTTAATACAATTATAATGTTCTCTTTACAATTCAAATAATAAATATTAAAGCCTAACCAAGATAATAAAAAACAATCAAAACATGTACTACCCTCTCTTTGCTGAGGCAGACACGAAGGAGGATAAGCAGGAGGCTAAGGAACTGTATAAGTTCTTGTCTAATGAATGGAACAGTGCCATTAATGCCACTGGGGTGCGAAAGGTGCCCCTGTAGTTTGCTTTTTGTGTTTTCTGGTGCTGTTTTTGATTTTCTAGGACTTGGTCTCTTTTTGCTGTTAGCTATTGTTAATGTTGTTATGGTGCTTTTTTTGCATTGTGGTCTCATTAATAGTTATGCTATGTAAAGGGTCAGTGCCCTTCTTCTCATTGTTTTTTAATAAAAAACAATATGATAATATCTAATTGTAAGAAACATATGTTTTATGAATCATTTTAAAAATTTACATATGTGAACATAACATTGTATTAATAATATCAATATTTTATATGATTACATTTACATGGACACAATTGAAAAAAAAATATCATTCCAACTACACATACTATAACACTATTTTAATGTTGATAAATCTTTGGATATCATAAGGTCATTCCAAAAAGTCAAAATTTCCCATGCCTACCGTGAAGCTAATGGGCTTGCTGATCACTTTGCCAACGTGGGTATTAGGAGTAATGATGAAAAGGTTTGGAGCCTTGGTGATTGCATTTTGGCTGATGTCAAGGTCTTGCATGACTTATCCTAGGTTAGACAAGCCAACCCTTTTTAATGAATGCTAATGTCATTTTTCGATATGATGGATCAGGCCATTATTAATCAATGTGCTGATTTATTGCTATTTCCCAGAGCTTCGCACGCTTTCTAAGTAGTTTTTAGTTTCCTCTGGAGTTTCCTTTCTCTGCATATTTCTGCCATTGTTGCTACCATGGGAGGCGAGAGGAAAATGGTTGCACCCCTGAATAGTGAAGAGGTCAAAAAGGATAAAACCATTTGGCATATTTTGGACTGTGGTGGGCTTACCCCTTTCATTGAGAGGTTGCATGGAACTGATGTAAAGATATAGACACTCTAACTTCAATAAAAGATCGAAAACTCTTTAACTTTAAACAAATCTATAGTTCCTTTAATAAATTCATTTACTTCTCTCTAATCATTCCATATTCACATAAAGCCACTCAAGTAAATCATAAACTTTGCAAGTTTATAAGTTGAAATTACCAAGTCTATATCAATTAAATAGGTAAATATTAGTAATCTTACAAAAATGAGTACTCTTTCATAGTATTCCAACTTACAACTCATTATTCATAGTTACATTACAAGACTTAGGCAAACTATAGCCTTAAGTTAACAATATCTAAGATACAAGATAAATCCAATAATGAGATAAGATACTTCATTTGATCTTCAATCCATTAGCTATCTTCAGTTCAATCCTTCGAATGAAGACGAGAACAAGATTTGGGTGCTTTTTCCACCCAACCTTGAAGCATATGCTTCCCTGGAATCTTAATCAAACAAGAATACCCGACCCTGCATGAATTGCTTAGTAAGAAGAATTCGACAAGCAAGACGAAATCTTGGTGCGTGCCCAGAATGATACATGCATTTTCTATTATTCTAACTCATTTAAGAAACAATCAAGATCAAAACAAGGATATGGTAGAGAGTCATAAATATATCCATCTATTCCAATGGTCAATAAGTTACTCGACCGAGTATAATGCCATGCATAGCAATAAAAATAGTTTGGAAAAACAAAATATACTCTCTAAAACCCCATATTCGGCACCCGTCCTAGAATATATATACTTTCCCCAAATCACATGACTAGCATATTCATTCGTCTAGCATCCCTAATAACTTCTAAGTTTACTTCTATGAGTATGTTTGTCAAGTATTCCCATTCACAAGCATACATAGATCAAAAACAATTCAAACATGATTCATTTTGTAAGGAGAACAATCTATGTTTAAATCTATGTTTTTCTTATGATTTTGAGTTTATTTTTAGCATATATTATCTCATTGTTTGAGTCATTCATCATCTATGTTTCAGTTTTTCGAAACAAAGTTCATATTTAGTATATGTTTTAATAACAGTAATGAATTTCCAGCATTCAAATTTACATGTACATATTTTCTTTCATGATATCTAACTAAGTTTGTTGGTTTGAATGCTTTCTACAGGTTTGTACAAGTTTGGTAGAAATCTACATATTATCTCTTTTCGGATTGAGATCTGAGAATACATATATCGGTATATAGTGAAATCCATCTTACAAACTTGTCAACTACGGGTCTTACAGAGGCACAACAAATTCTTTTAAAACAGATTTTAGATCAGAGAAAGATTTTTGTCATGAAGGAATAGGACAAAGTGGTTAGGTGTGGATCCAAGGATGGTAAATACTCAGTAAAATTAGGTTATCAGATACTGGAAGGAAAGGTGGAGGACCACACAAGAATATATGACTTGCTCTGGCACAAACATTACCTCCCCAATGCAGAAGAGCTTGCATGGTTGGCTATTAAAGGGAGGATCCGTACTGGTGAAAGAAGGAAGAGATTGGGGTTTGTAGGGCCCACAAAGTGTGTAATGTGTGGGGAAGAAGAAGAACATCTTGATCATCTTTTATTACAATGTAAAGTCGCACAAAGTTGTTGGTTAAGCATAAAGGGAATGTTAAATTGGCATGGCCCTTTACAACAATCCCTTATAGAAGTTTTTGAAAGTTGGCCAAGGAAAATTAGGAGGTCTACCCTTTCAAGCATATGAAACATTAGCCCATCCCTAGTGATATGGGAAATTTGGACAGAAAAAAACTGGAGGATTTTTCAAGATAAGAAAGAAGATGAGAGGATGCTTGTGAGTAGAATAAATAAGGCAATCAAAGAGACTTTAGGGGTAACAACATCCCAGATGGAATCCATGAATGCCCCAAACACTCTCGAGGACAAGAGGATTAAAAATTATGGCCAAATATAAAAAATAAGACATGGGGCTTGGAATTATAAAAAACAAAATAATAAGGGGGATCCATCAATAGAGTGGTCTCCACCTCAAAAGGGATGGATCAAAGCAAATTTCAATGGAGATGCTCAATACAGTATGGGGTTGTCTGGTGTGGGTGTGGTGCTAAGAGACCATTGTGGCGACATGGTGAAATTAAGGGCTCAACAAATTAGGAAGGGGACTAATAATGAAGCAGAAGCGTTTGCAACTTTGCTTGCAATTCGATGTGCTCGAGGCCATGGAGTTAGAAAATTACATTTGGACGAAGATTCGCTGATCATAATCCAAGCTATCAAAAATGGAGAAATTAAGGCTTGTCATTTGCAGAACTACTTATCCTTAATATTAGAGGAATTGAATTCATTCGAAGATGTTGTGGCCAGTCATGTTAGGAGGGAGGGTAATAAGGTGGCTGATAATCTAAGTGGGCATTGTCTTTTAATAAAGTGGAAGAAATAAGATTTCAAGATTTTGATGGTGAGTTATCTTTGGATGAAACATGAAAAATCCCGATGACCTAATATACACGTCTGTAACCCAAGAGGTCGAATTCTCATCATGAGGAAAGGTGGTGTGAAGGACGAGGAGGGTCAGAGGATATGTTAAGTGGAAAATGTGACATAATTTAAATGATGAATTGAATGGATTCGAAGATTTTAAAATCACTTATTTTAGAAGAGTAGGAAATCAAGTGGCAGACACTTTGTCAAAATGGGTATTAACCTTTGTAAATGTGGGTGAAATGTGGATAGGTGCCTTTAATGATGTTAGTGGCAGTAGTGAAGTAAGTTGATGATATTGGCCTTCAAACATTCAAGTAACCTCAACGAGATTAATTATAATTTGCACGAAGGAGGTAATTTGATGGCTCAAGAAAAGAGCATTTATAACACGACGCTCCGGGTTTTTGTGTGAGCGACAGTTCACACAAGTTGGCCTTCTTTTTAAAGAAGCTAAGATGGAAGACATTCATCAAATTCATGTTTTGTTTTGTTTCTGTGTTTATGTGCAGGTGCAGGTTGGTTTTGAAAGATGGAGGCCACATTCACTTTCAAAACGTGAAAGCAGCAAAAGGCTCTCTATAGGCCGGTGGAAAATCACAGGCTCAAACTTCTCCTCAAATGCCCATCTGATGTTGTGGTGAATGCAGTGAAGAGGATGCTTGGTTACTTCTTTCAACATGCAACCTATTGATGGAAATCGAATGTAGATATTGTAGCGATGATCATGGCATGGGGTCTTGAGTTAGGCAATGAAGAAGGTGAAATTAGTTGGGTTATGAATTCCATGTTTGAATAGGATTTGATAGTGGGTATTGATTCTATCCTGGAATGGACTTATCCGGGATATGGATTTGATTATGGAGAGTGTTTTGAAAGCTAGAAAGCGGTGGAGGAGTAGGGTTTTGTCCCTTTTGTGTATTGGCCCAATATGGTCAATCAATGACTCTATTTGAACCACATTCATGCATAATGGAACTCTTTAAAGGCGACAATAAGGAATTATCTAGTGACTGGTGGAAGTCGAAGGCCTTGGGTTCTGACTACCTTTCCTAGGAGGAGGACAACTTTAGATCTCGACCAGTTAGGGGGTGACGTATCCACTGATGAAGTTTGGTGTCCTAATTTTGGCTACTCAGTTCTGAATAGTAGACATGCAATCTTCAGAAAGCAGCAGTTTTGAATCTGTATAGTCTTAGAAGTAATATCTGGTCCTTTTTGGGTTGAAATTTCTTGCTTGTAAAACCCATTGGAAACCAAATTGGTAGTGAATGTTTTTGTTTGTTGGTCCATTATTCTGCTAAAAATAGTGGGGATAGTGTATGTCGATGATGGCATATCCCCTTGAAGGGGTTAGTAGTCTGTAGAAAGTTTCATACATTAAGTCTATGGATGTGATTTTGTAAAAAATCAGTTAGCAGTAGTTTGTAATTGAGGTAATGGGCCTTTTTGGAAGATGAACAACCCAAGTATATGTAATGTAAACCCTATTTCCTTATATATCAATAAAAGATCAAAAATTACCGACCAAATACACACACACACATATATATATTTGTGTGTGTGTGTGTGTGTGTGTGTGTGTGTGTGTGTGTTGTATATGTACACACACACACACACACACACACACACACACACACACACACACACACACATATATATATATGTATATGTATATGTATATGTATATGTATATATATACACATATACATATACATATATATACATGTATATGTATATGTATATATATATATATATACATATACATATACATATATGTATATGTATATGTACATATACATATCTGTATATGTATATATGTATGTATATGTATATATGTATATATATATATATATATATATGTATATATGTATATATATATATATATATATGTATATATGTATATGTATATATATATAGACACACACACACACACACACACACATATATATATATACATATATATATATACATACATATATATATACATATATATATATATACACACATACATATATATATATACATATATGTATATGTATATGTATATATATGTGTCTGTGTATATATATGTGTGTATATACATATGTATACACACACACACATGTATATATATACATGTGTGTGTGTGTGTGTGAGTATATTGTGCTAACTATTCACTGCTATTTTTAGCTTATTTAAAAAAAAATCATACAAAGATTATATACGTAATAGAGATAAATAAAAAGAATAGTTGAAAGGAGATGTAATCTGGGATTGTTTCCATCTTCTTCTATTTTGCTAAATCTAAAGGTCTATTTCCATTTAGCTTATTGGAAGAATCGGTTTCATGAATCTGAACATGTGTGTATGTATATAGCTATATACATATGTTCATATGTGTGTGTGTGTGTGTGTACTTATATATATATATATATATATATATATATATATATATATATATATATATATATATATATATATATATATATATATATATATATATAGTATAAAATGTGTTGGATCTATTTCACAACAAAAGAAAGAAAATAGAGAAAGACATTTTGACAGTCCTTGTTTTTAAAATAAAAAAAAGATACATATTTAATAGAGAAATACATTGAAACTGAGTCGATTTGACCTACCTCTATAATCGATTCATGATTCTGAGTGAGCAAATGAACTCTAAAATCGATTCTCCCTTCTTTCTTCTAGAATGTTTCCCCTTGTTGTCTGTGAAATAATGACTACATATACCTATTATGTTGCCTGGTGTTGCATTTTCTCCTAACTTTGTGGCTCAAACTCTTTGTTTTCTAACTGATTGTTGTGGTTAGGATCAGTTCTTTGGCCTGGGAGAGGTACATCGCCCTCCTAATCAAGCTTATTTCTTACCAAAATGACGTGGTGGAGGTTAAAGCGCCAGGTAAGTAAGAATTTTAGTTAGTAAAGTCTCTCTATTCAAATTGATAACCACGAGTCTTAACTATCCAGCTTACCACAATTTCAATTCAACTGACAGTTGGTCATAACAGTCCCTATCGACCATGCTACGCATTCACCATTTGGTGATACCAATGCATAATATTAAACATACAATGTCAATTTTTCCATATCGACTCATTAAGCATTAAGATAATTCGATGCTTTCAATGTATGCAATATACATCATGCAATTCGATATATACATATATACATATATGTATATATACATATATATACATATATGTATATACACATATATATGTGTATATACATATATGTATATATGTATATATACATATATATACATACATATATATATGTATATATATGTGTATATACATATATGTATATATATGTATATATGTATATATATACATATATGTATATATATATATGTATATATGTATATATATACATATATATGTATATACACATATATATACATACATATACACATATATGTATATATATATATATATGTACACATATATATACATACATATATGTATATATGTATATATATGTATATGTATATATATATATATGTATATATATATATATATATATATATATATATGACGAAAAATATACATAGTAATCATCTATTTATTGGGAATATATAAAACTCCATCTGCATGAACAATACAATAGCAATCATCAAAATGCGTGCATAGTCATTTTAAAAATGTTCAAATCAATCTATTTTGAAAACTATGACTTCAATTCTGAACAATCCATATAAGAATTCATCAGTCAAATTTAAACAAGCATTCTATTTAAAGGCATTTTAAACACTCATCTATGCAAGATGCATTCCATAAAATCTAATGTGGTGTGTGAGATCCCATCTCCATACCGTATTCAAAAAGCTAAAACGACTCTACCTGAACCATGTTCTAGCCTTCATCCACATTCACCTGTTCCTACATTCACTTGCACTCGATTGTTCATAGCAATGACAATCCCAAATTTTCACAATAAAACAATTTAAATCATTCATTTGCATTTAAATTTTCATTTCCATTCAATTTCATTTCATTATCCCTCTAGTTCAATTTCAATCTCATTTCAATTTCCATTTCATCCATATAACATAAAATATAAATAATTTTCCTAATTTAATATTTGCAATTAATTATAGATAAAAATGGTATGTGGCATCCTTCCACTTGAAAGTGACATTGTCTCGATGTCTTATTAATCCATCAATAAGCAAATAGTATCTCAAACATCATGAAATAATAACCACACATCATAGTCTCAAATCAAAACATAAGCATTAATAGTAGCATCCATGCTATCCAAGTTCACAACATGTGAATCAAATCAAAGTATCAAAGTATGTCATGCAAATAAGCAAATACTAATCTATGAAAGCAAATGAGGAAATTGACAATCAATTGTCTCAGAATCCTCCCATGTAGCACTATTCTTAGAATATTAGTCTCACTGGACCTTATATTGAGTAAAATCTCTACTATGTAGCTTAACGCTACGCCGATCTAGGATTCGAATGGGCTCCACCAGCACCACCCCCAAATCTTGTACCTATAAAGATCGCCAATCAAGAATATGAGATGCATCAGGATGATATGGTTTCAACAAAGAAACATGGAAAACACTATGGATTCGAACTAGAGCAGGTGGTAAAGCTAATCTATAAGCAATTGAATTAATGACTTCTAGCACATCAAAGGGTCCCACATATCTCATTGCCAACTTTGATGATTTTCCAAATAAGATAGAGCTCTTATGAGGCTTAACCCTCAAAAAGACTTTATCCCCTACAACAAACTATCTGAAAGTCATGTTTTTATCAGCATAACTCTTCTGTCTATCAGTTGCCTCCTTCAACCTACTCTTGATCAACTTCATTTGTTCATCCATTTCCTTGAGCAAATCGGGACCAATGCTGATCCTATCTTCCATTCTATCCCAACTAATGGGTGTGTGACACTTCCATCCATAGAGTGCATCAAATGGTGTCATCCCTAACAATGCATGAAATGAGTTTTTATAAAAAAACTCAACCAATGGCAAAAATTCCTCCCACTTGTACTGCTGATCCATGCAATACATCTATAGAAGATCCTCCACTACCTAATTAACCATTTCTGTTTGGCCATCTGTCTGAGGATGAAATGTCAAACTAAAATTCAATCTAGTTCCCAAAGCTACATTCAGTGTCATCCAAAATCTAGACGCCATCCTGGTATCCCTATATGATATAATGGTTTTTGATACACCATGCGATCGAAATATCTCTTGCACAAATTTATTTGCAAGAATAAATTATCCGTCTTTGAGATTCCCAGGTATAAAATGTGCAACTTTTGTCAACTTATAAACAACTACTAAGATGGTATGATTCTTGTTCTTTCTCATAGGTAATCCTTAGATAAAATCCATACTGATTACTTGCCACTTATACTCAGGTATTGCATGTTGAAATAAAAGTCTTGGTGGATGAACATGCTCAACTTTCACTCACTGGCATTCCAAATATTGTGCCACATACTCTATCATATTTTTCCTGAGTTTAGGCCAAAAGTATAAAGTCCTCAACTCAACTACAATCTTTGTTACTCTCGGATGTCTTGAGTAAGATGTATTGTGCACCTCATGCAAGATGATATTCCTTAAGTCTCTACCTTTAGGAATATACATTCTCCTTTGGTATCTCAAAATACCATAATGTTCCAACACATATCCATCAAATCGCCGATTTGAAGGATCTACCTCTGAGGCTTGCTTAACCCTTTCATAATGTTCATCTCCTGGAAGATTCTGTAACACTTGTTGCTTCAAGTTTGACCTTGTTGTAACCATAGAAGAAAGATGTCTTCTACTCTATTTTCCTTTCCCTTGATATATTCAATACCAAAATCGTACTCACCTAGGAACTCAATCCACCTTCTTTGTCTTGCATTAAGGTTAGGTTGTGTAAAGATGTACTTTAGTCCTAAGTGATCTGTCCTCAGCTCAAATGCCTTCCCTAGAAGGTAATGCCTCCATGTCTGTAATGCATGCACAATAGCCAAAAGCTCTATGTCATGCGGTGCATAGTTCAATTCATATTGCTTCAGTTTCTTAGACTTGAAAGCAATCACTTTTCCTTCTTGCATCAACACTGTTCCTACACCTTCACCTGAGGCATCTGTAATCACTGTGAAGTGTCCATTAGGATTCAGTATAGTCAAGACTGGTGCTGATGTCAAATTTCACTTCAAAAGATGAAATGCCTCTTCGCACTTCTCAGTCCATTCAAATTTATTTCCCTTCTTCTGAAGAGAAGTAATAAGTGTTGTTATCTTAGAAAATCCTTCCACATACTTCTTGTAGTATCCTACAAGACCCATAAAACTTCGAGCCTCTGTAAAATTTTGAGGTGTTGGCCAATCTACAATTGCCTCTATCTTTGCAGGATCAACATAAATTCCTTTTGCAAATATGACATGGCCTAAATAGTGCACCTTTTTTTAAAACAAAGCACACTTTGAAAACTTACCAAAAAGTTTCAATCTCTTAGCCACTATAAGACTATTCTCAAGTGCTTCTTATGTTCCTCTTCATTCTTGGATACTATTCAAAACTTACCAAAAAGATTTCGATCAATGAATATAAGCACAAAATCATCCAAGTAATCTCGAAAGATACTATTCATAAGGTTCATGAACATTGCTTGAGCATTTGTTACACCAAAAGGTGCTACTGTGAACTCGTAATGCCCATACTGAGTTTGAAATACTATCTGGAATATCCTCATCTTTAATCCTCAACTGGTGGTAACCTGATCTAAGTTTGATCTTAGAGAATAATGTAGCACCCTTCATTTGATCAAATAACTCATCTATCCTAGGCAAATGATGCCTATTGTTAATGGTCACCTTGTTCAACATTCTATAATCAATACATAATCTCAAGGTTCCATCCTTATTCTTCATAAATATTACTGGAGCACCCCATGGAGATACACTTGGTCGGATTCTGGTCTAATGAATCCATGCTTAAGTAACTCCTGCAGTTGAGCCTTGAGATCATACAGTTCTTTGGTAGTCATTCTGTAAGGAGCCTTGGATTGTGGCTTGGTTCCAGGTAAGAGTTCAATAGAGAAATCAAACTATCTCTTTGGTGGTAGCTTTGTAAGCTCTTCCGGAAAAACATCTAAGAACTCTCTGAGAACTGGATAATCCTTAGGACTCTTCTTGGAATTATCCAAGTCACTCACAAGTATATCAAAAATGGAACATCCCTTCCTTTGTGTTTTCTTGAGTTGCATAGCTGAGATGTGTCTCAATTCAAGAGGCTTTTGAGACCCATGAATCTCAACCACATTTCCATAATCATCTAAACAACTGACAACTTTGTCCTCATAGTTTACAACAACTTTATGTTCAGTTAACCAATTAATACATAAGATCATATCATATGATCCCAATGGTGCTACATATAGATTAACCTGAGTTTGGAAATTAAGAAGCTCTAAATCATTGCAAAATAGACATGAATCTACCCTCTTCTCTGCTCAATTTCCATACTGAACCATCCATGCATGTGACATGTAACCAGGTCTAATAGGTAATTTAGAAACTATTTTAGGATCAATAAAGCTTTCAGTAGCTCTTGTATCTATCAAAATAGAAACTGATTGACCAAAAAGCTTACCCGTCATCTAGATAGGTGAAGCCTAAAAGTTTGTATGGCAGTTGTCAACCGCTACATGAATCTGATGTTGTGAAGCTCCTTGTGGATTTCCTCCTCTCTGAGTTGTGGAACGTTGTGGACAATTAGAAGCATAATGATTTACTACCACAATTATAACATCCATCTCTAGGCCCTGGGTGTCCTCCTAATCTATTCCTATCAAAGTTCTGCCTGCTATTGGAGAAGTTGGTGTTATTATTCACTTTCTTGTTTCCACCATGATTTACTCCTCCTCTATCCTAAGGATTCGCTCCTCTTTTCAAATTCCTTATCCGTCGACTATTTTTGCCCTTCTGATTGTTATTGTTTTGGGAGTTCCTATTCCCAAAACCTATTTTAGTATTCATATTCTTCCTAAAATTTGCCAACTATTGCAACTTATGTTCTTGTTTAGTAGCTTTCTCAAAAACTTCATCCATAGTCAATGGATTGTGAATATCCACTTCAGCTCCAATGTGAGTCCTCAAACCTAAGATGAACTTCCGAATGCAGAATCGTTCATCCTTCTGGTACTATGGTGCATGCTTTAGGAGATTAGTGAATTTCTCCCAATATTGTGTAACTGTCAATACCATCATTTGTCAGATTTTGAAAATCTGTCATCTTCTTGTTGAAGAATAACTAAGGAAGCCACCTCTTCCTGAAAGACTACATAAATAGCTCCCAAGTGATATCACTAGACCCTGTAACTTCTTCTCAGATTTCCCATTGTCCCACTATGTCACAACTTCTCCAGTAAGATGATAAGCATCCCATATAGCTTTAGTTTCATTCGACATGTTATGGAGTTCAAAATAATTCTCCATCTCAATTACCCAAGCTTCGGTGCCTTCACTGACGATCTTACCATCGAACTTGGGCGTGGCTATCCTTTTCAAATCTTTTGCTAGCTCCCCTTCAATCCTATCTCAATGATCAGGTTGTTCATCACCCCTAGGAGTTTTTTTTCTAGGTTGCTTCTCCTATCGAGGTTGTTCATTTGGAACCTCTCCAACCCTTCGAACTTCTTGTTCAATTCCATTTATCCTAACATGCCGTTGATTCGAAAGATTGAAAATTTGATCAAGTCTCTCCTTCTCGTTGCTTGATCCAACTTTAGTAGTTCTAGAAGCCATGGCAATTCAACAATTCCTGCATCAAGGATTGTTTCTTTAGCGTAATGGTCATAGGCCCCAGTGTTATAAACCTAGAGCTCTGATACCAAAATGTAAAGACATAGACGCTCTAACTTCAATAAAAGAACGAAAAACTCTTTAACTTTAAATAAATCTATAGTTCCTTTAATAAATTCATTTACTTCTCTCTAATCATTCCATATTCACATAAAGCCATTCAAGTAAATCATAAACTTTCCAAGTTTATAAGTTGAAATTACGAAGTATATATCAATTAAATAGGTAAATATAAGTAATCTTACAAAAATGAGTACTCTTTCATAGTATTCCAACTTACAACTCATTATTCATAGTTACATTACAAGACTTAGGCAATCTATAGCCTTAAGCTAACAATATCTAAAATACAAGCTAAATACAATAATGAGATAAGATACTTCATTTGATCTTCAATCCATTAGCTATCTTTAGTTCAATCCTTTGAATGAAGACGAGAACAAGATTCGGGTGCTTTTTCCACCCAACCTTGAAGCATGTGCTTCCCCAAAATTCTTTATCAAACAAGAATACCCAACCCTGCATGAATTGCTTAGCAAGAAGAATTCGACAATCAATATGGAATCTTGGTGCATGCCTAGAATGATACATGCATTTTCTATTATTCTAACTCATTTAAGAAACAAGCAAGATAAAAACAAGGATATGGTAGAGAGTCGTAAATATATCCATCTATTCCAATGGTTAATAAGTTACTCGGTCGAGTATAATGCCATGCATAGCAATAAAAATAGTTTGGAAAAGCAAACTATACTCTCAAAAACCCCATATTAGGCACCCATCCTAGAATATATATACTTTCTCCAAGTCACATGACTAGCTTATTCATTCATCTAGCATGCCTAATAAATTGTAAGTTTACTTCTATCGGTATGTTTGTCAAGTATTCCCACTCACAAGCATACATAGGTCGAAAACAATTCAAATGTCATTCATTTTTTAAGGAGAACAATATTTCATTTTCAGCATAAAACTAATAAGTTTAAATAAGTTTAAACTAAGAAGGTGTAACACATGTATGCACGTGTTTGCATATATATAAGAATACAAAATGTAAGTTATGAATACACGTTCTTTAAATCTGTGTTTTTCTTATGATTCTGAGTTTATTTTGAGCATGTATTATCTCATTGTTTTTGTCATTCATCATCTATGTTTTAGTTTTCCAATACAAAGTTCAGATTTAGTATATGTTTTAATAATAGTAATGAATTTCCAGCATTCAAGTTTACATGTACATATTTACTTTCATGATATCTAACTAAGTTTGTTGGTTTGAATAATTTCTACAGGTCCGTACAAGTTTGGTATAAATCTACATATTATCTCTTTTCAGATTGAGATCTGAGAATACATATATCAGCATGTAATGAAACCCATCTTTTTCTATATTCAGTATATATATATATACACACACACATATACAATGTATATGTATATACATATACAATGTATATGTATATACATATATAATGTATATACACATACATATACATATATGTATATATATACATGTATGTGTATATATAAGTATATATATGCATATGTATGTGTATATATACACACACATATATATATACACATGTATGTATGTATATATACACATACATATATATATGTGTATGTATGTATATATATATATATACATGTATGTATATACATATATATATATACATGTATGTATATACATATATATATACATGTATATATATATATATGTATGCATATATGCATGTATATATATACATATATACATATATATATACATATGTATATGTATATTATATATTTATCTGTTAAATATGTATCTATGTTGATTTTAAAAACAAGGACTATCAAAATGTCTTTCTTTGTTGTGTTTCTTTTGCGGTGAATAGAACCAACACATTTTATACTTCTTATATATATATATTTGTCTGTGTGTGTGTGTGTGAACATATGTATATAACTATACATAGACACATGTTCAGATTCATGAAACCGATTCTTCCAATAAGCTCAATGGAAATACACCTTCAAATTTCATCATACACACACACACACACACACACACACACACACACACATGTATATGAGTATATTGCGCTAACTATTCACTGCTATTTTTAGCTTATTTAAAAGCAAATCATACAAA
This sequence comes from Cryptomeria japonica, assembly GCF_030272615.1. Lineage (NCBI taxonomy): Eukaryota > Viridiplantae > Streptophyta > Pinopsida > Cupressales > Cupressaceae > Cryptomeria > Cryptomeria japonica. The sequence goes on along the minus strand of NC_081409.1, from coordinate 658,995,770 downwards.
GATCATATACGTAACAAAGATAAATAAAAAGAATAGTTGAAAGGAGATGTAATCTAAGATTGTTTTCATCTTCTTCTATTTTGCAAAATTTGAAGGTGTATTTCCATTCAGGTTATTGAAAGAATCAGTTTCATGAATCTTAACATGTGTGTATGTATAGTTATATACATATGTTCATATATATATATATATATATATATATATATATATAAGAAGTATAAAATGTGTTGGTTCTATTCACAACAAAATAAAGAAAACAGAGAAAGACATTTTGACAGTCCTTGTTTTTAAAATCAACAGAGACACATATTTAAAAGAGAAAGACATTTTTTATTTTGATAGAGATACATATTTAATAGATAAATATGTTACCTCTAATACATATTTAACAGATAAATATGTTACCCATATTAGAGGTGACCAAGACCATTTAACAGTAAATGCTATAGATTCTGCGTCTGTTGGCTCCTCCCATGAGGATGATGTCATGCCCCCCATGACTCCTATTTCTCCTACTGATGTTTTTGTGGCCTCATCTCTGGAGGCCCCCACTTCCGCTTCTCCTATCCTGCAACCCTCCCATGTTGCTGGATCTCTTCTGATATTGTTGTTCTGTCACAACCTGATGTTGTTGCCATTTTGTAGCCCCCTACGACCCTCTTCCAACCTTCTGTTGTAACTAGTGTTGTTGACCCTGTGGGGGCCCTATCGACAAATCTTAGCATTGTCTGGTTTGTGGTTGCTCGCAGGCGTAAGGGGAAATCTTCTCCCTTTCCCTATACCCTTTATTAGAGGTGGTCAACAGAAGCATTCTTCCACCAGGTAGAAACCCCTTTGTATTGTGGAGAAGAGCAACCCGAAGCAAGATGGCCAGTAGAGAAGCATCTTCTATAGTGAAAGGGGAGGCCTCAAAATCCAACAGTTGTGACCAAGGCCTATCCCCCACCATAAGAACCACATCACCCGAGAGAGGAGCAGAGATATCGATATCAGCAAGAATGCGGGAAAAGGTAGTGTGTTCCATTGAGGATGTAGCATCATCGACCTTCAGGAAATGACCAATAGAGTTATCGATAGCCTAATAGTAAGAGTGCTCCCAGAAATGAAGAGGGAGATTGATGAGCCGAACCCAAACTGGACACACATTAAGTGGTTTAGTGAGAGGGTTGAAAGAGGTTGGTTAAGGTTGATGGAGAGGGAGTGCACTCCCTAAGCCCAAAGCTTGCTCAAAATCAAATCCCTATCAATGGAAGAAGTGAAGGAAGCAACAAAAAATCCTTTAGCACAGGGAAAAAGCTCGATATTGAGAGCAACCAAAGGTTGACAAGAGTCACTTACCCAATGGTGAAGGTCTGGTAGGGAAGGCCAGAGCCTAGAGAATCTACACACCAAAGCACAACACTGGTAAAACCCAATGTTGTCCACAACATCATATCCGCAAACCACCATAGGGGAGGATTTCGCACAATGGAGAGGATGAACCCCCTTAGAGGGTTGGACAGAAGATCTGGCCACACGAGAAAAGCTACGCTTACCAGCAGATTTGGACAAAGGACCAACAACATCAGCGGTAGGCGACAAGGCTGTTTCCCCAGAAGCCAAAGAGCCAACAACAACAGGATCCACAATCGCGGAACCGGGGGGGATGCAGCACCAGGCACATCAACAACAGCCAAAGGGGTCACCAACCAAACAATAGTAGCATGGATCATAGGATCCGAGGACTCCGCACAAGGAAGGGGGGGGGGAAAGTAGTGCCCCAAACAACTGCAACAGAACTAGAGGCGTTCAAGAAGAGGGAGGCGAGAGAGTCATCAAGATAAAACTTGTATTAGAGGTGACCAAGACCATAAAATATGGTCTTGGTCACCTCTAGCTGTTCCCATGAGGATGATGTCATGCCCCCCATGACTCTTGTTGCTCCTACTGATGTTTTTGTGGCCTCGTCTCCAGAGGCCCCCACTTCTGCTTCTCTTGTCCTGCAACCCTCCCCTACTGCTGGATCTACTTCTACTATTATTTTTCTATCACAACCTGTTCTTGTTGTTTTTTTGTAGCCCCCAACGACCCTCTTCCAACCTTCTGCTGTCACCAGTGTTGTTGACATTGTGGGGGCTCTTCCAGTGGATCTTAGCATTGCCTGGTCTATGGTTACTCGCAGACGTAAGGAGAAATCTTCTCCCTTGCCCCATACCCCCCCTCGTGGGGGTTTGGGTGGCCCATCCCCCCCTTGAGTGGGGTTTGTTCCCTAGTTGGCTAGGTTCCTATGTTTGTTCCTTCCCGCCTTTGGGTTGTGGTTCTCTTCCAACATCATCTCTCTTGATGTTACCTTTTGTTAAGGGTCAGCGCCCTAGTTAACACTACTTTTTAAATCAAAAACAAATAAATACATTGAAACCGAGTCGGGTCGACCTACCTTTGTAATAGATTCTTGATTCTGAGTGAGCAAATGACCTCTGAAATCTATTTTTCCTTCCTTCTTTCTTCTAGTATGTTTCCCCAAATTGATTGAGTGTTTTTTAGAGAGTATTTTTCCTTTTTCCTTCTGTTGTCTATGAAATAATGACTACGTATACCTATTATGTTGCATGGTGTTGCATTTTATCCTAACTTGGTGGCTCGAACTCTTTGTTTTCTAATTGTTTGATGTGGTTAGGATCAGTTCTCTGGCTTGGGAGAGGCACGTCGCCCTCCTTATCAGGCTTATTTCTTACCAAAATGTCATGGTGGAGGTTAAAGTGCCAAGTAAGTAAGCATTTTAGTTAGTAAAGTCTCTCTATTCAAATTGATAACCATGAGTCTTAACTATCCAACTTGCCAAGTGAACTCACAAAGTTGGTTCCCACTTTTGGTACATCCTGATTTTTGTTGAAATAATACGTTTTTTAGAAAATATAATGATTTAAGCTTTAAGAGGTCCCATTTGAAGTAATTAATTGAAGAGAGTTAAATCAAAGTCTCTTAGATCAAAATTTCCTGGATAGAACCTCTCTACTTCTAAATCATACTTGCAATGGAGTCTCCTTTGCATCTATCAAATGCTGATAAAAAACCAATTTTACATTATCTTTTGGGGTTCAAATTAATTCATTTAAAAGTTTTTTTTAAAAAACTATGTAGTCCTTATTGTAAGCTTTCCAAATAGTATATCTTTTAATATATTTAATTTCATTAATATATTTTTATTTTATTTCTTATGAATGTAGGTTTTTCACTGAACATGAACTTCTTTGTTCAATGCATTGGGAAAAATAACAAACTAACTCAAAAAAATTCTTAAAAATATCTATGCACTAGGTATTGATGTTTTCTTTCTAACAAAAAAAAGAAAATTGAATTTTGATATATATAGAACAAGTTATGTGTTCAAACGTACACCTATATCTAAATTATAATTAGTCGAATTTCAAAACTTAATAAAATGAAAAATATTCAACATATCACTATCAAACCAACCGCATGCCCTGGGTATTGATGTTACAAACCAAAATTAAAAAGAATTAAGTTTTTATCATATATAGAAAAAAAATTATATGTTTCAGGATACACATCACTCTTAAAAAATGTTGTTTGCTCTTAAAAACTACTTTTTGAGGGAGATGGAAAAATAAATAAAATTTTATTCAAACAAATTTAAAAAATATATATTTAGAATGTTCAATCAAGATGCTAAAAATCACTAGTTTATATCATCTTCAAATTCTTAATGGTTTAAAAGTTATAGGTGTTGGAAAGTTAAGGTTTTTTTCAAAATATTCATCTAAGTGTCAAAGTTGGTCAAAAAGTGGGAACCAATATTATGAGTTCACCCTGCCACGGTTATAACATTCCCTATCGACCATGCTACACATTCACCATTTGGTGATACCAATGCATAATATTAAACATACAATGTCTAATTTTCCAAATTAACTCATTAAGCATTAAGATAATTCGACACTTTCAATGTATGCAATATGCATCATGCAAGATAAAATCAAAACTTTGTTATCAATTCCATTCATTATAGACTAGTACATTCGGTACTAATTTCCGATGGCCTATCGTTGGAATTTCGACCACTTTTCATCAGACTACCGACAAATAAAGCTGTCAAAAACTTGTCGTCGAACTTCCCAACGATGCCATTGAAGGTCGGTATTTCGATGATACCGTGAACTCTTCTGATGGTGGCCATGATCGTTCCTTTGACCAAAAATGTCATCGAATGGATGTCGGAATGCTGATGCGCCCCCACTACTATGCATCGACGATCGTCCGACAAGCAAGTGTCGTCGGACATACATCATCCTCATCGGATGTTTCTTTAGTTAGCGTCGGACATTCGATGGATACAAGAAAATTTGCATTGACGAGAATGATGTTGGTCTGATGGTTCGGTCGTCAGTGCAAAGTTTAGTTCCCGTTGGAAATCCAACATCAATTTATTTTGTTAAAAAAAATAAAAATTGATTATTCTGTATTGTGACTGGTTCTCCTTATCTAGACGTAAAGAACACCTCATTGATATGTACAATGAATGGTATTATATCCCCATCAGCTACCAATAGGGAGCATAGGTTTCAAGCTAATATGAGGCGCACCATGGTTGAAAAGGAAGGGACAACACCAATGGAAGAAGAGAAACCCAATCAGGGAGATGAAATGACTTTATCTATTTTATCTAAGTTATTTGTTCTTGTTCTTCTTTGTTCTTTTCATAAGTTAGTTGTATGAGTCACATTTGGTTTGCAATGACTTTATCTACTTGAAACCTACTTTGGATGTTTTTCTTAAGCTTGTAGCCTTTGACTCCCTTGCATGTTTTCAACATTGCCCCCCATCAGGTTTCCATTTTAGGTTATCAACCTAATGGGAATGGTACAACTCTATCTTAGTAGAAAAATCCATTTGCCTTCAACATATTCTCCCCAAGTTTGGTATCTAGCTCGAATGACCACTTATCATATTCTATAAAAACTCTAGTACCATAAATTTTTTATAGCACCAGTCACATAGAGGTTCACATTCACTAGAATCAAGAGCTTATTCACAGACCAATTGTTCATATCCAACACCTCCTAAATTCCAAATAGATGTCAACACCTTGACAAAACACTTTACAATAAGTTTTTCATATATGATATTTTCTAGAGATGTAAGAGGTTACTTCTTTAAGGTATACTTACACCATGTTCAATGAATAGAGATTAATTCACCTTGTGTTTGGTGATAGAGAGATGTGTTGGGGCCCTATGCATCCGATCAACAAGGTTGGAGATCATGTTGTAAAGGAAGAACACATGCACTATTGATTGTCCTATAAGGATAGACTATGACAAATTGAAATTACTAGTGTCATTGCTGCAAAATAGAGTCTTGTTGGAGGGTTTGGGAGGTTGGAAGTCCAAGAGACTGGTCCTATTTCTTGTGTAGGTTCTGCAAGTCACTTTCAAGGGGTTTTTTTTAAAGGCATAGATGTGTTTATTTGGCCTTTGGCCATCAACGTTGATAGTCCTAATTGCAAAGGACTAGTAACCATCAATGATAGTATGTGTGGCATTGTTGAGATCCACTAATTTGCACTTGTTATGATATCACAAGCCCAAGACTACTTTACCATGATGTTTATATTGCCTTGTAATGTTGGATCAAGCCTTGAAAGGGTGATCAAAGTCTAGTGGCCAATAGGTGTGTCCAAGGGTACCCATAAAGGATGGGATATGAAACCATTGTCATTGTGAATTGAAACACTTGTGAATTTTTAATTTATGAATTCTTATGTTATGCATTTGTTGATTATTGTTATCCAGTGAATGACCTTTCTGCCATTTTCTTATATTAAGTTCATTTCTATATCTTCTTAAGCATATTTGTTTATTTTGCTTCTCCCTGGAAAAGTGAATGCAAAGAACCTATTGAGGATCTTATACTTAGTTCTCATAATCACAAGATGATTGTGCTTGATCAAGTAGTAGAGTGAGACATATCTACACACCAACAATACTATAGGTAGACTAAAATTAAATAACAATTAACAAAATAGTGGAAGAACGTTAAATTTATAAAGAACTACTATCATACTTACAAACTTACAATAATGTCTCGAAAGTTATTTTCTTTGTCTATCATGTCTCTCAACTATCTTCAATTTCTATTAATTTATCTCAATTTATATATATTGGTGAGCATGCTAACATGAGTATAAGGATCATGTGACAAACATGATCGCTTGCCAATTCTAGGGTTTCTACATATAATCAATCTATGCAGAATGAATTGGTCCCTAAGGAACCCTTGTAAGGGATTTCTATCAATGGGTAGACAAAAGTGATGAAGTTTTCCCAACTATTGAACCATGGCCTACACTCCATTGTCTAGATCTTTGCCCCATGATCACTATAATTAGTGGGAAGATATTGACAAGGGTATATGGATATTGACAAGGGTATATTCTCAATATTTTTAATTGTGGAATTCATCATATTTTCATCAGAAATTGATTGGATATGGTAGAGAAGTGAATTACCTTCATTTCATCTTTTGTAGCATTGAGATCCATTGAAATTTGAAGAAGATATCACTATTTTTCCAAAAACTATCAAAACCCTCACTAGGGTTTCCAATGAGTGGGAAAAAAATTATTTTTGGCCTTTTCACCATTAAAAAATCACAACACTGGTTGGAAAGGATCTTGTAAATATGTATTTTAATTTCTCTTTCTTTCAGGTATCCAAAACCTCTAAGACATGCTAGATTTGATTGATTGGTCTGATATTAATCATGTATCGGACCTCTGGGATAGTAGCATAGAGAAAGTGGAATATAAGATTGGGGAGAGTGAAGTGCCTTAGATGGAATGTTGGAAGAGATGTGTGGGACCCCTGAACACCCCATTGAAGCATTTAGAAGCCATAAAAAAGTGCCATAGACCAAATATTAATGACTATCCTAAGGGTACCAATTGTGGCAATCCAAATTTTACTAGTGATACTGCCTACTCAAACAAGTTGTGTTTGGAAACCCCAGGTGTGGATATGTAATGGTAATGAAATGTCCTAATAGTAGCCCTTACACCAGTATGCACAAACCTTGGTGTCACAATGGTGTTGGTGTGGCCTTGGGCCAATGGTGATTAACTGTTACAATTAGGACAATGATCTCAAACACAATTTATAGTGTTTATAACTCTCATGTCCCAATCTACTTGTGTATATTTTCATAAAACAATGAACAACCCAACCATAGCTATTAATAATATTTCCACATAAAATGCATGCAAAATGTATCATCATTGATAGGATAACTGACTTGCATTTAGTAAGAGACCTCAATGAGTGGAGTTTCATGCTGAAAAGAGTACTTGCAATAAAGATATTGAATTCAACGAGACATTATGCATTCAAAAATCCAAAAGGAAGATCTAATATTTATGAATGAAATTGCAAATCAATCTAAGTTACATGTTTGATATCTTACTTATATCCTGACAACATGAAATGTATATGTGCACTCAACATACCTATTTGCTTGTTTATTTGAGAATGTTGCTAGGAATTAATAGGTGAATGATGCATTGATCTACACATGAATCACTTGTACTTTCATGATACTTGCATCCCTTGATCAAGGCCGCGTACCCCCTAACACTTGAAGATTGTTTCCACCCTCTTGATTACTTGTAGTCCATGCTCAAGTCACACTAAATCACAATAGTTAGTAGAAAAGAGTGACCACAGCCAAGGAAGCCCAAATTTACTCATACTCAACATAATAAGAAATAACTAAATCATCTGGACCATTATTCATAACATAACCTCTTTTCACATCATGGAAGGCCAAAATTACAAGGATTAGGCTTCTTCAAAGGAGCCATTGTTCAGAGCCACCAAAATATCAACAAGAGTATCTAATTTATTTTGGTTTGTGATAAAGAAGGGACTTTTCTTTTCTAGAGCCCGGGTGATAAAGAAGGGACTTTGGTCCCAAAACTGTTGCTCCACATCCTAGAGTGAAATTCCACTCACAAGGCTAGGGTTGTCATCATGCAAGTGAAACTGGCTCATCAACAAAACATGGAGGGTTAAAGGTCAACTCTATAAGAGTGGGTTATACCCAAACCTAACTACACTCTTGACCCCAAATATTGTCCCTAGTTGAAGGAAGATTGGCTACATAAAACCCCTATATAGCTGATATAGCTGGGTGAGCATAACACACATAAAATATATCTACTAAATCCTCACTTAAGAATAATTCCTTGGTCATATCAATAGTCATGGATGCACAAGAAGGACTGACTTATTACTAAACTATTTATTTATGTTTTGAATAATGTGAGATTGGTGTATGGTCTTAGATCATTTCTTATTCATTAGGGAGCAGAGTCACAACGTATTGTGAAACAAACAAATTGGAATAAAAGGTGGAGCTATGCATTTGCAATTTTGCACACAACTAAGATCATGAATTTTTGTAGAAAAACATACCTAGTAATCCATTCAACTGCACATGTTAGTATATAAAATGAGAGGATCATTACAATACTTGCATTGTTCTTAGAATGTTGTTGCATTCATTTGACCCAATCTTACACTCATGCCAACAAATGTGACATGGAAAAATGCTTGGTTGTGGCAAATAAATCTTCTTGAATATACACCTAATGCCATGGAGATATTCTACAATAGAAGCTACTTACAATACTACTCTTTTTTGATTCCACAGGTTTGTAATCTTTCAATAAATTGCATGTGGAGTCTATGGTTGCCCTGCGATTTCTTTGGTGTTTAGAGACCATAGCTGAACTAACCTCTTCCAAAATGGATTCCAAAACATTACTTAGTCAATGTTGGGCATGAAACCTAACCTGTGGTACTGTAGTAGTGCCAAATCTAAGGGCAAGGGAGAATCTCAACCAAAAAGGGCATCTTAGATCAAATAACGGGTTGAGCATTGAATTCTGCTAGTTGGGAGACCTTCTACATGCATGGCGGTAGTTGGGAGCAAAAATAGATGTTTATTTTGGTGCCCAAACTCAATTTAAAAAATATGCTTTTGGTTCCAAGCGAGGCCCGAGGCTTGGGAAGTAACTATAGGTTGGGGAGTTGGGAGTGGAAGTGGACCTAGAACCAAAACCTATAGGTTCTGGGTTCAAGTCCCTTCCAGGCTCTAGAAAAAGGGAAGTGATAAAGAAAGGAGGAAGAAAATAGGGAAGAAAGTGAGGAAATAAAGAGGGAGATCTAATTTATTTTGGTATGTAGCCTCTACTACTCTTTTTCTTGTTGAATGATTTTGCAATATTTTGAGAAGACTGCAAGGCATGAAGTAATGCTCATAAGGCATGGCAGAGCTATGTAAAGTACAAAAATACATATGAATACATGCAAGGCATGAAGTAATGCTCATAAGGCATGGCAGAGCTATGTAAAGTACAAAACATACATATGAATACATGCAAGGCATGAATCATAAATGTAAACCATAAAGTAATACATAAATACACATAAGGTAGAAGCATATATGAGAAAGGTTCTCATGGAGTGGACATGCTGAAGACACATCAATCATGAATCATACAAGAGAGAGGTATTCATGGAATAGACATATGAAAACATCTCATTCATGAAGTAACAAAATGCTAAAGAAAATGTCAAGTAAAAAAAAACTTACAAGGATGAGGCATATTCATAACTTTTGCAGTCCCACCATGGATATCAATACTAGAAGCAACACATATTGTTAGTGTACATACAAGACAATATGGGAGTTCGTTATACCCAGCAACTTGTGGTGTTGTTCGTGTTGGCTCTGTTGGACCCTGCAATTAAGATTCAATATACATTATTCAATAAGATTAACTGTGCAACATAAGGAAATATTGAATAGTGTGTTATCTTAGTGAGCTTCGCTTGGTTTCGAGAATAGTTTAATATTCTCTACTTAACAGGGCCAACCACGTGAAGGTGGAAGCTCATGTGGCCCCTCCCCCCCTAACATCACTCTAAATTCCCCGTTAGCATCTAACATTGATTCATTCATTCTTTCTACAATTAATAAAATATAACATTAATTCATTAATATCACATAACGTTCATTAACACATAACATTGATTAACATTAATTAACATGCAACATTCATCAATATTAATTAACACATATCATTCATAACCATTCATTAGCACATAATTACATTCATTAACACATAAAAATTAGTCATTATCAAATAAGGTAGATTACAATCATTTCTTTTTTTTTTTTTCTTTGAAGCTATGAAAAACTAAGTGGAACATTATTTTCTTCATCATTTCCCCCCTCTTCAATTGTTTCACCCTCTGCTCATGATCTCGATGTATGCCTAGTCCTATGCTGAGGACGAGGACACTGAAGCGAAGGGTGGTCCTCTGCAATAACAAAGAAATGGGTTAAATTCAAAAAAAAAAATATTATTGTTACAAGTATTTCATTAATTTAGAGAACATAATTGTTGCGCTCTTTACCTGATGGGGCCACATCATTTTGTCTAGCCTCAACCTCAACATTGTGAACACCCTCTAGATCATTTGAAGTTGAAATACTAAATGTTACACTAATGGTGAACACCGATTTTAATTATATTTGTTTAAAGGAATAACAGTGGTCCTCTTTACTTGATTGAGGAACATCATGTTCCTGATGTTGTGGGATCATGCTCCACTTGGTCACCACCGACCACATTCTCTAAATTATTAACAAAAAAGGTTACATTAATTACTACTCTAATTACAAATTAAGATGTTTAATTGTATTAATAATTACATAAATAAATTTGAATAGAAAATAAATACCTCCACTACTGGGATGCACATCCGGACCTTCATGTGCAGGTGGTGTTTCACAATTAGCAGGCTGCATTCCAATGTCATGCACATTGTTATCATTGCTTGCTTATTCAAAACAAATATAGTCACTTTATGTTGGAACTCAACATCCATTAGATTATTGGTAAAGTATTCAATTTGAAATAATTTTCATTTAGCTTATTTACCTATGTGATGGATGCACCAGAATCTTGTGTTTGCCCACTCAATTCTTGTAGTCAATCAGCCACGGCTGTATAGCCTTGCTGGTAGGCAATTCTCTTGTCATCTTCTATGGGCGCTTTATTGAATTCAGAGCCCTGCATTTTTGCTTGGTATCATGAATTTTGCTTGCATTGTTTGATAAAAAAAAAATCATTTGCAATTGATGAATATTTTGATGCGATATTTAATTTACAGATACTTACAATTTGTGCGGCAAGTTTCATATAACCACCAGAGTCGAGTTTGTGTTACCCATGCTTTTCTTGTCTTGCCTTGGTTGCCTTTGACGTGTCACTCGGTCTATGAAAAGTTTGAAATATGTTAGATTATATAAATATAAAGAGTAATTAATTACTACATAATTACATTCTTGATAGTATCTCGCACCTTCTTTTGGCGCCTGGTGGTGTATTTCCTTTTTTCCTTTCAATTCTCTCCTTGGCATCCAAAATCAGGTCCTTCCACTCCCTCTCTAGAATAATGGGGGCACACTCGTACTTTACATTCTTCTCTAAATGGGTCTTGTATTGGTCCCTCACATACTTTAGATATGTTCCAGCTTTTTCAAGGAGCTTGGTTTTGTAGAAGGTGTCATTTCCAAACCTCTCAACCATATGGTTTGTCAATTCATCTTTTAACCTTTTTTCTTGGTCATTCCACCTTTTAAAGCAAAAACAAACCTATTAGATTCAGAAATGAACTGAAGCTACATTTATTATAGTTCAAGAAATGGATCAAAGGAAAACTATTCTAGCAATGATATGAAATCAAAATAGTGGATTAGGGTTAGTTCACATATGATGTTCCACCTTTTACGTATGGTGGGCCCAAATATCTGCAATGCAATGTCACTAAGATTTTTATAAAACATATCATTTCCTACAAAAAATTCATGGGATCATTAGTCCAAAATGTGTGATCAGAAAGTAGATTACAATTAGACTATATAATAATAATTTTAAAGTACCTGGAACCTTCTGTATCTTTAAGGGAATTATTTCTTCCTCGCTCACCACTAATATGGCCTGCAACATTCCCATACTAGCAATACAAGAAGATCCACGAAATGATGGTATGTTATCACTAGTAGTCGCCTCTGGCGCATCCTCATGTGCATCTCTTGTTGCAGAAAATGAATCCACTATGAAATACCCCCAAGAAAGAACGCTTGAAGGGAAATAAACACATAACAAAAGATAGAGAAAAAGAGGGATCTACCAACAATGGGCGGGCCAATATGATGTGTAGTAGAGGATGTCTGCATGCTACGTGTTGCTGACATTGCAATCGGCAATATAGGTGGGTCTAACCTCTGATGAGGCACCGACAACGTTTGCATAGGAACATTGGTTACACCTGAAGAATAAGACATTAAATATATGAAAAGTGCAAGAATTGTAAACAAGGATGAACCTTTATTATCAACATTGACAGTATCAAGTATGATGTATTTTGGGTACTCAAAATGATAAGCCAAGCAAGTGATAAGCCAAGAAAATCATCACCACCTGAACTACCTGCAACACCCTGATCATGGCCACGAGTCTCATGACACAAACATTGATGTAAAAACAATATGTACATATTTTAGTTAATGACATAAAAGAGTATAAAATATAAACCATTATTGAACCTTTTTTTATAATTAAAGCTTTTATTAATACTTACTTGCAAGTTGTCTGATGTCCGAATCAATGTTTGCACCCTCTCTCGTATCTCAACAGTCTAAGGGTCCACGGATGCCAAAGCAATAATCTCTTTACTAATTTTTATAATAGACTTTCTTAACAATTCCATAGGGTTTGTGGAATTTACAAGGTCATCATCGGTCAATCCTATTGAGTTCACATCCCTAGAGAGGTGCTTAGGTACTACAGCCTCCTTTCCCTTTCCTCAAACATCCATCTGTGACAAGAATATCATTAACAATTACAAAATTAGTCTAAAACACTCAAAAAAAGAACATAATAATGTAATAATTTTCTTCTATCTAATTTGTACAATTGCAATGAGGTTTACCTGCTCAGTAGAAGTGTCACGACCTGCATCGCTATCTGTGCCATGTGATGCATCCATGTCGCCCTGTGACAAAGAGAAAATATAAAAACATTCACGAAATTAAACCAATAGACTTAGCAAAAAAAATTCATAATAAAATGGTATATTGGAGTCATTAATTGGAGGTTGGTTAATTTAAATGGTATATAGTACGTAGCACCCCCATGATAGTAACTTTGTTTGTATCTATACGATTCAAATTGTAATTGATTAGCAGCTCTTCCCCTGCACTTATTGGTTTGATCACACATACAAACACATGATTTCCCTCGCGCGTCTCAAATATGCAATTGGGTTGTTTATTAGTTGACCCAGGTCCCGTACTATTTATAAAACCTGCAATATTCCCTATTGTTTTTGGCCTTCCATCAATGTATACAACCACTCATTTACATTGATCATTATCTTTCTATTGTATATAATTTGTTGACAATGCATATCTACGCATACTTTTTTTATATCAAACAATCTGCATCCAATTATTATAATTGTAACAAGGTCCGACAAACTCCATCAATTCAACAACTTTGTTGTAACAAACCTTTATGTCGTCCATGGAAAATAGGCCCAAACCATGTAACGACGAAGGTGCTATGCGATATATCCTATCGTTAACACAAAAATCAATGTTTATTGGAGGATGTTCCTTGGGTACCCATTGTTTATGTAGATGTTTGTACCTCAATGGCACCTCAATGTTGCCTTTGGTCTCATCATCATAAGAACATGACCCCCCTTGAGCAAGGAAAAAATTCATGCGTTTATTGAATTTTCTTCTAATCTTTTGACCTCTAGTTGATCTCCCTATTGTAGACCTACTACATGTCTCACTTTCATTTTCTATTCCTGCATTTCCCTCACTTGAGAAAGACACATCTAACAAATACCTATTTGGTGGTACTTGCACTCCATCAAATGAGAGAGTTAGTTGGTAATGAGAGAGATATTTTGCAAATGAGGGTAATGTTGATGAAGAAGTCGGTCGTAAAGTTGATGTTGAGATTAAAATTTGAATAAGTGCAATTGGGGCCTCAAGTGTTGATAATTGTATTATATTTGCTACCCATGTCGAGGTTTGAAAAACTAAGGAAGTTTGTTTTCCAAGTAATTTTTTAAAAATAAACTATTTCTATAGGGTGTATTGACTTATACCTGTCGATCCATGAGACTGTGCATGATCCTCGTCAAAGGGGTTCAGGTTCCTGTACATGTAATTCAATTATCTTATGTTAGCTAAAAATTAAATAGTACACAACATGAACTTTGTAGACAAAAAGAGTATTAAATAAAAAAAAGATGTTGTCATCATAATCATTGTAAATTTTGTAATTCCTTACCTTTACTTTATGTAGACTATGCATGATCCTCAACTAAAGGGTTGATGATGTCTGTAGTCAATGGCCTATTCCCACTAAGGGTGACAACATCACACAGGGACTATACATGAAATCGGCACCATCAATTGAGCATCATAAGCATTACATTTGTAAGTTGATAAACAATAAATACATATGTATCATAAGCATCACATGATGTGTCATCATATATGTAATTTAGCATCATAATTAGCTCAAATTTCACCATAATGTATCATAAATCACCATCCATCACATAGGTAATAAACAATCCACATTCTATAAATAAACACAAAGTTCAAAAAATGTCACATGTATCATCATAAACATGTAATCCATCACATTTATTTTAAGTCAACGTCCATCACATAGCTAATAAACAATCCAAATTCCATAAATAAACACAAAGTTTAAAAAATGTCACCTAAATAGTCACTCTCCCTATCTTCATCTCCTCAGGGTGGCATAGTTCTACTATAAGGGCCTGCTAGAGGTCATGGAACATGAATTAAAAACATTTGCATTATGAATTAATTATGTAATGGCATTAGAATTCAAAACATAATGAATTGATTATGTAACCATATAAGTCAAAAAAAATTCTATCAAGAAATCAATATTAAATAGAGAATATTAAATTTCTACCATACATTTCATTCATCATCATGACCATCATCATCATCATCATCATCATCATCATCATCATCATCATCATCATCATCATCATCATCATCATCATCATCATCATCACCACCACCACCACCATCCTCGTCTTCGTCATCATCATCATCATCACCATCATCACCATCATCACCATCACCATCACCATCACCATCACCATCACCATCACCATCGAGTAACTATCGATCATGATCATCATCTACATCATCTTCAACTTCTTCATTATCTTCTTCTTCAATCAAAATATACTTTATTGGCCGACCTCTTGGATCATGTCTAACAACAAATGACCAACCCGGTTTATGTGGAACCTCTAAGTAAAATACCTGCTCACATTGGCTTTGAAGAACATAGGTCTCATCCCCAACTGGTTCAAATGACCTTGTATTAACCATTGTAAAACCATTATCATGTTCAATAACAGTTCTATCAGGATCATTTTTATTCAATCGTAGCCTGTACCATTTGATGATGAACAAAACTAATTTGAATGAATTAAAGTCGCACTCAAGTATATCATCCAAAATGCCATAGTATCGATTTTGAGACTCTTGAGGATGTATGTCATTTCTCGATGAAATTTTTGTCACCTCAAAGACTGCAGTTATCCCAGAATCACAATTTTCTTTGTGTCATCCAAATTTTTGATGAGAAATTTATGACCATTGCAGCACATAGCGTTGTGGTGTTTGACCTACGATATGTCAAACATGTAAAAATTATTGCATTGTGAGTTGATAAACATATGGGTGATTAATAAATTTATACGTACCTGTTTATCTCTTAAACCATATGCTAAATCAATTTCCCTTTGTGTAACATTGGAATCTCCATTACGATGAGCTTCTTTAACCAATGAAGCCATACCTTCCCATGTTAATGTGTGAGAAGAATGTTGACAATGTTCAATCCATACCGTCATCCAATCAAGATTGTTTGCAATATACAAATGTAGTGCATCCCACTCTTGACCAACTGTACAAAAAATAAATAGACGTCTTAAAACCGATTTATTTTGAAGATTGAGAATTAATTAACTACAATAACATCTTATAATTACCTCTCACTTTTCTCAATCTACCTTTCCCCGTCAAGTACTCCCCTTTGAATTTGTTAATGGGGTTGGGATCCCAAATGTGATCCATGTGAATCTTTGTTGCAAACTTGGGAAGATATTCATAAATGTACACCATAGTCTGGTATACCATATATCCCTCCACCATAGAACCCTCAGGATGTGTTCTTTTTCGAACCAAAGCCTTCAAAAATTTCAAGTGCCTCTCAACCATCCACATTGACCTAGTGTGTACAAGTCCACACAATTCAATCTCCTCAAGTTGGTGTATGAGGTAGTGTTCTTATGCATTAAAAAAAGCTGAAGGTAGACACTTTTGCATTTCACACATTAGATGAGGAATTTTTGTCTTCCAATATTTTATATCTTCTTTATGGATTTCTTTACATGACAACCACCTACAAGATATTCAAGACGCAAAAAATATATTGCATAACAAGTAAAACAAATCGCAAATATAATATCTATACAACAAACTAAACAAATATCACTACTTACCTCATGTATTTTCCAAGATCATATATGACTTGCTTGACATTATTGTCGAAGTTGTCTGGGAGAGATAGAGGTAGAACACACTGCAACAATTGTAAAATTATCTTTTCATTTTTTTCTAACATAATACAATGAAAAGTACATGCACAGTATACAAATATATAGTAAAAACACAAGAACGTGAATTACCTTAATGAAGGTATGCCAATCATGCATTTTCATCCCTGGCCCAAATTCACTTTTCTTTGATATGAGATTGTTTATGTTCACACAAATCCTGTGGGAAATCAATTTTTTCATACTTCTTTTATAGCATTTCTTTTCTGGTCCGTTAATAACCAAGGAAGGTCACTTATATTAATCTGGTCTCCATGGCTATTTGATTGAATGACATTTTTCATTGCATGATTGGAATCCTGAATGTCACTACAAATTTTGACAATTATTTCTTTGTCACGCCTTCCATCCAATATTTTCCATAATGTCTCTATTATATTTTTCCAATATGCATAGTATCAAACAAATGCACAATTTGTAACTGCTCGTAGTAGGGCAACCTACTAAATTGTAAGGGATAACATTTTAGTCCCTTAGGAAGGTGGTCATTTATGCCTTGACAACCTTCACGATCATCAATCACATCATCAGTAAACAAAACACAATAGAAAAGATGTTTTATGACATAAACCATTAGATGGAATGGCATTACCTTGATGATTAATTCTATTATATTCAAAATTCCACAGGTGAGGTGTCATTCTTCGTGACTTTGATGTTTTCTCTTTTTTCCCATTGAAAAGATGTTTTTCAGTATTTCGATACTTATGATTTTTGTGGAGAAAGCGCCTATACTCATCAAACACCTACTTTCCTAAACTTTTTGAATGACGAGATTTCATCTTTGGACCACAAACTGGACATGTAAATTTTCCCTTTGTTTGAAGACCTACAAGATAATGTATAATTGGATTAAATATGTTAATTTTTTTAATTATAATTATCATGCGCAACTTGAACACTATAACATACCACAAAAATGTGTTAGCCCTGGGGCATCGTGTATTGTCCATATAAGCATCACATGAAATTGAAATTGTCTTTGTCCTATTGGTCTAGAGACGTCATACATAGTGACACCATTCCATAACTCCAACAACTTGTCGATAAGAGGCTCGATATATACAGTCATATCTTTAACTTGATACTTACCTAATCGAATGAACAAAAACATTACATAATTATTATGACCATTTTATTGCAATATTTATAATTAAATGTAAACAACTATTAAATGATAAAATATCTAGAACAATCATTGCCAACATTATGTGCTCCTTGTTTATTGACATCCATGGAGGAATGTTATTGTTGATAACAAAAACAGGCCACACTGAGTAAACAGATCTCAGCTCTCCAAATGGATTGACACCATCCGCTGCCAATGAAAGCCTGAGATTACGAGGTTCTTCTTTAAAGTGTGGCCACTTTTCCTCTATGTCCATAAATGTTGAACCATCCGCAAGTATTCGAATAATGTCATCTCGAATTCTATTGCGTGCATGGTAATCCATAAATTGTGCCAAGCTAGTGCACTTGAATAATCATTGCATACATGTAATAATGGGAATATAGCGAAGAACCTTGCGAGGAACCCTTTTTGTTATTTGATCTGTTTGATATCCACTGATATGACATTTAGGTCATTCAATTCAAAATTCATGTTGTTTGTGATATATAATATGATCATTGAGACATGCATATATTTTTTGATACTCCATTTCAATATCTTTCATAATGACAGATAATTCTCGGTATGAGCGAGGTAGAATATTTGATGGTGGTAATAAAAAATCACCTATCAATCTACAACAAAAAAATATAGTTTGCTAATATAAAGAATATTAATGGTACAACATGATTCACCATTTATTATGACATATATGACATACCTTAACATACGTGAGATTGTTATGTTGGATAAACCATTCATAACCTCAAGTTCACCAACAACAATACAACGGAGAGAAGAGTTGTCTGGGAGCCTTCATAAAGGGCCTCAGATGCCTTCTCAAGTAGAGGGACATCATGAACAACATCAAGGTCATCTTCATCATCATGATCAGTTTCGCCAGTACTTAATGTGTCATGGATCAATGTATTTGTACCATCATCTTTAATTGTGTTTTGTGGCTCATGATCATCATCTTCCATGAGATCATTATCTTCAGCTTCGATATTCACACCTCCATGTTCCTCCACTTCAAAAACCATATTCTCCGAGTTGTGTTGATCCATATCATGTGCTATGGGGTTCTTGACCTATATAAAATTGATAAACGTAAATAAACCATGATCATGGTCTCATCATCAAGTGATTTCTTATGTATATAAATTGTTAAAATGATATAATGAAAAACTTACCAATGGATGATAATCATGTCCACCTTCAATGTGACCATGCAGCCAACAATGTTTCTTAGTTGTTTTGATTAGAAGTCTTCTACTCTTTAACCCCTTACAAATTTTGCAGGGAAAATAACATTTTCCATCACCTTTTCTTTTCAAGTTAGACCACAATCTAGCTATTGTCTCCTTATTTTGTTGTTTGTTGATGTTGTCTGACATGGTCTTTCTTCACAGGCAAAAAAATCAGGCTATAGAACTAGTTATATAGAAGTTGAAATCACGTTTCAGTATAACATACCAAATTAAATTACTTGAACATAGAAATTATGCAAATTTAACCAAAACCATTTAACACTCATTGATGGCCACAAGGCCAAATCAATGTATCTACGCTTCAAACTCCTTACTCTAGGCTTGGAGGACCCTACAACAGGTCTATTAATTTTACCATTATAATTAGTTTTTAATGGATGAGGATCTATATTATCATTTCCAAAATAGTGTTATGCATATTCACAAAAAGAAAGGTAAGTGGAAAGAGTGACATCTTGTTGTGATGTATTCGTACATCGCCCTATTGCAAATGGGGACCCCCACTTTTTCGCTTTCTAGTTTAGTTGTCTTAGCTTAGTTGGTTGTTGTTGAGTCTTTGTTGTTAACCATTTGTTCATAGTTGCTCAGGATCTGGCCAAGTCTTTCTCTTTGAAATGAAGTGAGGTTTAACATTCCCTTTGCCCAGCCAAGGCATAATCCCTTCCACTTTTGTCGATCATGTCAGTGGGTGCCCAAAACCAATCACTCCCATTTCTATTTCCTCCCATTTCCACCTCCCCTAACACTCTTCACTTCCATTTACCATACTGTATAACTCACCTACCTTCCTATCCACCATCCTTTATCCACCTTTCATACCCCATGCCTTAACCTCCTTCACATCTTAACTTAAACGTACCCTTCCATCTTACACCCTCACCTCCCTCCACTAACTTACTTTCCACCTTACCCCTACCCCTATTCTATCCTAGCATCTCCCTTCCCCTCATACCTTATATCTCACACTCCCCTTTGCAATACCTACCCCTTTACCCCTTTATTCCTCCAAAATCACCTATTCGAACCCACATCCCATAAGTCTTACTTCCTTTATTTCCCTAAG
This sequence comes from Cryptomeria japonica, assembly GCF_030272615.1. Taxonomy (NCBI): domain Eukaryota; kingdom Viridiplantae; phylum Streptophyta; class Pinopsida; order Cupressales; family Cupressaceae; genus Cryptomeria; species Cryptomeria japonica. The sequence goes on along the minus strand of NC_081409.1, from coordinate 658,975,502 downwards.
CTTGCCTCTACCACACACCTATTAACCTACCCTTTCCATCTTATCACCTACCCCCATCCTAGTCTACCCATATTTTATCCCTATCCTAACCTACCACCCTACCCCCTTACCCTTTTTCCTTGCCCCTTATAACTCCCATTATAACCTATATCCCCTTTACCCTTTCATTACTCCCTTATACCTCCCACTCCACTTTATTCCCCAACATATCCTAACTCCAACCCCTTCTACCTCCCACATCCTAAACCTCTTTCCCCCCCATGTATCTCCTTCTTCCATCATTTATATCCCTTATGTCTCCCTTTCCCCACACATCCCATTCCCTCCTCTTTCTCCATGTAGCAACTACCCTTAACATTTCCTACCACTCCCCCCTCATATTTCTCTCCACTGTATCATATCATCCTTTTGGGCAAGAGCACCTAGCACAAGGTGGCCACCAAGAAGCCAATTTAGTAATAGGTCAAGGTTTTTGATTTTGGTTATGAATAAGGTCTTAGAAGACCATATTTCATATAATAAATGTCATTAAGACCATTAGATGGTGTATTGAGTCCTAGTAGGGGTCATGATGATCAATATTGTCAAAATTGTTACTATGTTGCAAATATATCTCAAAGGGTCAAATATGATGTTTAATGATATGTAAAGGTCTTATAGACCTATTTGAACCTATTTCTATCATTTTTGAGTCATAGTGGTCTTGGTTTGAGTCTAGGAACAATTTTTTACAAAGTTGCTAATATTTTCAACATTGTTAAACCAACGTTTTGTGCATTTAATGAGCAATTAGGTGTTAGTTTGTTGATACAAGATTAAAAGGTGGTTCTAACCATTGAGTGAGTATTTGGAGTTGTCTAATAAGGCGCTCTCCATGGCCAAGGGTCGGTTGAGCATTGTAACTAAGCACAATTAATGAATATCTCAGTTTTACCCTGCAATTTCTAATTTCTTTAGCGTTGTAAACTGCTATATTGGAGTTTGGAATTCCTTATCATGTTATTTTGATTTAAAAATATATTTAATGTGTTATAGGGTTCAATCCTTTTTAATCTCCCTTTGGTTTCATCTTGTTTCATTCTGTATTGCAAAAGTTATAGCCAAATTGGTGAAAATTGTCAAAAACCTAGTCTAGGATAACCCGAGGCAAACTAAAATGCATTAGGGGTCATTTCCATGTTGATAAATCCATTTCAAGGCATGGGATGACCCATAAAATCATTTTTTTTTTCTTAATCATTGCAGAGTCTCATGAGCATTTTGGCACGTGCAAATATGTGGAAGGTGTTGATTTTTGTGTCTTTATCTGAGAACACAGTGTATGCATGGAGTTTGGATGGTGTAATTGACTCAAGGGTCCTTGAATGGTCTTGTTAAGGGATTGGGGAATTTTTGAGGGATTTATAAACATAATAAGAGTGTTTGGTGACCAAAAAGTCCCATCAATCCATGAGGGTGTATGACTGTCCTAAACCTTGCATTGACTGTCACAATTTGATAGTGAGTTGAGTTAGTCCATTAGCGAGATTGGGAAGGAGTTTGGTATTTATTTTGGTGTTGGTGGAAGGTTTAAGGAGGTACACTATCATCATAATTAATGTTAGAGTGTTCTGAAGAAGAATGGCTATGAAAGGAGTGACTATCCTAAGTGCTTGAGACTGTCACAAAAAAGTGAGTGTTGCCGCAGTGAATCTTCCTTTGACCTTTGGGTGGTTGGGAGGGTACAGACCCATGGTGGTATATGTTGAGTGGTCCTTATAAGATTTTCTTAAAGTACAATTATTTTTGGATATCTAATACATTTTATGAGTTGAGTACCAGGGGGATTAGAAGACCCAATTGAAGGAGGATTTGTGTGAATAAGGGTTGAGGGTGTTGGTGGTGATTGAATGTTGGAGAGTTAGATTGTGACTTAGACATGTTAATTTTTCCTATTTGACTATGATTCAATGGTTGGGTGAAGGTTGGTGAGTATGGGTGTGTTTTGGGGTATTGAATCCTTTTGAGTAACTTGTGGCCTTGTGAGGGGTCTTGTGAGTAAGTGAAGGGTTGACAACTAATTAAATAGGTGAGTTGGGAGAAATATCTCCCTAGTTGGTTGAGTTTATTGTATTCTCTGCATCACCATGCCTTTTCTCTATCAATCCATTCAAACTTCCACCCAAAGATTCAATCTTGTCAAAGTTCAAAATAAATTTCCTTGTTGTCCTTACTATCTTTCATCAACTTTCATATCACTAGGTAGTCTTTGTCTTAGAACTATCATCTTTATGGTAGGATACCATCTTAGTCCCTTGAGTTAAGTTAGCTTACCTTTAGAATTTATCATTTCCTAATCAAGTTGTTCAAGGGGAAAATGTCACTAATCAAGTTGAAATGTCAATTTCTCAATCTACCTAAGCTAAAAGGTTAAAATAAATTGCAAAAGATAGAACAAGACTACGAGAAAATGAATCACTAGTATTACCTAAACCCACATTATCAACAAAATCTAGAAATAACCTTGTATGTAAATAATTTATCATGCCAAAATTGCGAATTCTAACATGAAAATGAGACCAAGGAAAGGTCTAGAACAACTACTACTATTCATTCACATGTTCCTTATTAACCTCAATCACCATGAAAGATACACAAATTGATTATAACAAAGAAGATGTTTAATAAATGTAAATATTAATTCAAGACTAAGGAAAATGAAAGAAATAGAAGAATACCAAGCAATCAAAAAAGACTACCAATAGCATTGCAAACTATGAACTTCATTTCCATTAATTCTTCAAAATATACCAACAAAGCACAAGTATTTAATCTACAACCTATTGCTAAATGTCTTTTGAAAGAAAACAAACTAAGTAGTGTTACTAAACTTGGACCTTAAATAATCAATTCTTAGAACCTCAAAATGAATTTTGAAATTACATTTATAGGGAAACTTTTTCCTCAAAATTAGAGATTAAAATCCACCCAAAACCTTATCAAACTAAGAGGTACAATCAACACATAAGATACTAGCCTATAACTGAATTAAGAACTATAAGTTGACTCATGAAAATAAAATATAAGTCAGAAGGAACTTAGAATATGAAGTCAAAGAAGCATGGAGAACAAGAAAAAGAGGATCTATCTAGGCCTCCACCCTAAAGATGACTCCTCAAAAATTTTAAACTTAGGTGCACAAGCAACGAGATGAAGAACAATGGCCAAAGTAGGTTGTAACTACCATGAACCCATCCATCCAAAGTGATGAGAATCTAGATGTTCCTAAGTGGCTACAATTCAACTTTGAAAGGATAAAGAAGAGAGTATTGAAGAAAGTAAGTTTGCAAAAGATGACTGTTGAGGTTGAGACCGCAAGGAAGCCAAAGAAGGCAATAACTTTGTATGCCACCTAAAACTATGGAAAAGGAGAGATAGTTGCCAATACCCTAAACTAGAGAAGATTTAGTAAAAAATGCCAATACCCTAAAATAGGGTAACCCGAGACAGTAAGAAAATGGTTTGGGGGACATATAGACTAGCTTTATGTTGTATGTTAATTACAAAGTGATAAGTTGTGTGGTTGGAGATTTTCAGTCCACCCCTTCTGGGTTGGGATTGTGCTGAACCGAACACAATTGTATCTCCCTAGAGATTTCGGGTTGGGTGTGTTAGGCTGGTTGGCAAGAGAAAGAAAGGCTTTCCTGAACAACACTGAATGAAAATTGCAATTGAATAATATTCATTCCTGTTGTTTTCTTGTGCGTTGGTTTGATCTCCATTGATTCAGTAGCTAGAGGAAGACACCACCCTATATATTAGCTCATACAATAATGATCAATCAACACATATACGAGAGGAAGGGATTGCTCTGACAAACTTGAATGCTCACTCCTCAATCATAGTTCTATGGTTTTATGATGAGTGGATTCCTATAGGGATTACACATTTAGGGAACCACACCTTTGACCAGAAGCCATCTGGCCTGAGATTGGATAATCAATATGAATATATATGAGATTGACCAATTTTCATCTAAAACTTGGGCAATTAACCACCACATGTCTCATTTCCTAACATCTTTTGCATAAAAAATAAATCTCTCATACTCCAAGAGTTTCTTCCACAATCGGTCAATATCCCACAAGAATGCAGGCATAGCTAGCATGTATAAAAGCAAAATTTATAGAATCTCTTGAAAGGAATCTCTTGAATGGTGTAATTTTTTGCAACATGAAATTAAGGTGAAGAATCTACCTCCTGTGTGGGATTGCAATGCACAAATGCCTTCAACGTGGGTTTGATCTCATTAGGGGTTGAAGTCAACACGGATGCCTGTGCGGGATTGCAATGCACAAATGACTTGCCCTCTTTTTTTTTTTAAGTAATGCCCATTGTCGTCAGAATTCCGACGAACGCGAGCACTTTTTTGAAAAAAAAAAAATTTCATTGCTAATGCCTTCTTCGTCGAAACCAAATGTCAAATTACCGTTGGAATTCTGACGAATTTGGGCATTTGTTAAAAAAAAAATCAAATTTGCTCACAATATATCTTCTCTGTTGGAAACCTCTATCAAAAATCTAGACCAAATGTATTAGTGATAATATACATAATATCCTGAATTTATATATATGTATAACAAAAACATCTAATATATATATATATATCAATGACGAAAAATAAACATAGTATTCATCTATTTATTTTGAATATATAAAACTCCATTTGCATGAACAATACAATAATAATCATCAAAATGTGTGCATAGTCATTTTAAAAACATTCAAATCAATCTATTTTCAAATTTGTGACTTCAATTATGAACAATCTATATAAGAATTCATCAGTCAAATTTAAATAAGCATTCTATTTAAAACCATTTTAAACACTCATATATGCAAGATGCATTCCATAAAATCTAATGTAGTGTGTGCGATCCCATCTCCATATTGAATTCAAAAAGATAAAACTCTACCTGAACCAAGTTCTCGCCTTCATCCATGTTCACCTGTTCTTGCATTCACTTGCACTGGATTTTTCATTAGTAATGACACTCCCAAATTTTCACAATAAAACAATTTAAATCATTCATTTGCATTTAAATTTCCATTTCCATTCAATTTCATTTCATTATCCCTTTAGTTCAATTTCAATCTCATTTCTATTTCCATTTCATCCATATAACATAAAATAAATATAATTTTCCTAATTTAATAATTGCAATTAAATATAGATAAAAATGGTATGTGACAGTTGATCCCAATATCACTACACAATTTGCTAAGGGTCTGAAGGACGAGAAAATTAAAAATTGGTGGTAAGAGGATTGATATTGATGAAAAGTTGATTGCAGAGGTCACAAGACTATCCACGAACGGAGAAAATTTTTATAGAGATGGGAAAATTTCAGATGTTGCGGTCAAAATACTTCCCATAAATGAAAAGGAAAGGAAGAAATTGGCAAAAGTGGATAAGAGAAGCTACAATACGAGTAAAATAAAAAACTATCTGGTTCTCTATTCTTTTTGTTCTTATGAAGTATTTTACCTTAGTTGGCAGATATACTAGGGCTTTTGGGCATCATTTCATTTTGCTAAACCACTTTAAACATAAGGTGCAGATATCTTTTCCCTTCTTTTTACTTTCTTATATCAATGCTAGCATCAAAGATCATAGGAAGAACAAGAAAAATCCTATCCTTCATGGGGGTCTGTTATTTTTTCATGAATATATTAAAACCCTTCCTTCCCCGTCATCTAGAATTCCTGACCCCTCATATGAATCTGAGGATGATGACCCTATTAGACTCTCTTTTGATGAGGATGAGTGGAATACCAAGATGGAGGACACCAGCTTTGAGTCGGATACTTCCCTAAAGCAAGGCTAACGAGCTAAGAGGAGCAGAGGGCCCCATGTTTCCATTTCAAACTCTAAGTCTCTACCTTCCCACAATTCTATTCTAGACAAATCAAAACCTGTACTTAACAGGAATGATAGAACCCCCTTTCCTAATGATCTAAATGTTAATTCTCCTTATCTTAGTCTGGACAGAGAAAACCCTGATAATATTCTGGCCATTGCTCATGACTCTGCTATGGATAATTTCAGAATGTTTAAATGGGCATTCCATGAAATCAAGGAAATTAATATTAAACTCCAAGAAATTACTAGCAAAAAGGACAACCAAGGAGCAGAATAATGGACTATGGAGCAAAGGATATCAATTGTTGATTCTATGCAGAAGATGGTGAGCACAGTTAATGATCTTAAGAAATATTATGACAACAAAATCTCAATTTTGGAAGAGAAATTAAAGAAAGAGTATGAAGGTAGATTGAAACAGATGGAGAGAAAATACCAGAAATTTAATGATAACATCATCTCTTTGGTTACCTACAGTCACAAGGTGGTGAAGAATTCCGTTGAAAGCATAAACACAATGGTAGGAAAACTTGAAAACCTCCATCAGGAAGGGACTATACTTGATGTGGATTCCAGAGAGAAGAAACAAGGGGATACTACCAGGCCTTCCAAGAGAACCAAAGCCAACCTGAAGAAGAAATATCCTAATCAATAAATACAAGAAGATAGCACTCAACATGACACAACTAGAAGTTGAGGCCATGGAGGCCCTTAAAAATTTGAACTAGGATTTCCTTTTTGTTGTCATTTTGGTGGTTTTTGGTTTGTTGTTGGTCTTTTGTTGACTTTTGACTATTGTTTAAAAAATGGTTATATTTGTAAGCTATTGGAATCAGTGAACATTGAGAGGGGAGGGGGGGGGGGGGTGAATCAGTGTTCTGCAATTAACAACTTTCTTAAACTGATTCTTAAACCACTGGATACAAATGAATAAAAGAAAAGTGCAGAAATTGAATGCAAACAAGCATAAAACCATAACATTGAAATTTTTACGTCGAAACCCATAAAGGGAAAAACCACAGTGGGATTGGAACCCACAATATTATAATACTATGACCAGGAGTATGATAATATTAGTAGAGGGGAATGCACATGCATTCAGGCACACTAACTAGAGCTCATTGCTCAATTACAAAAGAGCGTTACAAACCTAGAGGACTCATTGTCCTACAAATGATTACAAATGATAACTATAGACGTATAAAAATGACCATATTCCTAAATGAATATTTAATGTTCATTTTATTCTCATTCCTCCATTTAGTTAAATCTAATTTAATTGAATCATCCACATTCTTCTATTTGATTAAATAAATTATCCAATTTATTTATTTAAATTCACTTAAACCTTTCACATCATTTAATTGAATAAATCATTTTATTTAATTAAATCTCTTCTCTCTACTTTTAATTAAATTTAAATTTAATTAAATAGTTCACCCCAAATAAATAAATCTAATTTATTTAATCCTCCACTTGCAACCACAATTGAAATAAAGCAATTTATTTTAATTAAATTCTATTATTCCTCACCCACTTGCATTTTCCTACATCTCCCACTTGCCTCCTAAACCCCCTTCCTAAATTCTTCTAGAACCCATCTAATCCTAATCAATTAGCCTAAATCCTTCAATTATCCCCTTTCCCTAAATTTGAGGATGTCACTTCTCAAATTTGGAGTAAAGTCTTCAAAGGCATTAAAGCCTTTATGCCTTCAACAAGCTAACTTGTTGAATACCCCCAAATTTGGAAGGACTCTTACAAATTTGTCCCCAAAGTCTTTCAAACCATTAATGGTTAACTAACCCTTTGTGGCATGGTTAGAGACATTTTTCCTAAACTCAACCCTCATCTAACCCAGGGGTCTCATCAAGCATTCATTGCTTTGACCATGGTTATCTCCTTAACCCTTGCACAAGAGTTTACCCCTTGGGTAAAAGCTTTATCCAATGGATAACCCTTACCTCCTAAAGTAACCATGAGGTCTTCTCAAGCATTTAATGCTTCTTACATCCCCTCTCAAGCAGTTTTATGTTGACAATTATCACCATTTCATTGGTGAGAATTGTAAACATGGATTGATAACTTTCAATCCTGGCCCTTGATAAGATCCTTCAATCCTAACCATCGATTTCCCTATTTCTCCTATAAATAGAGCCCTCATCCCTCCATTTTAGGATCCAAGTCTTTAGCATTATACCTATACTCAATTTTAGCAAGTATCTAGCCTCTCTTTACAATAGAAATGAATCTAAAAATCATTTTAGAAGCATTTCTATCATCTTAGTTAAATCATATAACTAGTATATCATGTTAGGATAGTATTTTTACTAATCTTGTCATCTTATCATCTAGTTTAGTTCATTTGTTAGAATCATTCATAGATAGGATGCATTCATACTAAATTTGATCTAAAATATCCTTCATTCTTACATTTGTCATCCCTAAGTCACTTTGCTTAGTGATCTGAGAGAAAAGGCATTGGCTTGAGGGATCTTGTGAGATAGAGAACAATGGAACACCCCTTGGGAAGTTGACCTATCCGTCATAGCTCCATAACTTGCACCAAGAGTCCCATTGGTGTGTGGGCAAGTCTTTGAATAATTTTCATAATTTCAGTTTCATTGAACCGCTTTTCCCACATACAATAACAAGAATGTCTAAACTGGATAATAGCATCTACAAATGCCAAATTGCAGTTTTGGTTAAGCGCAAAAGGTCTTCTTCCACTATTTTGTCTCTCTACTCTATTCTACTGCTCTGTCATATACCAGAGCACCAATCCAAGGATAGCGCACATGTAACTATGCTCAAACGCTCACACAATCTTCACACATTCATATCTCTTTCCAAAATGCTCAAATGAATCAGTCTTATATATCTACACCAACAAAATAAATCAATTCCATGTCGACACAAAAACTGCATCACGTAACGTGTAACAACAAGTCAGCTCAATCCGATTAAAAATTCATATGCGAACCTAACAAAATTGATAATAAGCTTCACATATGTCAGATCAACCACCTCGAACTCAAAACCAATTACCGTAATCATCCTAATGATTCCACACCACACGCTACACCAAAATAATCTTGTTCTTCCTAAATTACTAGATACCAGATCTTTAATCTTACACAATAATCAATACCGGAGACTAGGATTGTGAATTAGGTTGTCTCTAAAATCCAATCAACTACATCTTCCATCGCAACCAAAATGGAGATCTGCACAATGTACCCATACTCTGTATTCCACCTTCCCGACTTAAGCAAACATGAATATCAAACTTTCGGTAGAACAATTATGCATATACTCAATGTGATATTTGATCTGAGTTGCCATCAATTACAACCCCAAACATTCCTCATGCACTAATAACTACCGGTATAGTGTCTCTTGCCAACATAAGCAACATTTTGTAATAGTTCTTTGTTAAAGGGTTTCGGGTCCCTTCAAAACCTATTTGTTCCTTAATCAAAAACATCATTTTAATGTCACCATGTCCATTTATCAAAACCAATAATAAACAAAGTGAGCATGTGTTAGATGATTCCCTTAAGGATCAACTTTGGGATAAAGATGATAAATGTTCCTCTTCATTTTTCTTTTGTTAACATAATTTGTATTTTTTTTTTAATCTTAGAGTATCATTTAAATGAGAATAGTAATGATATTCTCAACAATTTGAGAAGTTTAGTTTTAGATTTGGTAGTGAATGTTAAAATCCCTCTCTCAACATCATTGATATCTATTATGGCCTTTGCAATGTTGGCCCTTATGACGGGTATAATTAAAGCCCATGCAATTTTGACAAGAATTTTTGTATGGTTACCTCTTGTTATAAGTGGAAGAGGGAAAAACTTTATATTATTGAAGTCCCATGGCACATGCACATAATTATCAAATTTAATTATCACACAACAATAAATATAGAAGTTGAGTACCTTGATGATACCTTATATTCTTTGTAGTACTAAGCGTTCTATTAACTAATCTAACTTCCACCCACAAATTTTACACCACCATAATACACTAGTTAATACGCAATAGAACCACTTTATCAAAATAATCATTATCAACATCGCGTTATTCTATATGCTAGGTAGTTGCAATCACACATGTGTTCGATGTCGTGATTGACATGAGTACTTTTATTATGGAGGATGACCATACTATTTATGGTATATAAATGCATATATGCATCAAATAATTTGCTTTCCTCAACACTTAATAAGGCATTTGTTTGACCCATGATGATTTTTTATTTATCATTTTTTGGAATTGCATTTCTAATGTTTATTGACATCTCTTTGAATTTGAATTTCTAATGGTTATGGGAAAGCTATTTAGAAAAATAATGTAACTTGTTATGCATGTAACAAGATTGGTCATATTGCTAAATTCTGTAGAAGTAAAGGTACACCGGTAGATAACAAAAGTACTAGCTTGAAAGGTAAAGAAAAGGTTGAAGAGGTTAAGCAAGAATTTTCAAAGCAATGGATTAGAAAAGGTGATCTAAATATTGGGGTTACACCTCCACCGGTAGAACCAACAAATGCTTCACCGGCAGGACAATATGATGCTCCACCGGTAGGACAGAGCAATGCTCCACCGGCAGGATGTTCTTCATCAAATTGAAGAAAATTATCTTAAGGGTTTGGCAATTTAATGACACGTGCTATTATTCCCTCGGTTAGAGAAAAGAAGTTGAAAATCCTTCATTACCGGCAAATAAAGTTGAGTTAATACATTGCCGGCAAACAATTAATGTGGTAGGTAGCAGAAAAGACTTTATAAAATAAGGTTTTTGGCTCCATTTCATTTCACTGTGAATTCAAACTTTCAGAGAGCGCGAAGATTTCCGAGCTAAGGCATTTCGAGCAAAGTGGCAAAGCACTTCAGCAATCAATCCATCCAAAGGCAGAAAAAGGTATTTATCATCATGGCATCCTCCTCTGCACCTGAATTCATAGCAAACCCTACAGTAGTCGAGGTTATAAAACAACCTAGGCCCGTGTTTGAGCTAGTTCCCGAGATAGCTAAGAAAGATGACAACACAGGTGCTTTTTCTCAAATTCCAAAGGGTGTTGTTTATGGAGAAGACCCTAGAATGTATATTCATTGCAACATAGAGGAATTAAGTGATGAAGAAATCAAAAACATGTATAAATCTGTTATATGTGACAATGCCGGAAATGTGAAACCCGAACATAAAATTGTTGAAACCCTAGGATTCACTGAAATCCTCTGCATTATTGAATTTCCCAAGGAAGTGGTTAGGATAGTTCTTAGCAGGGTACATGGCTCATTCTTTTGGCTTGACTCAATGCATAAAATTACAAAGGTAGCTGTGAAAGCAGTAATAGGGTTACCTTCCACCGGTACCAGACCCGACAAAACCAAGAAGGTCTCCAATGACCTAGTAATGAAATTAACTAGTGCAACATCCGACAAAAGATCATTGAGGGTTAATGATGTGACCGATACAAATGTGAGATTCATTAGCATGATTCTAGGTTACAAAGCAACTCATGCAAATAGGTTTAACTCTGTTTCCAGTTTATGCATAAAAAGTGCTTATGACATGGTTAAGGATAATGTAAAAATTGATATCTGTGAATGGTTAAAAGAAGAGTTAATTGACAACTTAGCAAAAATCAAGAAGGATAAGAAAGGAACCTTTAGATTTGGAAATTTTCTTGTATGCTTAATGCTACATATAACCAAATAAGCTCCCGGTATAGGCAACAAGGATTTTGGATTTGACATACCGATAGGAAAACAATTGTCTAACTTGTTCAACAACATGGGTGAAAACAGAGAAAAGAATATCAATGAGTATTTTCAAGCACTAAAGGTCAAAATGAATAAAAGAATCAGACTATCACAGGAAATTGTCAACAAATACAAGGATGGCATATGTTTTGTAATCAAAAAGGATGAGATCTGGATGGAAGCATTCATCCCAAGAACAATCTGGGTTACAGAGATGGGGTATGAAACAGATGACCACATAGTGGAAACTTATGCCAAAGCACTTCTGGAAGCCCCCAATGAACCAAAGGAAGGAGTATTTGGTAGTGTTGAGACCATCGAAAGTCAAATTCAATCTAAAAAGAGAGAAAAGAAAGTTGAGGCATGTGTGAGGAAAGGAACCAGGCAAGCAAAATCAATAAAGGAAGATGTACTAAATAAAATCGGCATAATAGAAGAAGAGTTGGTAGCCCAACAGCCTGAAACTCATCTATCACCGGTAGATACCTCCTCAGAAGGAGATATGCCAACAACCTTCAAAAGAGTTGTTAGGAAAAGAGACCCCTCACCGGTATCCACTCCTTCACCTAGAAGGACAAGATAGAAGCAACAAGCTGTGAGGTCTCCAGTCAAGAAAGCCACACCTAAGAAAAAGCTGACCCCCAAAAAGAAGAAGAAGACAAGCACTGACTTGACCCCTTTTGACATATTACTAAATGAGATCACAGAGGAAGGTAAATTGAAAAACATAGGGAAAATCTATGACACCCTATCAGATGATGAGAAAGGACAAGTTGAGGAAAGTGTTATATTACACATGGACATGTATAAAAAGTTTTTGATGCAAGTCCTAAATGAAATTCCTGATGAATTATATGAAAGACTTGAGGCTAGAAGGCAAGGAATAGTTGAGTTGGATAAGAAAATAAAATTACTTGCAGTATACCCGGTCAACTCACGTAAGGAAATTGATGATTTGATAGCTCAGGCCAACCGAACAATTTTTTCCACTGCACACCGACAAATATCAATGATGGCAGGTAGAGTTACAGAGGTTTCAGAGGAAACGAAAAATGGTTGGGATATATTCTTGGTTGAAAAAGAAAAATAAGAAGAATATAGGAATCCCAAGCCCATTCTGGTATATCAAAAGGACAAAGGGGAAGGTAAAGTTGGTGGACCACCAAGTATCAAGATTAGAGACAACTTACCCCCACCTCCTTTAAATACTCCACCAGTAAAAACAACAACAACTGCAGAAGATCAACCGGCAGCTGAGAGCATGGACACAGAGGATAATAATCCTAATTTTGAAGTCCTATATACTATGGATGTTGATACACAAAAAATCAACATGGTGGTAGATAAGGATACCACAGATAAATCTGATAACAAAGAGCAACCGACAGCAGACTCAGAGAAAAAGATGGAATCTAGAACACAAACAGAGCAACCAACAGAGCTAAAGGCTCCAGAACAGATGCCACCGGTAAGAAATGATGTAGGAAAAACTGTGCTTAAAGAGATGGAGACACAAACAGACCTACCAGAGGTCAATACCAACATGGTCACTTCCACCGACACTCAATTTACTGGATCACCATCAAATGTAACAGAGGTATTGCTCGAATCTATCAAGAAAATAACTGATTATAGCTCACAAGCCTATAAAGCGATAGATGATTCAATTCTAGTTTTGAAATCAATAGCTCCCAATTGTAATATAGCCAACAAAGATTCTTTAGGCCAGTTGGATACACTTTGTAAATACATTTCTGGAAATTTTGAGCAAACAAAGGTAGAAATTGTAAAGGAAAGTGTAGAAAAAGAGAAACGAAAATTCTTTGAAGAAGGAATAAAGAAGTGTAACAGGGAATTTGACACACTTCTACCGAAACTGTGCAATTTATTGAAAGAGTACAAAACTTTGTACAAAGATACCTGTAAGATAAACTTTTTGAGCACGGATGTAGACAAAAAGATAAGCAAGGTACAGGAAGAGATCAATAAACTTGCTGATAATTTTGTTAACTCACCCAATACATTATCAGTTTTTGAGGAAAAGATAACAAATTTTGAGGACGAATTGCTCAAATTAGAAAGAGAAAAAGAGAAAATAATAAACAAGGCAAAATTTTTGAGATCTAAACTAAGTCCAAGATTGGACTATTTAGCATCTCTGCATAAGGAAATCTCAGAGGCACTAACACAGGGTAGCAAAACACCAGTAGAGCACTTGCAGCATCTCACCGGTATAGTATACAGAACTGAGATAGCAATAAAGGAGAGCAAGAATTTTATGGATGGCATAAACTTAATTTTGGGAGATATTCTTCAGATAATAACTACCCAACTACAAGGTTGAGGTTACGAATTGGTACAACTACAAAATCTACTAACCTTTGTCATTGATGCCAAAGGGGGAGTAGTAGATGAGAAAATTCAAAACACAGGGATCACATGCTCAGGGGGAGCTCTCACATTTTTGGTAACATTTTTGGACTACACATTTTTGGATACTTTTTGAAATTTCTCATGAGTGTTGCCATCAATGCCAAAGGGGGAGATTGTTGGCATATGGACACTCCAATGAGACATTGTGTGTGATTGAAGGTTTTTTCATTGATGGAAACCTTGCAATCCTATGGCACCAGCAAGACATTATACCAACAAAGCATTACTCAGGCAACCTTGCAATCCTATGGCACCGGCAAGACATTATACCGACAAAGCATTACTCAGGCAATCTTGCAATCATATGGCATCGGCAAGACATTATACCAGCAAAGCTTTACTCAAACAAAACAATGCACTGGCATCAACAAAATCAATCTACACTAGCACTGGCACAGAAGATGTACACCGACACAAAAGGAAATATGTATACCGGCACAAAGGCCGACAGGATTTCTGATATGTAATATTTTGTTTATCATTGTAAGCCGACTTGGCAAATTGTAAAATGACTTGTATATAAAAGAGATCATTGTAGGCATTTGTAGGATATGGAGAGAATATAATAAATAAATTATAAGGCAGACCTAATGTGTGAATTGTAGGTCAAGGGTATATGTAAAGAACAGAGCAAGAACCAGTACTGAATCTAGAATTGAAGATGCTATTGTAAAGCAATACAGAATATTGGATTTGTGTAAATCCTCATTGTAAGTCAGTGTGACTTCTTATTGAGCAGTGAGCTCTAGGCAGTTGGCCTTCCTGCATGTGCAGGCCCCTATTGTAAGTAATATTCTCTTATTGGCCAGTAAGTGAATATTGTGGGTCACAAATCCCACCGAGGTTTTTCCCACACTGGGTTTCCTCGTTAAACATCTTGTGTTATGGTGTTCTTTTCATGTGGATGCTTTTGATTCTGTTATTTGCATTAATTCTTGCATACAGGTATACTGTTACTTTATATTCTGCATATTCAGTTATAAGAAAATTTCATTACCGATCAGATACTGATTCACCCCCCCCCTCTCAGTATATGTGGGAACCCTAACAGGTATAGGCCAACTTGTTTATTCTATTTTTGGTCGAGGTATGTTTTGGATAGTGTGTAGATCCAAGCAACATATTATTGTGTAAAGCATTTGTGCTTGGCCAGCATATTATATCAATGTATGAGCTTACTAGTATATATATAAGGTGTGTGAAATGTAAAAATAAGTGTGAAGAATATGAGATAGAAGAAAGAAGAGTGTGTGTGGTATAGCAAAGTAAGAAGAATGTGAGTGACAGAATTGTGGACAACATAGCAGTTGCAGCGAGAGAAGAAGTATGCAGTGTATGAATGAAGGTATGTGAAGAAGAGTCAGAGTGTGAACAGTGTTGCAGTAATCCATTACTGGATATGCTGCAAGCAGTTGGTTCAGTAGAGCAGTGCAGTAATCCCTTATCAGACTTGTTGCAGATGATTATAGATAGCAGTACACTGATCCCTTACTGGATATGTTGTGACTTTTTGTGAGTTGTTATCTAAACTTAACTTGGAAACGAATTCATGCATTAGGAGATGCAGTTTTCCTAGTTCACTTACTTTCTATTACAGTGAGCATTCTGATAGTGAACCATTTTTTTATCAAGCAGTGAGCCACCCCTTTTTTGTAAACACCATATAAGTAGTTATATTGTCTTGTGAGATGACCCTCTCCATGGTTTTTCCCATTTGGGTTTTCCACGTATAAAATCCTTTGTTCAATTTGTGGATGTGTTATTTATTTATTTTGCATTAGCTATTTCATGTTGATGATATTATTTGTTAAAGTTAATTGGCAAAAGTTTAAATAAGTGTGGGAATACAAATTCACCCCCCCCCCCTCTTAGTATTCTGGTCCATTCAACCAATTCAACATACTATATATGCATGAGAAGCCTAGCAACTTAGAAGCGATGGACATGATGGAATCCAGTTTAACTTGATATATCTATATGAATTTCCAATAAGAACATGCTATGTGTAGAGAAAATAAATAATAAGAAAAAATTCATCTATCTCAATGAAGCACATGGTTTTGACCAAAGCACTTCAAACTATATGTCGATAGGCAAATCCTTAAAAGAAGATCTACACTCTTTGTTAGTCTATATTTAGCACTCATCTAAAAGGTAAAGCCTGAAAATACACATAGACAAGAGGACTACTTTCTTCACAAAAATAATTCAAAACATGTCATGCATGGTCTAAATCATAAAAATAACTCTTTATTCTATTCATGCAAAACTTGATAAACATCTAAATGACATTTTATGCATTTCATGTTTTATAATGATTTCATGCAATATTTAATATAAATGCCCATATACTAGCTAAATTCATGTTTTCTAACAATCTTCTTTTATGATTTGTAGCTCAATACTAAGAGGATTCCAATCACATAATAAATGATACAAGCATCTTTCTTTATGTAATTATATACATATACGTATATATTGAATATATAGATATATATGTGCATGTGTATGTATATATACTCATGTTATAAATACAAAAGATCAAAGGAAAATTGGATAAGCTAATTTCATGACAACAAGCAAAAATATGATATTCATGTTACAACTATAATAAAATCTAAGATAAACTTTTAGATTGTACATATGTGTGTGTGAGATAAAGAGTATATTTCGGAATCTCTGGAAGAAAGTGCTACATCTGAAGAGATGAAGAGGATTTGGGAAATTTTGATGCAAGATCTGATGAAGGAATATTTCTGGGATACTCTACAAGAAGCAAGACATACCGGTGCTACAACAAGAGGTTGAAGAAAAATGTGGAAAGTACAAATGTCAGAATAAGTGAAGAATGGGATTAGGTTACAACAAAACCTGAGATTGAGATAGAAGAAACCCCTATTACTACAAAAGAGAATAATGCTCTAGAAGATAAAGAAGAGTCAAATGAAAAAGAAGAGGAAACTAAACAAGCACCTAAGACACCTGCAAAGTATGTGCAAAAGAATCATTCAAAAGATCAGATCATTTGAGATAAAAATGGAGGAGGTCAAACTAGAACAAGACTTGTTAAGGCTAGTGAACAAGCAAATTTATGTTTCTTATCTATGGTGGAGTCAAAAGAATTTTGCCAATGCTAGCAAAGATGATGGATGGATGAAGGCAATGGAAGAAGAGATAAATAAGATAGAAAAGAATCAGACATGGGAACTGATACCTAGACTAGTAGACAAGAATGTGATAGGAACAAAGTGGGTATTTTGAAACAAGCTAAATAAAGATGGAGAATTCACAAGAAACAAGGCAAGATTGGTTTGTAAAATCTATTCACAAGTTGAAGGTATAGATTTTGAGGAGGCATTTTCTCTGATGGCAAGGATGGAAGCTATACGAATATTTCTTAGATTTGTTGCTAACAAGAACTTTAAGGTAGATTTGATGGATGTCAAATCAGCATTCTTGAATGGAGAACTTGAAAAAGAGGTTTATATTGAAGAACCAAATGAGTTTCAGTTGTCAAAAGATCCAAATATGGTTTGAAGACTCAAGAAGGCACTTTATGGAATCAAACAAGCTCTCAAATCTTGGTATGCAAGATTGGACAAATATTTGTTGGAGCAGAACTTTGAGAAAGGTACCACACATATAGTAATATTTGTTTGAAAGTTCAAAATGGGAAACTATTGATAGTGGTTGTATATGTTGATGATATCATTTTTTGTGGAGATGAAGATGTTTGCAAAAATTTTGCAAAAGAAATGCAAAAAGAATTTGAGATGTTAATGATTGTTGAGTTGTCATTTTTCTTTGGCTTTCAAGTAACATAGTCAAAAGATGGTATTTTCATTTCTCAGGCCAAGTATATCAATGAGATGTTGAAGAATTTTAGTATAGAGAACTATAAGCCAATTGGAACCCCTATAGTTATTGGTTGTTATTTAAGAAAGGATGATGAATATCCAAAAGTGGATCAGAAGCTTTATAGATCTATGATTGGTGTAGTGTTATACTTGACTGCTTCAAGACCGGATATTATGCATGTTGTTTATTTGGTTGCCAAATATCAAGCTAATCTAAAGCAATCTCATGATTCTACAGTGAAAAGGATATTCAAATATTGAAAGAGACTTCAGATTTTGGCTTCTGGTATAAGAAGAATATTGATTTCTCATTGAAAGATTACACATATGTTGATTAGGTCGAATGTGCTGATGACAAAAGAAGTGCTAGACAAATCTAATACCAGGAATAAACTGAGAGCGGGGGGTGAATCAGTTTACTATCAGAAATCAAAACTATTGCATATCAAAACCTTTAAATCAAAGCACAAAGAAACCAACACAATGAAGGATAAAACATAAAAGTACAGTACACACAACACCAATATTTCTGATGTGGAAAACCCAGTAAAGGGAAAAACCATGGTGGGAAACCCTACCCACAATCAGATAATACTTCTACAATAGTATGTGAAATAATTACAATGGGGATTGTACTTTCAATCAAGCCAACCTCCTAGAGCTCATTGCTCATCACAAAAGAGAAGTCTCACTGACTTACAAAACATCGGACTACAATTCAGAAAGAATGAACTGTGAAAGTAGCATATCCTAATGCTTGATACAGTTTCGATTAAGCACAAATGTCTACCCTGCAATACCAAAAACCTTCTGTCAAATGATATATCACTTGTTCACACATAAACATTCATTTGATCATGCAGACATAACCATCGATCCCAAAAACCATTATCAATTACATGAATAAGTCACCTATAAATACAGATCATCAACCTTATGATATTATATTACACCTATAATAACAAAAATTACATTACACGGTATCACCAGACCAATATTATGATTTACATTACATAGCATGGACCTAATTCAAATATCCAAACAATTATATCCATCACAAATTCCGTTAAGACCAAAATCCAACACGTTTCACCAACCGATAGAAACCCTTAGTGAAGTAACACAGAAAGTTTAACCAGATCCAAATAGGACCACCATAACAAGATGCCAGTCAATACAAAGTCACCAAACACTCAGAATACGATCAAGAAGCACCTTCAGCATGATAGAAATTGATTCCATAAGCCGAACCAAAATCATCTAATCAAAACATAAAATATCACTTACCGGTACCAAGAAATACCAACTGGGAACATAAGTGATAGTTACCGGAGCACCAAAACATGAATCAATAGAATATGGAAAGCATATAACCATCCAGAATAAGCATCCAAAACCACATCCAAGGATCTGATCATACCGGATCAGAATCAAAGCAAAAATCAAGATAAACACCAAGACAAACGGGGATAGGTCCAACTGGGATAGCATAACCATATCCAACCGGGATACAGTGTTGACATCAATGACAACACTTAACCAAATCCAACATATTGCCAACAATCTCCCCCTTTGGCATTGATGGTAACACTGAATGTGAAAAACATCCAAGTGCCAAGGAATGCTAACAATCTCCCTCAAAGATATGACTGATTTTCACATTGTGAACTCACAATACTGGTTCCCACTTTTTGACTAACTTTGACAGTTAGATGAACATTTTGAAAAAAACCTTCACTTTCTGATACCTATAACTTTTAAACCATTAAGAATTTGAAGATGATGTAAACTAGTGATTTATAACATCTTGTCTGTAGATTCTAAATATATATTTTTCAATTTTTTTGAATAATTTTTATTTTATTTTTCTATCTCCCTAGAAAAGTAGTTTTTTACAGCAAACAACATCTCTAAGAGTGATGTGCATCCTGAAATGCATAACTTTTTTTGTATACATGATAAAAGCTAAATTCTTTTGAATTTTGGTTTGTAACATCAATACCCAGGGAATGCAATTGGTTTGATAGTCATACGTTGAATATTTTTTATTTTATTAAATTTTGAAGTTTGACTAATTATAATATAGGTATAGGTGTACGTTTGAACACATAACTTGTTCTATATATATCAAAATTCAATTTTATTTTTTTTGTTAGAAAGAAGACATCAATACCTAGGGCATAGATATTTTTCAGATTTTTTTTTGAATTAGTTTACTTTTTTTTTCCAATACGTTGAACAAAGAAGTTCATGTTCGGTGAAAAATCTACATTCATAAGAAATAAAACAAAAATATATTAATGAAATTAAATAAATTAAAAATTATACTATTTGGAAATATTATAATAAGGACTAAATACTTTTTTTTTTAAACTTCTAAATGAATTCATCAGACCCCCAAAAAGCTAATGTAAAATTGGTTTTTTATCAACATTTGATAGATGCAAAGGAGACTCCATTGCAAGTATGATTTAGAAGTAAAGAGGTTCTATCCAAGAAATTTTGATCTAAGAGCCTTTGGTCTAACTCTCTTCAATTAATTACTTCAAATGGGACCTCTTAAAGCTTAAATCATTGTATTTTCTAAAAAATGTATGATTTCAGCAAAAATAAGGATGTACCAAAAAGTGGGAACCAGTATTGCGAGTTCACCCTCTACTTGAATACCATCTCTCACCCTTTGACATCAATGACAAAGGAAAGATACAAAACCAAAAATACTTAGCCAAACAGCTAACTACTCCCCATGAGTAGTAGCATCATCTCATCAACCCGGATCAAAGAATATATTTGATAAGCTTACCGGATTGATGCATTTATGCATCTCTAAGTCTCTTCTGGAGGGTTAATAACCCCCAACTGATCTCTAAGATATTCAAAAGTATCTTTAGGCAATGATTTTGTTAGAATATCTGCAATCTTCTCCTTAGTAGGCACATAAACCAATCTAACTTCCTTTGCTTCAACATTTTCTTTCAAGAAATTATACCTTATAGAAATGTGTTTTGATTTGGAATGAAATACCAAATTATTTGACATATCAATAGCATCGGTATTATCATAGTGAATAACAATAGTCTCATCATAACTTATCTTATATCTTTCAACATCCATTTCATCCATAAAATCTTAGTACAGTTGGTTGCAGCAACTACATATTCTGCTTCAACAGTAGATAATGAAGTACATGATTGTTTCTTAAAAAGCCATGATACCAACTTATTTCCAATAAATAATGCACCATTGGTGGTGCTCTTCATGTCATCCACATCTCCTTCCCAATCAAAGTTTGTATAGGCACATAATCTGAAATTATCATTATTTGGATACCATAGCCCAATGCCTGTTGTACCTGCCAAATATCTGAATATGCTCTCGATAGCAATATCATGAGTTCCTCTAGGATCTAACTGAAATCTAGAAGCAATAAAAACAACATTCATTATATCAGGTCTAGTCTGAGTTAAGTACAACAATCCACGACTCATTGATTTGTATCTATTTGGATTCACTTTAGGGGATTCGTATCCTTTGACAATTTGTAACCAGTTATCATAGGAGTACCGACAAGTTTTGAATTCTCAAGTCAAAATTTTGATAGTTTTGATAGTTCTGATACTTAATATAAGTACAGATCCAATAGCCAACAACATGAGAGGGGGGGGGTGAATCATACAAACTTAATCTTCCATAAAAACATCAGATTCAACCTCGGTAACATATATTTCAGTAATATAACCAAAATTGTTAAACATGCAAACTCAAAAGCATATGAACATCATAAACCTCATAACACCAGATTTAACGTGGAAACCCAAATAGCAAAAAACCACTGTGGGATTTCAGACCCACTAAGAAATATACTCATCTAGAGTATGCTCGGTTAAAAGCAAATCCTTTTAAAGATTACAAACACATTGCTAGATGTGACCCGGTTAAGGGATTTCCCTCAGATCTGTTAGGATCTTCACCTTGTTAGAAGTGACCTTGTTAAAGGATTTCAAACACTCAATCAAAATGTCACCTTGCTAGAGGGTTTTACAAATAAGACTGTTAAGTCCACTCAGTTAAGAGATTTTCTGTCACTTTCACAAAATAACAGTAATAAAAATCTATCTGCAACTTCACATCTAAAATGCTAAAGCAGATTCTTATTTGTTCAATACAATCTAGACATAGAACTAATCTTGTCTATCTATTGGGCTTCTATACTCTATTATTCAAACAGGTCTTCAAGCTTCTGTGATTGGTAATCACTATGTAGCATCCCTGTGCATACACTTGCCCACATACATTGTTTATCAACAGTTTCCTATTTATAAACAATTAGGTAACTGCTTAATCTCCTTGATCACATTTCCCATGATCAATCATAGCCATCAGATCTTCAATCTTGTCCAGGTTCAATGCATCTTTCGATCTGAAAATGTTTTACCCCGCCTTGGTGTTGGGAAAAATGGTGTCTCAACCTTGCATTTATGCGAGGTTACTATTTATAGTAAGTTTTCATTTGAGCATGAAATGGTGCGAAACTCTCCCTAAAGCTTCTAGTTGGTTAGATAAGCATTCTGGTAAAGTTGCGTCGCAAGGTCACAGCTAGTTTTGAAGATATTAATGTTTTCGTCTTGGAGGGGTGCAATAAAATATTTAAACTTAATTTTGGGGACTTTAGAGGCTCTGAAACGCCCTAAAAAGTGGCCATAACTAGAAAATCGGGTTACGAGGTGATAGAGCACTTCGCGAGCTTTCCGGCGCTTCAAACGGTTTGTCAATCGGACACCCGGTTCTCAAGTTATGGCCTCCGGAAGTTTGTACTCCTGAAATAGGAAAAATAATTTGTATCGGATACATAAATGAGCTGTAAAGGGGAGCGACACATGTTGATGTGTGCTTTAACATGTCATAGGGCGTCTAGAAGGGAGATAAGGTCGGCTACACCTTATTGGGTGGTTTTAGCCCATGGTTTTGTAATATCGTTTGACGGTTTCTTGTATTGTATCTCCTATTTATGAGGTGTGTGAGATAGAGGTTGTGTGTAAGAGTCTTATGGCTATTGAGTTGCCTCTGAATCTCTGATTAATGGTACTCCTGCGAAGAGCTTGCTCTGCAAGTATGTTGTAATCTGTTTTGATTGCTGAATAAAATATTGAGCTGCTTTTGGAGGGTGGGGTTTTTCTCCTGAAAGGGTTTTCCCCACGTAAATCACTGTGTTGTGGTATGATTGCTATTATATCTATTTCTATTTTCTGTAACTGTTGTAATGATTTGAAAAAGTTTTGCATTACCCTCCTCTCAAGGTTAGTGTAGGAAGTTGTTTCCGCTACTTAACTTCCTTACAAGTGGTATCAGAGCCTGATCACCTTTGGTTTCAATTGTGGGCAGTTGGGTTTTTTGAACTAATCCAGATTTGAGTGGGAGCTTGTGCAGAAGACACTTTTTGATCTTGTTGTAGGAATATTCAGATGGCGAGTTCGTCAGGGAGAATAGAGGTGGAGAAATTTAATGGAAGTAATTTTGAGATGTGGAAGCTGAAGATGGAAGATCTGCTAATAGATCAAGATCTTTGGGATGTTGTTGATGCGAATGTCCAAAGGCCCTTAGATCCTACTGCGGCAGCTTAGTATGATGTTATGGACCGAAAAGCCAAGGGTCTAATCAGACTGTGCCTGGCAGACTCTGTTCTAATCAATGTCCATGAAGAAAACTCTGCAAAGAAGCTATGGACTAAGCTTGGTGAGATGTATCAAGTGAAATCTTTATTAAATCAAATTTTCTTAAGAAAGAAATTGTATTCCTTAAAGATGGAAGAGGGTGGACGAATTGCTGACCACCTGGAAGCATTCAATATGTTGGTGGCTCAATTAGTATCCATTGGTGTTAAGATGGACGAGGAGGAGAAATGTCAGATCTTGCTTTGTTCTTTGCCTGATTCGTGGGATTCTCTTGTTATGGCTATCGGTAGTACTTCTATTGTTTTGAAATCTGAAGACGTGGTGGGTGCTCTACTCGGTGAAGAGATGAGAAGGAAGGTATCCATCAGTTCAAAGGAAGCCCTAACCGTTCGTGGAAGACCTAAGGAGAAAGGCAAGAAGAATGAGAAGCGCGACAAGTCCAAATCCAAAGGGAGATCGAAATCTCCTGGAAAGTCCAAAGTCATTTGCTGGAACTGCGGTAAATTGGGTCACATCCGTAAGGACTGCAAAGAAGAAAAGAAGAAGAAGAAAAAGAAAAAGTTCAATTCTGATTCTGAGTCTGACAAGGAAGATGGCGATGCATTTATTGCGGCTTTGGCAACTCATGCAGGTAATGATGCCTGGCTAATTGACTCAGGTGCATCTTTTCATATGACTTCCAATAGAGATTGGTTTTCTGAATATGAAGGATTTAATGGAGGTAAGGTGTACTTAGGTGATGATTCACATGTAGACATTGTTGGTCGAGGTAAAGTTAGAATCAGGTTTTCTGATGGTAGAATAAAAAAGATTAATGGTGTGTTGCATATCCCTGGATTAAAACGAAACCTGTTATCTGTGAGCAAACTGATAGATGCGGGTGTGCAGGTTGTCTTTTCTGAAGCAGGATGTAAGATGATTAAGGGTGCTATGGTAGTTGCTAGAGGTGTCAGGTTTGGCACTTTGTATAAGCTTGAAGCATACACTGTTGAGTGTAATAGCACTTCTGTAAAAAGTAAATCTGTGGATACTTCACTGGAAGATTTGAAGGTTTCACCTTCAGCAAATGGAAATGGTTTTTGGGTACCTAAGGGTGCTCTTTCGTCTGAAGCAAAGTTACCTGCAGAGAAGACTATGTTATGGCACCAGAGACTTGGTCACATTGGAGAAAAGGGTCTAAGGACCTTGAAAAATAAAAACCTTGTTGAAGGTTTGAATGACTGTAATCTTGACTTTGATTTCTGTGAGCATTGCATTTATGGAAAACAAAACCGCGTTCAGCTTTACTCAAGTTCTCATAAAACTTGTGGTGTTTTGGATCTTATCCATTCTGATGTGTTTGGTTCAGTAGATGTCTCTTCGATTGGAAAATCCACATATTATGTTTCATTTATTGATGATTTTAGTAGAAGGACATGGGTATATTTTCTAAATAGTAAATCTGAAGTTTTTAGTCGTTTTAAAGAATTTAAAGCAATGGTTGAGTTGCAGACTGGAAAGAAAATAAAATGTTTGAGAACTGATAATGGCGGTGAGTTTTGCTCTAATGATTTTGATAGATTTTGTAAAGACTGTGGAATTAACAGGCAGAAGACAACTCTGTATTCTCCACAGCAGAATGGAGTTGCAGAAAGAATGAACAGGACACTGATGGAGAAGGCTAGGAGTATGTTGAGTGGTGCTGGTCTCGAACAAAAGTTTTGGGCTGAAGCTATTGCCACTGTTTGCTACCTGATTAACAGGTCTCCTACATCAGCTCTTGTTGATAAAACGCCTATGGAAGCATGGTCAGGTCACAAGCCTTCATTGAGACATCTTAGAGTTTTTGGTTGCGAGGCATATGCACATGTGCCAAAGGAGAAGTGAACAAAGTTGGAGAACAAGGCTGTGAAATGTATCTTCATCGGGTATAGTTATGGTGTGAAAGGATACAAGCTTTGGGACCCTATTGCACAAAAGGTAATTCACAGTAGAAGTGTTATTTTTAGAGAAATTAAGTCTCCTTCTGTTACATTGCAGCCAGAACAGACTAAAAAAGAAGATGTGATTCAACTTCCTTCTACACCTGAAAGAGTTGAATCGAGACCCCTAGATAGGCAAGAATTTGAGGAGAGCTCGTCTAGCTCTGAATCTTTAGAAGAGGAGGAAGAACCTCCAACTCAGCTTGTTCGAAGGTCTACAAGACATAGACAACCACCTGAAAGGTATTCACCTGATGATTGGAGATGTATTTTTGCTCTGAATACTAGTGTGGATGAACCGAAATCTGTAGAAGAGGCATTAGGTATGAATGATGCAGAATCCTGGAAGATTGCTATGGAGGAAGAAATGGCAGCTTTGAAAAAGAATGATACATGGGATCTTGTACCATTGCTTGAAGGACGAAAACCTGTTGGTTGTAAATGGGTGTTCAAGAAAAATATTGGTTCAGATGGAAGCGTTGAGAAGTATAAAGCAAGGTTGGTTGCAAAAGGCTACTCTCAAGTTGAGGGTGTTGATTACGGTGAGATATTTTCTCCTGTTGCAAAAATGACGTCCATTAGATTTTTGCTTTCTATTTCTACTGCTTATGATTTAGAGGTTGAGCAAATGGATGTGAAAACTGCTTTCCTTCATGGTGATTTGGAGGAAGATATTTATATGACACAGCCGGAGCACTATGTGGTGAAAGGCAAAAGTAATTTGGTCTGTAAATTGAAGAAATCTTTGTATGGCCTCAAACAAAGTCCTAGGATGTGGTACCATAAATTTGATACATATGTGTTGAGTTTGGGATTTGAACGTTCTAAATCAGATCACTGTGTTTATTATAAATCTTATGGTGATCATTTCTTATTCATTGCATTGTATGTTGATGATATGTTATTCATTGGTAAAGGGAAAGGTATGATTTTAGAACTGAAGTCTCAGCTCGCTGCTAAATTTGAAATGAAAGATCTTGGTGCAGCAAAGCACATTCTTGGGATGGAAATTAGAAGAGATAGGGTGAACAGAAAGATATGGCTAGGCCAGAGTAAGTATGTGAATTCAGTGTTACAGAGGTTCAACATGCAGAATTGTAGACCATTGAGTGTTCCTTTTACAGTTGGAATGAAACTATCTATTTCAGATTGTCCTACATCCCCATTGGAGATGGAAGACATGAGTAGAGTGCCTTACCAGAGTGCGGTTGGAAGCTTGATGTATGCTATGGTCTGTACTAGACCAGATATTGCCCAAGCAGTGGGAGTACTTTCTAGATATATGTCTAATCCTGGTAGAGTTCATTGGGATGCAGTCAAAAGAGTCTTCAGATATTTGAAGGGTACTTCAGAGTATTCTTTGTGTTATCATGATAATTCAGTTGGAGACATGACTTCCCTTGATATCCATGGTTATGTGGATTCAGATTGGGCAGGTGATATTGATAGCAGAAGATCCACCAGTGCTTATGTGTTTACTTTGTTTGGTGGTGCAATTAGTTGGATGAGTAAGCGACAGGCTGTGGTTGCTTTATCCACTACTGAAGCAGAGTATATGGAAGCTACTCATGCTTGTAAAGAGGCCATTTGGCTTAAGAGACTGTGTTCGGATGTTGGAATAAAACAAGGTACAGTGACAGTTTTCTGTGACAGTCAGAGTGCAATTAGCCTAGCTAAGAACCCGACATTTCATGCCCGGACCAAACATATTGATGTTCAGTATCATTTTGTTAGAGATATGGTCGAAGATGGTAGGGTGAAGCTGGTTAAGGTGGAAACTTTGATGAATGTTGCAGATGCTTTAACTAAGGCTGTGAGCACAGAGAAGTTCATATGGTGTTCAGAGTCTATGGGCCTTATGGCCCCTAGCAATTGATTCATTGTGTTGACATTCCCTTCCACTCTTGCAAGGTGTTCGACAAGTGGGAGATTTGTTGGGAAAAATGGTGTCTCAACCTTGCATTTATGCGAGGTTACTATTTATAGTAAGTTTTCATTTGAGCACGAAATGGTGCGAAACTCTCCCTAAAGCTTCTGGTTGGTTAGATAAGCATTCCGGTAAAGTTGCGTCGCAAGGTCACAGCTAGTTTTGAAGATATTAATGTTTTCGTCTTGGAGGGGTGCAATAAAATATTTAAACTTAATTTTGGGGACTTTAGAGGCTCTGAAATGCCCTGAAAAGTGGCTGTAACCGGTGAAGCAGGTTACGAGGTGATAGAGCACTTCGCGAGCTTTCCGGCGCTTCAAACGGTTCGTCAATCGGACACCCGGTTCTCAAGTTATGGCCTCCGGAAGTTTGTACTCCTGAAATAGGAAAAATAATTTGTATCGGATACATAAATGAGCTGTAAAGGGGAGCGACACATGTTGATGTGTGCTTTAACATGTCATAGGGCGTCTAGAAAGGAGATAAGGTCGGCTACACCTTATTGGGTGGTTTTAGCCCATGGTTTTGTAATACCGTTTGACGGTTTCTTGTATTGTATCTCCTATTTATGAGGTGTGTGAGATAGAGGTTGTGTGTAAGAGTCTTATGGCTATTGAGTTGCCTCTGAATCTCTGATTAATGGTACTCCTGCGAAGAGCTTGCTCTGCAAGTATGTTGTAATCTGTTTTGATTGCTGAATAAAATATTGAGCTGCTTTTGGAGGGTGGGGTTTTTCTCCCGAAAGGGTTTTCCCCACGTAAATCACTGTGTTGTGGTATGATTGCTATTATATCTATTTCTATTTTCTGTAACTGTTGTAATGATCTGAAAAAGTTTTGCATTACCCTCCTCTCAAGGTTAGTGTAGGAAGTTGTTTCCGCTACTTAACTTCCTTACACTTGGAACTTGCATAATAGTCTTGGAACTTGTGCTAGGGTATTGCGGTTCAATCTGAGCTGTAGATCTTCATGCCGACTTTTCATTGCCTTAGATTCATTAACAAACTTCATTCACGGCTTACCAATCACTTAATCCGCTCCAGCTCGTCAGCTTCCTTCATTAAATACCGCATGTAAACATTTAATGCATTCTGTTATAGCTCGGTTACAACTCGGTGAATACTAAACTTTCACTCGATAGACATTCCACCTTCATTAACCGATAGCGATAACCTTAGGGTTTACCGACTAGGTTCCTTAGGGTTTACCGACTAGGTTCTTTGCTTGATAACATAGTACAGTATTTACCTTTACAATTTACAATATATGTATGATGTTAAAACAAACTAAAACATCATGATCTCATCATTGTTTGACTCAGTAGTAGTTGCCCATTGAATACCTTATTCATCATATTATTTCCTGTGTCTTTTACCGACATCTTTATAATCTTCATATCATACTTCTCAAGATATGGCAACATCATACTGAATTAGAAAATCAATTTCTTGACATCAATGACAAAATAATAATAATATCAAGATAGTAAAACATCTTTAATCAGTTATATCCATAATCATCAACAACCTTCTCAATATCCTTATGAAATGTCAACAATCTTTCATTGTCTGTTATAATGCAATATTGCCAACAATCTTCCCCTTTGGCATTGATGGCAAAACCAATTGATTTGACCTTAAAAGATTTAGATTGTTGTGATTCTGAAATGCTCTCCCCCATACATTAGACTTCTCTTGTTTTCAGTCTTCTTTCCAATCTGTAGTCTGCTCAGTTTTCTTTAGTCTTCTCCCCTGATAGGTCTTCTTCCTCTTTATAGTAGTCTTATCCCCCTTTGACAACAATGCCAAAAAGTAAAAAACTAAAACATAATTACTTTCTGTAAGAAGTTATTTCTTGCTGTTGTGTATCAACTGAGTCTCGATCAGAGCATTTGTCTTCAATTCCTGTTCCCTGTAATATTTCTTGTATTAATTCTAGTACACTTTTAGAAAACATCCTAAAGTGTATAACTCAACATCAACTCCCAAAAGATATTCATTAGAGTCATCGAATTGATGCTTTCACCGAACTCGGTCAGTGAGTAGAAGACAGGGGTAGAACCCCTAACTTACTTCTGAGATATTCAAAAGTGTCCTTTGGTAGTGGCTTGGTGAAGATATCTACTATTTTCTCCTTTGTGCTAACATATTCCAACACCACTTTCTTCTCTTGAGCTTCTTCTCTAAGATAATGATATTTGATAGATATGTGCTTTGTCTTAGAGTGCATAACAGGATTCTTTGAAATATTAATGGCACTAGTATTGTCACAGAATATAGTTACTGGCTTGGTCACTTTCTCATTTATACCTTCCAACAGTTGTTTGATCCATGCAATGTTGGTAAAATTCAATGCTGCAGCAACGTATTCAGCTTTTGCTGTTGACTGTGAAACACATCCTTGTTTCTTGCTAAGCCAACTCACTAGTCTTTCTCCTAAAAAGAAAGCTCCTCCACTTGTGTTTTTTTTGTCATCAATGTTGCCTGCCCAATTAGCATCAGTATAAACTTTTAAATCAAAATCATTTCCTTTCTGGTATACTAAGCCATAATCCTCTCTGCCTTTCAAGTATCTAAAAATTCTTTTGATTGTTGTCATGTGTGTTTCCTTAGGATCTGTAGAGAATCTTGCAACTATACCTACTGCATGTGCTATATCAGGTCTGCTGTGAACAACATATTGTAGCTTTCCAATCATGGATCGGTAAAGTGTCTCATCAATAGATGCAGATTCATCATTCTTTGATAATTTGCAGTTGGTAGTCATAGGAGTACTTACTGGTTTTGAATCCTCCATTCAAAATTTCTTCAAGATTTCCTTTATGTATTTGGATTGAGTAATGAAAATCTCATTTTTCATTTGCAGTATCTGTAAACCTATAAAATACTTTATCTCACCGATTAATGACATCTCAAATTCTTTGCTCATTTCATTTCCAAAGTTCTTGCATAAAGAGTCATTTCCATAAAATATAATATCATTAACAAATATGGTTGAGATAAGTATTCCATTTTCATCATTCTTCATGTACATGTTGTTGCTCTCACTTGTCCTTATAAAACCAATCTTAATCAAATAAGCGTGGAATCTTTCATACCATGCTCTTGGTGCTTGTTTCAAATCATATAAAGCTTTGTTCAATTTACATACCTGATCTTTATTCTTGTCTTCAACAAATCCTTTAGGTTGTTCAATGAAAACTTCTTCTTCTAATATTCCATTCAGAAATGCAGATTTGACATCCATTTGATATATCTTGAAATTTTTGAAAGTAGCATAGGCCAACAATGTTCTTACTCCTTCAAGTCTAGCAATAGGTGCAAAAGTTTCACCATAATCAATTCCTTCTTCTTGAGCATAACCTTTGCAAACTAGTCTTGCTTTGTTTCGAATGACCTCTCCTTTTTCATTTAGCTTGTTTCTGAAAATCCATTTTGTACTAATTACATTTTTGTCCTTTGGTCTTGGGATTAGTGTCCATGTGTCATTCTTCTTGATTTGATCAATCTCTTCTGTCATGGCATTTATCCAATCTTCACTGTTAAATGCCTCTTTCTCTATTCTCGGTTCAAATTCAGATATCAAACATGTGTTCTATCTCAGTTTGTTCCTTGTCATCACTAGCTCATCCTTATCTCCTATAATCTGACTTGGTGCATGATGTCTTCTAACATACTTGGTTAATATAGGCTCGGTAGGCTCTGTATGATCTTCTTCATCACTCGGTAACTGGATAATTTCTTCATTTTCTTCAACAGTCTTCTTGGTAGGACTTCTTGGTTGAACATAGACAAATTCATCATAGTCTTCTGGTTCCTTGGAATTTCCTTCATCATTTCTTTCTGCAAATTCATCAATTTTCACATTTGCACTTTCTACTATTTTGTTAAATGATTTGATCAGACATTTAAATGCTTTGCTTCTAGAAGAGTAACCTAGAAACATTCCTTCTTCACTTTTCTGATCAAATTTTCCATTTCTATCATCTTTATGAACATAGCATCTGCTTCCAAAGATTTTAAAATAACTAACATTAGGTTTCTTATCATACCAGATTTCATATGGTGTCTTCAAAGTACCTTTCTTCAATTGAACTCAATTCAAGGTGTAAACTGCTGTGCTTATTGCTTCTCTCCAAAATGTTTGTGGCTCCTTCTTTTCAATCATCAGTGTTCTAGCACAATCCACAGTAGATCTATTTCTTCTCTCATCTATTCCATTCTGTTGTGGAGTTCTCGGTGCAGAGACTTGTCTTTTAATACCATGATCATTGTAGAATAAGTTGAATTCATCAGATGTGAACTCTCCTCCTCTATCTGATCTAAGACATTTCAGTTGTCTTCCTATTTCATTTTCAACTCTTGCCTTGTGCCATTTAAACATTTGAAAAGCTTTTGATTTTTCTTTTAAAAACATTACTGACATCATCCTTGAATAGTCATCCACAAATAATATGAAATATTTATCACCATAATAACTTTGAACTTTCATAGGACCACAAAGATCAGTGTGCACTAGATCTAAAATTCCTTTAGAAGTGTAAGACTTACTTGTAAAGCTTGATCTTGTCATCTTACCCATCTGGTATCCTCAGCACATAGTATTCTCAGGTTTTTCAAGACTCGGTAGACCTCTTACTTTGTGCTTCTTACTTATTTTGATCAGATTATCAAAATTTACATGACAAAACCTTTTATGCCATAGCCAGGTATCATCTAACTTTGCATGCAAACACTTATTCTGAGTTGAGTCAAGGTGAAATGTGTTACCTTTTGTTTGTGTCCTGGTAGCAGCTAAATTTCCATTTTTGTCATGAACTTTGACAATTCCCATCTGAAATTCTATTCAGTAACCTGTGTTGTTTAGCTGTGCTACACTCAACAAATTGTATTTCAAACCTTCAAGTCAATAAACATCATTGCATCTTGCATTATCAAGAAGTGTTATAGATCCTTTACCTCTCACCGGACATGGTGCATCATTACCAAATCTAACATAGCCTCCATCATAATCTTCTAATATAACAAACTTGTGTTTATCTCTTGTCATATGATGTGAGCATCCACTATCTATAATCCAAGAATCATTAGTGTTTATGTGAGATATTAGGGCTTTTTCTTCATACCTTTCTTCATTTGATCCATCCTTGATAGCCACATAAACTACTTCCTTTGTATCAGTCTCATCTGATTTATCATCGTTAGATTCCTCATCAGCTATTAAGCATGTCTTTCTATCTCTTCTTCTAAAGTCTCGATGTCCTCTGTAATGATTATCTTTTTGTCTGTTATCTCGGTAATCTCTCTTTTTAGTAAAATCTTTGTCAGGACAGTTAGAAGCCATATGTCCTATCTTATCACAATTGAAACATTTCAAAGGTAGTTTTCCTTTATACTTACCTTTGCCTCTCAATAACCTTTTGGCTAATAGTGCTTCAAACTCTTCTTGATTTCTTACAGTTTGTGTACTTCTTCCATGTTCTTCCGAAATCTTTCACTTGCTCCACTGTGATCTCCTTCAGAGTACTTATACTTTCTTTCATTGTAATCATTAGATTCATCAAGATGAAAAGAACTATATGCATATTCAACTTTATTTACCGAAGATCCACTATTATCAAAATTACTTAACTCAAATGCATGTAGCTTACCAATAGTAGCATCCAAAGAAACTGGCATATTAGGTACAGACCTCAATTCATTGATTGCAGAGACTCGGATTGCATAAGCTGGTAGAAGGGTTCTGAACAACTTACTTGTTATATCCTTTTCTTCAATAGTTCCACCTACTCCTTTGATTTGATTGACAATCTCCTTTAGTCTTGTACTATACTGAGTTATGTTCTCACCTTCATTCATCCTTATAGATTCAAGTTTTCCTCTCAGATTGTCTACTTTTTCTCTTTGAACATGTTCATCTCCTCCATATACTGATATGAGCTTATCCCACATTGCCTTTGCATCATTGCAGCATTCTAGATCATTAAACTTTGAATCGATTAATGCAGATGTTATTTCAATCATTGCTTGAATATGTTCTTGCTTTGCCTTTATCTCTTCCATAGTCAATGGATAGGTGGTCGGTGTAACAAAATCATTCTCCAGATAGTATACAGCATATTCTCCAACTCCTGATAGATGTAGCTTCATCCTTTTCTGCCATGTAGAAAAACTTGACTTGTTCAGCTTTGGTGCATCCCTCTTATACATCCTTGGATCTTTAACTCAAGTGCCTTTAAACTTTCCTTCTGGAGTCCAAAGCTCTGATACCAATTGATAGTTCTAATACTTAATATAGGTACAGATCCAATAGCCAACAAGATGAGAGGGGGGGGTGAATCATACAAACTTAATCTTCCATAAAAACATCAGATTCAACCTCAGTAACATATATTTCAATAATATAACCAAAACTGTTAAACATGCAAACTCAAAAGCATATGAACATCATAAACCTCATAACACCAGATTTAACGTGGAAACCCAAATAGGGAAAAACCATTGTGGGATTTCAGACCCACTAAGAAATATACTCTTCTAGAGTATGCTCGGTTAAAAGCAAATCATGTTAAAGATTACAAACACATTGCTAGATGTGACTCGATTAAGTGATTTCCCTCAAATCTGTTAGGATCTTCACCTTGTTAGAAGTGACCTTGTTAAAGGATTTCAAACACTTAATCAGAATGTCACCTTGCTAGAGAGTTTTACAAATAAGACTGTCAAGTCCACTCGATTAAGAGATTTTCTGTCACTTTCACAAAATAACAGTAATAAAAATCTATCTACAGCTTCACATCTAAAATGCTAAAGCAGATTCTTATTTGTTCAATACAATCTAGACATAGAACTAATCTTGTCTATCTGCTAGGCTTCTATACTTTGTTATTCAAACAGGTCTTCAAGCTTTTATGCTCGGTACTCACTATGTAGCATCCCTGTGCACACACTTGCTCGCATACATTGTTTATCAGCAGTTTCCTATTTATAAACAATTAGGTAACCGCTTAATCTCCTTGATCACATTTCCCATGATCAATCATAGCCATCAGATCTTCAATCTTGTCCAGGTTCAATGCATCTTTCAATTTGAAAACGTTTTACCCCGCCTTGGAACTTGTGCCAACGTATTGCGGTTTAATCTGAGCTGTAGATCTTCATGCCAACTTTTCATTGCCTTAGATTCATTAACAAACTTCATTCACGGCTTACCAATCATTTAATCCGCTCCAGCTCATTAGCTTCCTTAATTAAATACCGCATGTAAACATTTAATGCATTCTGTTATAGCTCGGTTACAACTCGGTAACAACTTGGTGAATACTAAACTTTCACTCGGTAGACATTCCGCCTTCATTAATCGATAGCGATAACCTTAGGGTTTACTGACTAGGTTCCTTAGGGTTTACCAACTAGGTTCTTTGCTTGATAACATAGTATAGTATTTACCTTTACAATTTACAACATATGTATGATGTTAAAACAATCTAAAACATCATGATCTCATCATTGTCTGACTCGGTAGTAGTTGCCCATTGAATACCTTATTCATCATATTCTTTCCTGTGTCTTTTACCGACATCTTTATAATCTTCATATCGTACTTCTCAAGATATGGCAACATCATACTGAATTAGAAAATCAATTTCTTGACATCAATGACAAAATAATAATATCAAGACAGTAAAACATCTTTAATCAGTTATATCCATAATCATCAACAACCTTCTCAATATCCTTATGAAATGCCAACAATCTTTCATTGTCTGTTATAATGCAATATTGCCAACAATAAAAACAACATTCATTATATCAGGTCTAGTCTGAGTTAAGTACAACAATCCACAAATCATTGATTTGTATCTACTTGGATTCACTTTAGGGGATTCATATCCTTTGACAATTTGCAACTAGTTATCATAGGAGTACCGACAAGTTTTGAATTCTCAAGTCAAAATTTCTTAAGAAATTCCTTCACATACTTAGTTTGAAAAATGAAAACACCTTTATCAGTCTAAGTAATCTGCAAACCTAAAAAAAAAAATCATCTCACCAATCATAGACATTTCAAATTCATTCTTCATATCATCAACAAATTTCATGCATAGGCTTTCTTCTCCTCCAAAAATAATATCATCCACAAAAACTTCAATAATCAGTATGTCATCATGCTCAATTTTATAATATAAGTTACTGTCAGTGTTACCTTTGCTAAAACCAAGCTTAGAAAGATATCTATCCAATCTAGCATACCATGCTCTATGGGCCTATTTTAGTCCATATAAAGCTTTCTTCAATCTGCAAACCATGTCCTTGTCTTCTGATAAAGAAAATCCATCAGGTTTCTCAATGTAGACTTCTACCTCAAGATCTCCATTCAGAAATACGCATTTGACATCCATCTGATATACTTTGTAGTTCTTGTGTGCACCATAGGCAAGAAATATTCTTACAGCTTCAATTCTTGCAACCGAAGCATAAGTCTCACCATAATCAATTCCTTCTTCCTGTGAATAACCTTTGCAAACCAATCTAGCCCTTTTTATTACAATTTGACCTTTCTCAATCAATTTGTTCCTGAAAACTCATTTCATTCCAATAATAATCTTATCTTTAGGTCTGGGAACTAATTCCCATGTCTTATTCTTTTCTATCTGATCTAATTATTTTTCCATTACTTTCAACCAATTTTCATCTTTACTTGATGTAAAGCGGAAAAATCGAACCCTAGTCGTTCTCCCCTCCCCAACTCCGAGGAGAGAGAAGGGAGAGTCACTAGGGTTGATGGTTTTCACTTAGGAGAGATTTTACATTCAAAAGAGGGGTTGAAACCCCCAAGATCCAATCCCAAGCAATGCAAGATTGGATTCTATATGAGTTTCAAGGGTTGTGACATCAAGGATACCCTCTTTTGTAAAGAATGTAGATAGAAAGATTGAACTAGGAATGCATGTAGAAGCAAGAAAGATTCACTTATAAATAGAGATAGGGATATGATATGAAGCTGCAGACCTAGAATTAGTAGTAAAATGTCGAGACGGCGCTGTCCTGCAAATTTGAGCAAAAGTTGAAGGGACGAGGGCGCCCGGTGTGCACACAGTCCTCCGAAAAATCCACGAAACGAAGGGGGATCTGTTCGTCTCTGCACAAGGATTCCAGATCTTCAATTACAGCCACGTACCTGCAACCTACACATAGAAAAGAGAGGACGATTGGGGGGTTAGGGATGAGGGGTTTGCCTTTAGGTCAAACCCCGGTTTTGGAATTAACCAAGAAATGAGAAAATACTGTAAATGTAATGTAAAACAAGTACTAATACCTTGTTGTAAGGATGTTTGTATCCTTATATGCGAAGGTATAGATGTTGTTGTATGTTGTATGTTGTATGTTGTATGTTGTATGTTGTAGTGTGTGATCTCCTCTTCAATGGTTGAATCCTTGTCTTGAATGCAACACTTAGCCTTGAATGGAGACTTAGAATGATCAATTGCTTGAAGGAATGCTTGAATGCTTGAATGCTTGAATGTTTGAATATCGTTTTCGCACCTTTTTTCCTCTTACCAAAATGGGAGAGGAAAATTAGTTTATATACTTGCCAATTAGGGTTAAAAGACTGATTTTCCCGACCTTAGGCCAACCAGGAAATGTTATTTTCCAAATTGCAAACAAAAAGACCCGAAGTCCCATAGGAGACCGGGCCCAAAAATAGGGCCAGGGACCAGGGCGCTGGGCACCATGGTCCTGGGGGACCAGGGCACTGGGCGCTCTGGTCCCACCTCCTGAGACAGCAGGGTGCAAGGAGGATCAGGCCAGGGTGCTGGAAAAATGCAGTTTTTGATGTCATGAACAAGTTTCGGGGTCTCCATTCAGGTTCAGTGTTGCGTTGCCATCGTGAAGACCCAAATGCGGTCAAAATTGCAAGTGTCGCAATTTTAGGACGCTACATTTAGCCCCCACTTTAGCGGGAGTATAAGCGTACGCCAATACTTCTGGTAAAGTACAAGGAAACAACATTGAAAAACTTTCACCATGTGAAGGAGGCAAGATACACCAAGCCCCCAGTGGACTAAGGATCTTACGACTTTGATTGACAAAGTAAAAGGGAAGATCACGAGGGAGAACCATGACTGTTAGTAGTAAGGTTCCCTCACTATGAGTCATGCAAGAAAGATATCAAAAATCTTCAAGGCAAAGCTAAATTTGTCAAGAAATTTTCAATTATCTTGAAAAGATATGAACGGGATGTATGCCCCCCTACGTTAAAGCGATCGCACACGCCTCACCGGGGGTGATTGCTTTAAGGTAGTGATACATATAAGAATGAGAAGGGAAAGGAGCATGTTATCACAAGGATTTAGCCCCCAAATGTGAGATAAGCCCAAGGATAATAGACACAAAACACAAAGCACAAGGTGACTTCACTTTCCTCGGGGTCAGTATGCTGTATGATAATTCATGTATATCATATGTATGTATGCATAATTGTTCTTCATTCCTCAATCAAGGAAGGTCACCTAGAAGAAGGGAACACATGTGTCTTTTGAGTCAACATGAGAGAGACCAAAAGAGATCTCAATGTTTTGCATCGTCCTCAAGTAGACAACACTAAGGACAACAAATAGAAGAATGAGAATAACACATAGAAGAAGTAAGAAAAGAGAGGAGGAGAGAATCTGTTATGCTAATGAAACTAGTCTAGCACGTCATCTACCCCCCGATCTTGCTGATCAATGTTTCGGGAAGGTAGGGAACACGCTAGAGGAGGAACATCCAACACAGCAGATGGAGCTATCACAAGATCCAAACAAGGGCTATGTTCATACCCCAAGCCACGTTGTTCTTGTCTAGGAGCTAGGATAAGTGCTTTAGAAAATTCATTAGATAAATGGTTATCAATATCAACAAGTTCATATTCACTATCAGAATGAACAGGAGAAGTAGCATTTTCATCATGAATAACATTTTCATCTATATCATCATCAAGATTTATAAAAATTGGATCTTTAACTCGCACAGGATCAAGACCATCATGCATCTTATGTTTAGGGGATTTCGGCTCAATCGTCGGCTGAGGAGAAAATGGAATAATGCTTGTTGAAGGTGTCTTTGGGGATTGCAAAGTTTGAGAGGCAACTGCCTGAGCTCTAAGACGACGCTTTCATGGGCGTTCACGTGCAGAACAATTTCGTCTAGTCTTAGTAGGAAGTTGCGAAGATCGAGGAGGAGGAATGTTCTCATCCTTATCACTTGGGTGTTTAAGTTGTGGTCTCTTAGGTTGAACAATAGGAGAAGAGGAAAGTCTCTTCTCTCCATAAGAGGAAGGAGGAGGAACTGCTCCATATAAGGGAGGAATATTTGGTTTAGGAAGGAGACCAAGTCCATCATGACGAGGAGGTATAGGTCTACTTTTGGGAAGTTTATTAGATATAGGCATAGTCGCATCCATAGGAATGGGTGAGGAATCTTCTTGAGGAAAGACATTAGTTTTATCTTTCAAAGGAAGAACTTCCTTCTCAAGAATGATAGGAATGTCAAGTTTGGGTGTTCTAGGTTCACTTAGAGAAAGGATCATATCTTTTTTCCACTTTTGATAAGATTTGAAAAGATTATCACTTCGCGGAGGAAGAGATTGGAATTGTTTAGGCCAAAAGTAATCAATAGGAACGCTAGAGGTTCTTTCAGCTGGTTTAAAGAGACTATGATTGACAGTAACAACTTCACCATTATGGGGAAATTTCAAGCACTTGTGAATAGGAGAAGCAATAGCTTTCATGGAAGATAACTAAGGATAGCCTAGCTTCACACGAAATTGTTCGGATGATGGAATAATAGCAAAGTCCACATCAAGGGGTTTGTTATGGACCTCAATAGGTAATGTAATAGAACCAATTGCAGGAGAAGAAAATGCATCAAATAGTTTCACAACCACATTTGTTTCATCATAGATCACTTGATTCAATTGCAAAGTAAAAAGAAATTCTTCAATAATGACATTAACCATACAAGAAGGATCAACAAGCACTCCACGACAAGGTGTGTTCTTGACTTTTGCAACTATATATAAAGGACCATCAGGTGCCCTGATAGTTTCACTAGAATCAAAGGTGATGGAAGGTTCTCTAGGGATTTTCTGTTGTTCCACAAAGTTAATCACATTCGGAGTCATGGACACAAGATCATCAGGTGAGACAGAGGAATCAGTAGTATCAATCGCATTAGAGGTATGAGAAGGCAATGGATCAGTAAAAATCTGAAGATTTTGGTTAGGAGGAGCTACAGATGTATTGCCTTTATCATTCACTCCAGAAACAGAAATAGTATTATTATCAATCAAATCTTGAATTTTCCCCTTTAAAGCAAAACATTTTTTAGTATCATGCCCAGGTTGACGATGAAATTGACAAAAAGATTTGTTATCAAAATAAGGTGAATTAATCTTTGCAGGATCAATTTGCCTTATAGGAGGAAGAGTAAGCACATTTTGTTCCAATAACTTATTCATAATACTATGCAATGATTCATTCAAAGGAGTAAACTTTCTTTCTTTCTTGAAAAACTTAGAAATAGGAAGCACACCTGCTGCTGCATTCACATTGTTGTTGATAATGTTTTCATTGAATTTAATGGACTCTCTGTTTGGTTTAAACTTCCCAAATGGTTGTTGACTACTATCACCCTTATCACTCGGAGCCATAGGATGTGATTGTTCCATTTGACTCACAGTCAATTGATAATTGTGAAGAGTTGCGAAACAGGAGTTTTTCTCTAATATCTTTTTGTAAATTAGAAATAAAGATTCTTTGAATATCATTGTCAGGCACTGGAAAGGAAATTTGAGCATACAAATGCTTATATCTACCAATGAAATCAGTCACTTTTTCTTTAACACCTTGTTTGCAATGCATTAAATCAATCAAAGTAACTTTAGGACTTATATTGTTTTGAAATTGTTGAATAAAAGCATTTGCAAGCTGTTCGAAAGAAGTAATAGAATAGGAAGGCAATGAGCAATACCATTGTAGGGCTTTGTCTCTTAATGTTCTAGTAAACAGTTTTGCAAGCAACCTTTGGTCATAAGCAAAATCAGTACATATTGTTTGAAAGGTCTTAACATGTGTTAGAGGATCACCCTTACCATTATAAAGTTCCAAATGCGGAATTTCAACATGTTTAGGGGGAATAGCTCAGACAATGTCAAGAGAAAGTGGGCTCGCAATATCAAATGTGGGCACACTAAACTTAGATTGATTCATAGAGGCAATTTGTTGCTGTAAAGAAGAGACAGTCTGTGCAAGATTGTTAATGGTCGCTTCAGTCGAAGAGTTCATATTAGATGTGTTAGATTGTGATGGAGGTGTTATGTTATTGAAAGAAGGTAGAGAGTAAGGTGGTGGGACACTATGATAGTTAGTCATAGGAGATGATTGGACAGGAGGAACACTACAAGGAGGAATGGAATGATTAAACGAATTGCCCCCTTGCGTCATGTTCATTTGTGGAGATATAATAGGAACACTCACTGAAGGAATGAATGAAGAAGTTGGATTGAATGAAGGAAGAGGGTTGATTGAAGAAGAAGGATTGCCCCCATGATTAGTAATCATAGGAGGAATGTTTTGTATTGAAGTAGTCATTATGTTTGATGTAAAAGTAGGTATACTAGCAATAGGAGTCGTCAAAGGAATAGAATGATTGTCTTGAGTAGGAGGTTGTGTATAACCTAAGGTTTCGGCACAACTCTTCATAGGCATCACATTTGAATCCACAATGTGTGCAATACCACGCAAAATATCAATTCCATTCTTATCACTTTGAAGCATACGTTTTAGACCCTCAATTAAAGGAAGAGCTTGACTATCAAGGTATTCTTGAGACATCCACTGTCAAAAATCGTCAAATTGGTTATCCAATTTTGAAAGTTGTTCTACAGAAACCTCATGGAGAGCTTCTTCATCATTAAGAGGATTAGAGGAATTACCCATGTCCTCGTTAAAAAGACCATTCAAATTAGGTTCCATCTCCTCAGTAATTAAACCTTGGAAAGACTTAATTCTAAGGCTTCATCTAACGGGAATAGTGTAAGTAGGGCTTATTGTTGTAAAACTCATGCACTAAAGAAAGAGAGAAGATTTTGAATTTTAGAGGTAGCAAATTTCAGTAAAACCAGCCAATCTTCTAGATTTAAGCTGTTAAATACAATCAGGACAATCTCCCGAAATTTTGAAAAAAATGTCCGGGACCGTGGCGCTCAGAGTGCACACAGTCCTCGCAACTTTTTTCGAAATTTGCAGGGATGAAAGTTATGATGATTTTACAGCTAACCTGAAAAAATTGAGTGATTTTA
This sequence comes from Cryptomeria japonica, assembly GCF_030272615.1. Classification (NCBI taxonomy): domain Eukaryota; kingdom Viridiplantae; phylum Streptophyta; class Pinopsida; order Cupressales; family Cupressaceae; genus Cryptomeria; species Cryptomeria japonica. The sequence continues at coordinate 658,933,630 of NC_081409.1, read as the reverse complement.
CGATCTGTAGATAGGCCAAATTAAAGTTGCAATCTTAAAATTGAACCCTACCAAGATTGTTGAAAAATGCAAAATTTGAATTTTGAAAAAGAGAGGGAAACTGAAATTTTGAATTTTATGATTTGAGAGGGAATACCAAAAGCAATGCAAGTTTTGAAATTTGAAAGTTGACTCAATTTCACACAAAATTCAATTTTGAAAGCGGAAATCAAAGTTGTTGTAATTAAGCACTTAATTTCAAAAGTCACAAATTGCAAAAATTTGAATAAATCACTGAAATTTCGAATGAATGCTAACACACTTTTCAGATTTAGGACAGTAAGAAACACAATTTTGACACAAATTTCAATTTCAACAATTTTTTGAATGATTAGAAGCCTCAATCCAAGCAATCACTAGACCAACTTTGACTGTAATTTTGAAAGTGTTAAAATTGATAAAATCGGCCAAAATTCTGGATTTTAGCAGAAAAATACAGTAAGATCTAGCTCCCGAAATTTCGGAAAAAATGTCGAGGACGATGGCGCTCGGGGTGCACACGGTCCTCGCAACTTTTTTCCAAATTTTCAGGGATGAAAGATATTGTGATTTTATTGCGGAATCCAAAGTTACAGCCGATTTGGAGATGTTTTGATCAGTGAAATTGTCGGACAAAGGTTGAATCAAGAGGGTTTCAAAAATTAGGGTTTTGACACTTAACCACTTAATTTTCAGAATTAAAGCACAAATATGAATTGACAATTTGCAATAGAAGGGTAGATCTGAAACAAGCATTAACAATTAAACATTTCACAAGTTTAATTACTTAAAAAGAAAATTTTAGGGTTTTTATGCAATTAACCTCTAAAATTTTGCAAAAGATCAAACATGGAAATGTAATCAAGGAATCCAATTTTCAGATCTAACTATGAATAATCAGAAAGGATGTTCACGTCGGGTTCACCAAAATGTAAAGCGAAAAAATCGAACCCTAGTCGTTCTCCCCTCCCCAACTCCGAGGAGAGAGAAGGGAGAGTCACTAGGGTTGATGGTTTTCACTTAGGAGAGACTTTACATTCAAAAGAGGGGTTGAAACCCCCAAGATCCAATCCCAAGCAATGCAAGATTGGATTCTATATGAGTTTCAAGGGTTGTGACATCAAGGATACCCTCTTTTGTAAAGAATGTAGATAGAAAGATTGAACTAGGAATGCATGTAGAAGCAAGAAAGATTCACTTATAAATAGAGATAGGGATATGATATGAAGCTGCGGACCTGGAATTAGCAGTAAAATGTTGAGACGGCGCTGTCCTGCAAATTTGAGCAAAATTTGATGGGACGAGGGCACCCGGCGTGCACACGGTCCTCCGAAAAATCCGCGAAACGAAGGGGGATCTGTTCGTCTCTGCACAAGGATTCCAGATCTTCAATTACAGCCGCGTACCTGCAACCTACACACAGAAAAGAGAGGATGATTGGGGGGTTAGGGATGAGGGGTTTGCCTTTAGGTCAAACCCCGATTTTGGAATTAACCAAGAAATGAGAAAATACTGTAAATGTAATGTAAAACAAGTACTAATACCTTGTTGTAAGGATGTTTGTATCCTTATATGCGAAGGTATAGATGTTGTTGTATGTTGTATGTTGTATGTTGTATGTTGTAGTGTGTGATCTCCTCTTCAATGGTTGAATCCTTGTCTTGAATGCAACACTTAGCCTTGAATGGAGACTTAGAATGATCAATTGCTTGAAGGAATGCTTGAATGCTTGAATGTTTGAATATCATTTTCGCACCTTTTTTCCTCTTACCAAAATGGGAGAGGAAAAGTAGTTTATATACTTGCCAATTAGGGTTAAAAGACTGATTTTCCCAACCTTAGGCCGACCAGGAAATGTTATTTTCCAAATTGCAAACAAAAAGACCCAAAGTCCCATAGGAGACCGGGCCCAAAAATAGGGCCAGGGACCAGGGCGCTAGGCATCATGGTCCTGGGTCTGGTCCCACCTCCCGAGACAGCAGGGTGCAAGGAGGATCAGGCCAGGGTGCTAGAAAAATGCAGTTTTTGATGTCATGAACAAGTTTCGGGGTCTCCATTCAGGTTCAGTGTTGCGTCGCCATCGTGAAGACCCAAATGCGGTCGAAATTGCAAGTGTCACAATTTTAGGACGCTACACTTGCTTCAATAAATGATTCTGGTTCAATTTTGAGAAATTTAGTAGCTAGCCTTCTTCTAGTCATCACACCTTTGCTTTTATCTCCAATGATCTGATCTTCAGAATGATTTAGTTTCACATACCTGGGAGTCTTTGAATTTTCTTGATTTACTGACTCTTTTTGCTTTTCAATGGTCACAATTGAATTTTCTGATATTGTCGAAGTCATTGATTCAATGCTCTGAGTAGCTTCTTGCTTTACCGGTTCAAGTCTGATAAATTCATCTTCCGGTCCACAGGGATCTGATTACTATGTTGTTCATCCACCTTAACATTTATGCTCTCCAATATCCTATTCAACTTTTGTTATAACATCTATATGCTTTACTCTTAGTGGAATAACCCAAAAATATTCCTTCATCACTTCTAGGATCAAATTTTCCCAATACATCATCTATTCTAATGTAGCATTTACTTCCAAAAATTCTAAAATATCTAATAGGAGGAGTATGACCAAACCATAATTCATAAGGAGTCTTACCGGTATCACCTTTTATGTGTACTCTATTGAAAGTGTATACAACGGTATTCACAACTTCTCTCTAATAGATATCAGACAATTTAGCTTCAGTCATCATAGTCCTTGCCCCATCCAATATGGTTATATTTTTCCTTTCCACCAATCCATTCTATTGTGGAGTTCAAGGTACAGAAAGTTGTCTTCTGATTCCATTCTTCTCACAAAAAGTTGTTGAATTCACTAGATGTAAACTCACCACCTTAATCAGATCTTAAGCATTTTATCATCAATCATGTCTCAGTCTCAACCATAGCTTTGAACATTCTAAATTTCTCAAGAGCTTCTGATTTTTCTTTTAAAAATGCAACCCGCATCATTCTAGAGTAGTCATCAATAAGTAACATAAAATATCTATCGCCTTGAAAACTTTTAGTCCTTGTCGGTCCACACAGATCAGTATGAGTAAGATCAAGAATTTCATTAGATTAATCATGTATGCTTCTAAAATAAGTTCTGACTTGCTTACCCATTTGACATTCTGTACATACTGGATTATGAGGTTTGACAATCTTGGGCAAATCTCTGACAGTCTGTGTTGAATTGATATTCACTATGCAATCAAAATTTACATGACATGTCCTCTTATGTCATAACTAGCTTTCATCAATTTGAGCAATCAAACAATCTTTCTCACCGGATTTCAAATGAAAAATGTTTCCCTTGGTCTAGGTTTCGGAAGCAATTTCCAATCCAAATCTGTTGATGATCTTGCATTTTCCATGCTTGAATTGCAAATGAAATCCTCTATCCACCATCTAACCTACACTTAAAAGATTATGCTTCAAGACTTCAATATAATAAACATTATCAGTATTAGTCTTACCATCCAATGATATTGTTCCTTTTCCTTTGATCCTGCATGCCTTGTTGTCTCCAAATCTGACTAGTCCACCATCAAATTCTTATAGTGATAGAAATTTTCTCTTGACATCGGTCATGTGATGTGGGCATCCACTGTCTATAACCCATTCATCCTTTTCTTCAAATTTAGCAGCTAAAACCTTCTCCTCAATATGTTTTGCTTCAATGACAAGTTTCAGAGAATCATCCTTGATAGCAATAAAGACCCAATCTTTACCTGAGCTTCCATTGTCAATTCCACTTATAGGTTCATCATCATCATAGTAATACCAAAATCATCATCATCAACATAATAAAATGATTTATCCTTATTTCTTCTAAATCTAGGTCTGTTCTGATATTCCGGATTAGGCTTATAACTCTTCAAAAATATTTCGTGACTCCCAGCAACTCTTTCAGGGCATCTAGAAGCAAAATGACCAATCTTATTGCATGAAAAACATTTAAAAGGAAATTTTCCTTCATACTTACTTCCAGTCAGTCCTTTAGGAATTCTTCTAGCAATCAGGGCTTCCAACTCTTCAAGTTCTTTGTCTTCCCTTTCAATGTCCTCCAAATCTTTAACATACAATTCATTCCAATCTATATTTTTCTTACCGGAGGCAAATGCTTTAAATGTAGTTTCAGTTTTAGTAGCACTCTGATCTCCAAGTTCCTCAAGTTCAAAAGCAGTCAATTTTCCAAGTAGTGTATCTCTGATAACAGGGGTACTTAATGTTGAGACATGCACCAACTAGGACTTGAACTTAGGACCTTCCATACACTGTTGGAGTGCTCTACCACTGAGCTATTGGCACCTCTTGGACCAGTCCATCATTGTTTCGGGTGTGGATTATTTCCAACACCAACACCCCCTCTTAAGCCACACCTCTCGTGTGCTTGAGGCTCCTAGCCTGGACCTGGATCTGATACCATGTTGAGACATGGACCAGATAGGACTTGAACCTAGGACCTTCCATACATTGTTGGAGTGCTCTACTAGTGAGCTACTGGCCCCTCTTGGACCAATCCATCGTCAGTCCGTGTGTGGCTTATTTCCAACACCAACACTTTACATTGTTTGGAGTTCATTGATTGCAGTAGTCTTCATCTTATAAGTCGGAGGTAGAACTCTCAGAACCTTTGACACAATCTCATCCTCACTAACTGATCTGCCGCAACATTTGATTCCCATAACAATCTCATTTACTCTATCCATGAAAGAACTTATCATCTCATCTTCTTCCATCTTCAAATTTTCATATCTTACCCAAAAACCTTCAATTTTTGCAATCTTTACTACTTGGTCGCCTTCATAAAGTGTTTCAAGCTTTGTCCAGATCTACTTTGCATTCTCCAACTCTATGACATTCAATAACTTTTCATCAGATAGGGCGCTTAACAATGCTTCTTTTTCTCTAACATCATTTCCAACTCTCTTCTGTTCATCACTAGGTGTTGGTGTTCTAGAATTAGGATCATGAAGTATATACCCTTTCTCCACTATCTCCCAAACTTCAGCTCCAAGACATCTCAGATGAATCTTCATCCATTCCTTCCATATTTTGTAGTTTGTGCGATCAAACCTAGGACTCTCATTTCGGTAGGGGTTGAATGTAGAAATAGATACAGTTGCCATCGGATCTCCTCAAGTGGTTAAGCTTTTGTAGAGAGGACCAAATGCTCTAATACCAATTGTTAGGTAGATTTGATACCGGGAGTAAACTAAGAGGGGGGGTGAATCAGTTTACTATAAAAAATCATAACTTTTGCATATCAAAACCTTTAAACTAGAGCACAAGGAAATCAAGACAATGAAGGATAAAACATGAAAGTACAGTACACACAACACCAATATTTTTGACATGGAAAACCTAATAAAGGGAAAAACCACAGTGGGAAACCCTACCCACAATCAGATAATAGTTCTGCGGTAATATGTGAAATCATTACAATGTGGATTGCACTTGCAATTAGGCCAACTGCCTAGAGCTCACTGCTCATCACAAAAGAGAAGTCTCACTCACTTACAAAACATCAGACTACAATCTGGAAAGAATGAACTGTGAAAGCAGAATCTGCTAATGCTTGATATAGTTCTAGTTAAGCACAGATGTTTGCCCTACAATACCAAAAACCTTCTAATGAATGATACATCACTTGTTCGCACATAAACCTTTCTCTAATTATGCATACATAACCATCGATCCCAAAAACCATTATTGACTACATGAATAAGTCACCTATAAATATAGATCATCGACCTTATGATAAGGTCAGCTAAACCCTAAACCCAAAAAATCATCATAACAAAAATTACATTACACGGTATCACCGGACCAATATTATGATTTACATTACATAGCATGGACCTAATTCAAATATCCAAACAATTATATCCACCATAAATTCCATTAAGACCAAAATCCATCATGCTTCACCAACTGGTAGAAACCCTCAGTGAAGTAACATGGAAAGTCTAACCGGATCCAAATAGGACTAGCATGATAGCACTCTAGTCAATGCAAAGTCACCAAACACTCAAAATAAGATCAAGAAGAACCTCTAGCATGATACAAACCAATTCCATAAGTCGGACCAAAATTTTCTGATCAAAACATCAAATATCACTTATCGGTAAAGCTAACCGGTATCAGGAAATACCAACCGAGAACATAAGTGATAGTTACTAGAGCACCAAAAATTGAATCAACAAAATATGGCAAGCATATAACCATCTAGAATAAGCATCCAAAACCACATCCAAGGATCTAATCATACTGGATCAGAATCGAAGCAAAAACCAAGATAAACACCAAGACAAACTGGGATAGGTCCAACTGGGATAGAAGAACCATATCCAATTGGGATATAGTGTTGACATCAATGAATCACCAACCGAGAACATAAGTGATAGTTACCGGAGCACCAAAACTTGAATCAACAAAATATGGCAAGCATATAACCATCTAGAATAAGCATCCAAAACCACATCCAAGGATCTGATCATACTGGATCAGAATCGAAGCAAAAACCAAGATAAACACCAAGACAAACTGGGATAGGTCCAACCGGGATAGAAGAACCATATCCAATTGGGATACAATGTTGACATCAATGACAACACTTAACCAAATTCAGCATATTGCCAACAAGAAGTACAAGTGATGGTGCATTTTTCTTAGGAGACAAGTTGGTCTCTTGGCTAAGCAAGAAGTAAGATTCAATGGCATTATCTACAGTAGGAGCAAAATATATTATAGTAGCATCTTGTTGCACTCACATTATGTGGATAAAGGAAACTCTTAGAGATATCAAGGTGATATATGATGAGGCAATTATGTGTGATAATACACATGCAATTTACATTTCAAAGAATTTGGTGATGTATTCAAGAGCTAAACACATTTCTATCCGATATCATTTCTTAAAACAAAAGGTTGCAGAGAAGGAAGATAGATTGGAATATGTGCCTACGAAGGATCAAATTGTAGATATTTTCACCAAGGCACTATCAGAACAATGCACAACATGTCATGCATGGTCTAAATCATAAAAAATAACTCATAATTATTTTCATGCAAAAATTGATATATATGACATTTTATGCATTTCAAGTTCTATAATGATTTCATGCAATATTTAATGTAAGTGCATATAGTAGCTAAATTTCATGTTTACTAACAATTTTCTTGTACGTTTTGTTTCTCAACATTATAGAGAATTTTAGTCACAAAATAACTGATTAAAGTATTTTTCTTTATGTAAATATATACATATTTATAGGAATATGTGTGTGTGTGTGTGTGTATACTCATGTTATAAATACAAAAGATCAAAGAAAAATCAAATAAACTGATTTCATGATAGTAAGAAAAAAATTGATACTCATGTTACATTTGTAATAAAACTTGAGATAAACTTTTAGTTTGTACATTTAGTGGCGTGTGTGCACACACACACACCCTTTATGGTACCAAATTCAAGCTTCATAATTTACTAGTAATACACATATCTATCAAATTTATATGATATTTGAAAGAATTCATTAAGATAGTATATACATACTATCAAATAGAGGAGAAATTGTCCAAGAATCGGTTGTATATTACACTCCAAATCTGCCTGTGTATTTTCTTCCAATATAGATGTGAATAGCAAGCAAAATTTGTTGATCTTTGCCCAAGATTTCTCAGAAATCCACCTAGAATTAGCACCCTAATTGCTGCTCCTATCATTGGAAATAGCCAAGAAAAATTATTTTGTATTGGCACCTTCAAATTTTTTAAATTTAAAGTGTCATGATGTCTTCAGTTTTCAATAGTACTGTTAGAAGAACCCTTGTCAAATCTCCTTAAGTGACCTACTTTGGAGAATGATATTTTGTAACCTACTGATTGTCATGCAAAATGGTTTGCTATTCCTGCTCATATGACATAAATAAATGTATTTTCCAAGTTATAAACCCCCAAGATCATATTGGATAGTATTATAATGCCCTTAGTGTTGGCATTATGGAAGAATTGATTATGTGTTGCATTGATGTTTTGTCATTGATGTCAACACTAGCTGTTATGGTTGGTTATCGGTAGAAGATCTAGTATTACCGGCAGAAGAGAATATCTGGTAGACACTTCCGACATGTTTGGAACTATGGAATATGTTTGGTTGCATGTGGTACGTGCTTCTACAGCATGTCTTGGTCAGATGGTACTGACTTGGTAATCAGATGCTATCATGCACTGGTAAACCCTTACCGACACTGGTTTAAAGTTTTACCGGCAAAGCTTTCACTGAGGAATCTTGGCAGTATGCATAAGTGGTGTTGGTGCGGCTTCTAGATGGATTTCAGGATGCTGAAGAAGTTCTTTGATCATGCTTCAACTTCTTGAAGATATTATTTTGGCGTGGTGGACCCAGAATAGGTCTGGTACCTATCTAGGTTATGGACTGGTATCATGATAACGTGTTCTCTACACGTTACCAAGATGTTTCAGGATATTTCATGGATTTGTTATTGTTGTTTTGGTCTTAAGCCAACATGGAATATCATTGTAAAATGGATTTATGTATATCTTATTGTAATATATTTTAGGTGGCCAACCTAATTGGTTTAAGCCTTAGGGTTGGTAAAAAATGATGTAAGATCTCATTGTAGATCGTGGTATGGGAATAGAATAAGTATTCGTGGTCTTGGAATGCAATATCATATGCGAAGGAGATTTGGTCAATCATAGGTGATCAAATTGGGATTAAGGAAGAGGTAAAAGGCCTCTAGTATTGAACTTAACCGGGACTATAACTAGGCATGGTAGATGTTATCTCTAGCAATTCACTCTATTGGATTGTTGTCCATTTATCTTGAGATGGTTGTTGCCTCTCTATAGTTAGTGAGACTCTTTTTGTAATGAGCAGTATGCTCTAGGTAGTGTGCCTTCCTGCATGTGCAGGCCCCTCATTGTAAAACATACTTTCTACAGAAGTATCATCTAACTGTGGGTAGGCTTCCCATTGTGGTTTTTCCCTTTCCGGGTTTTCCATGTACAAATCATTGTGTTATGTGGTATGGTTGCATTGTGTTGATTATTTGCTTTATTGTTAAGTTTTAATGTTTACCGGTATCTATTTCTACTATTCCGGTATTTAAGTTTATGTGCTCCAGTTTATGGTTATTAAGTGGTTGGATTTGTATAATCTATTTAACTGATTCACCCCCTCCACCTCTCAATTGTTCACCGATTATCCTAACAATTTGTATCAGAGCTTTGGTCCTCTTTTGCAGAAGCTTAAGCACTTGAGGTAGATCCTATGGCAGCTAACACTTCTAATCCACCGACAACTATTTACAAAAGAGAAATCCCTAAGCTTGATGGAACAAACTATGGAATATGGAAGATCAGGATGAAGACTCATCTTAGATCTCTTGGCAAGGATATTTGGGAAATTAATGAGAAAGGATATACACCTTATGATCCAGCATCTGGCAATCCTGCTCCTGCAGACTTGGATAAGAATATTGACAATGGTTGCAGAGCTAGAGAAGCCCTCCTGTGTACACTTATTGATCAGCAGATCATGGGATTGGCTAATAAATCATCGACAAAGGTTATGTGGGATAAATTGTAAATTCTGAATGAAGGTGACCCTACTGTGAAAATTGTTAAACTTGATGGTTATAGGCTAAGATATGAAAACTTGAAGATGGAAGATAATAAAAGAATTGTTGTGTTTATGGAAAGAATAAATGAGATTGTTATGGGAATTAAATGTTGTGGAGGATCTTTGAGTGAAGATAAAAGAGTTTCCAAAGTATTGAGGGCCCTTCCACCGGCTTACAAGATGAAGGCAACTGCAATTAATGAGTTGAGAACAATGGAAAACTCTTCAATTAATAGAGACATTCTAATTGGGAAATTATCTGCTTTTGATCTTGAAGAATTTGGATCTTCTGGAGCTGTAAAGTTTGAATCTGCTTTTTGTGCATCATCATCATCGTCATCATCTACCAGCAAAAATGATTGGAAAGTCCTATATGCAAAAGAATTGGAAGACATGAGGAAAGAAGATGAATAATTTGAGCAACTTGAAGCCTTATTTGCTAGAAGAGTACCTACAGGTCTGACAGGAAGTAAGTATGAAGAAAAAGAACCTTTTAAATATTTTGCATGTAATAAGATTGGTCATTTTACATCTAGATGTCCTAAAAGGAATGCAAGATTTGATGAAAGAGTTAAGAAATCATTTAAGCCTAACCAAAACAGATATAGATTCAAGAAAAATAAACAATGTTACATAGCGGATGAGGAAGGAGTAAGTGATGACTCTGGAAATGAACTAGTGGGAGACTCTGCTAGTGGATCCAGCAATGGAAAGGAATGGGTGTTCTATGCTTTAAAGGAAGATGAACCGAAACCGGTTTAAAAAAATGAAGAAAAGGCCCTAGCAGCAAAAGTTGAAGATACAGATGAATGGGTAATTGATAGCAGATGCTCGCACCATATGACTAGAGATAAAAGAAAATTTATGTCACTTTAGGAATACAATGGTGGTCAAGTCAGATTTGGAGATGACAAAGCATGTATGATCAAAGTTAGAGGTATTATTTCCTTGGATGGAAAGCATAATACTGATAATGTCTATTATGTAGAAGGTTTGAAGCATAATCTTTTAAGTGTTGGTCAATTGGTTGATAAGGGTTTCCAACTTCAGTTTAAAGATAGAAAATGCAAAATCATTAACAAGACTGGTTTCGAGATTGCAACCGGTATTCAACGAGGTAATATCTTTCACTTGAATACTAGTAATAAGACATGTTTGATTGCTCATATTGATGAGAGTTGGTTATGGCATAAGAGGATGTGTCATGTTAATTTTGATTGCATTGTTAAGATCAGTTCAACTAAAGCAGTTAGAGATATACCTGAGATTATTAAGCCTCATAATCCGGTATGTAAGGAATGTCAATTGGGAAAGCAAGTTAGAAATTATTTTAAGAGCATACATGATAAATCTAATGATGTACTTGATTTGATTGACATTGACTTATGTGGTCCAGCAAGGACTAGAAGCTTTCAAGGTGATAGGTATTTCATGCTGATTATTGATGACTATTCTAGGATGATGTGGGTGACTTTTCTTTGGGAGAAGTCTGAAGCCTTTGAGAAATTCAAGATCTTTAAAGAAAAGGTTGAAACAGAAGTTGGATTGAAAATCAAATGTCCAAGATCAGATCATGGTGGTGAGTTCACTTCTCATGAATTTAATAGTTGTTGTGAGACAAATGGCATTAGGAGACAATTATCTACACCTAGGACTCCTCGGTAGAATGGAGTAGTGGAAAGAAAGAACAGAACCATTTTGGATGCAGCAATATCTATGATGATGGAAGACAAATTGCCTCATATCTACTGGAGAGATGCAGTGAGTACAACAATCTACACATTCAACAGAGCTCACATCAAAGGTGAAACTGGTAAGACCCCTTATGAATTATGATTTGGACATACACCTACTATTAAATATTTCAGAATATTTGGAAGTAAATGTTATATCAAAAGAGATGATTCTATTGGAAATTTTGATCCTAGATGTGATGAAGGGATTTTTCTTGGTTATTCAATTCAAAGAAAAGCATATAGGTGTTATAACAAAAGATTGCAGAAAATTGTGGAGAGTACTAATGTGAAAGTGGATGAGAAATACAGAAATCAATCTATATCATATGACAAGGAATCGGCAGTGTAAATGATCATAACTGAACTGGCAATGCCTCAATCTGTACAGGAATCTGAGACAGTTACACCGGCACAATCAGAAAATTCAACTATGACTGATGATCAAAGCAGTGAACCTGAAGTTCAGAAGACACCAAGGTATGTAAGATTAAATCATTCTGAAGATTAAATTTTTGGAGATAGGAACAAGGAAGTTATGACAAGAATAAGACTAGAAAATGAAGAGGTAAGTCTTATTTCTCAAGTTGAACCGACAACTATTATTGAAACTTGTAAGGATAAACATTGGTTAAAGGCTATGGAAGATAAATTAGATTAGATAGAGAAGAATGAAACTTGGACTTTAGTTCCCCGGCCTAAAAATAAGACTCTTATTGGACCTAATGGGTTTTTAGGAATAAACTGAATGAGGATGGTCAATTTGTAAGAAACAAGGCTAGATTGGTTTGTAAAGGATATTCTCAAATGGAATGAATTGATTATGGTGAGACATTTGCACCTGTAGCTAGAATTGAAGCTGTTAGACTATTTCTTGCCTATGCAGATTATAAGAACTATAAGGTTTATCAAATGGATGTTAAATGTGCATTTTTTAATGGTGAACTTTAGGAAGAAGTATACATTGAGGAACCTGATGGTTTTTCATTGACAAATGATAAAGATATGGTTTGCAGATTGAAGAAAGCTATATATGGATTGAAACAAGCTCCTAGAGCTTGGTATGCAAGGTTGGATAAATATCTTTTGAAGCTTGGTTTTATTGAAGGTAGTGTTGATAGTAATTTATATTATAAGATCACTTATGATGATATTCTGATTATTGAAGTATTTGTTGATGATGTCATTTTTGGAGGAGAAGATTACTCAAATTGACAAAGGCATTTCCATTTGTCAAACTAATTATCTGATGGAATTGTTGAAGAAGTTTGGTATGGATAATTCCAAACCGTTAAGTACTCCTATGGTGATAAGTGAGAAATTATCTATCAAGGATACTTCTACACTAGTAAATCCAACAAGGTATAAGTCTATGATTGGCGGTCTATTATATTTGACTCAGACTAGACCAGATATTATGAATGCAATAAGTATTGTTTCAAGATATCAAATTAATCCTAAAGAAAATCATGAATGTGCAGTAAAGAGGATATTCTGGTATTTGCAAGGAATAACAAAATGTGGTTTATGGTATTCTAAAAAATAATGATTTCAATTTATGTGCATATATTGACTCAGATTGGGCAGGAGATACTGATGATAGGAATGTTAGGTCTTACTTGGAAGGCTAATGTACTGAGAGTAGAGGGGTGAATCAGTACTTCAAAAAATTTCTTTAAAAACAATTTTACTAATAAACACAAACTATGTAATGTTGATCTCAAAGATATAAAATACTGAAACATAATCATAAAGATAACATGCATCAAAGTATCACTCCATAACACAATGATTTTTGGTCACGCAGAAACTCTTGGTTAGAGAGAAAAATTGCGGTGGGGATGGCACCCACAACTTCACTACTGCAGTAATCAAGATTGCTCGGTTAGAGATACATGTTTAGCCATTTCTGATAGCTTACCCTGTTAGGAGTATAAATATCTTTAGATCTACCTTGCTAAAGGATTTTACAAACACTTCTACAAAATGTTGTACCTAGTTAAAGGTTTTACAATTTATAGACTTTATTAGAGTCTTTTACCATGTTAGAGGTTTCTATTACACCTTAATATTTCAATCAAAATCTTTACAAAATATATGCAACTTCACATCTGAAATGTTATAGCAGACTCTATGTGCTCAATATAAAATTACCTTGCTCATAGCATTCCTTGGTAATTGATAAATCAACTTGGTAACCACTTTTGTATTCTCTGTTCCTTAAATTGTTCTTTGAAACCTTCTCGATAACCTGTGGTTATCTTTGTCAATCTTATTCCTTCATGCTTGACTTAATCATTCCTTCGTCTCTCTTCTCTTGATTTACCTTACATGTTACCTCTTTATGTACTCAAATCATTTTGTTTATATAGATCTCTGAGATGATGATCTGTTCATACTTCGATCATACAAACATGTTTTATTGAATGAATAAACATAGAAATTATTTCATTGGATATTATTCCTCAAAATCATACAAAATCTTTAAATGCAATTTCCAATGTAGTAACGGTTTCATCTTCTCGAATTATGTAACACGATTCACATGAGTGTCAGGTTCATTGAATCTAGTAACACGTTTTCACTCGGTTCATATTAACTCGGTATACCTTCTTTGATGCTCGGTAAACATGTAAACCTTACTCGGTAGACAGTTTGCATATGTCTCGGTTCACAGCTCGGTGTGTATCAACTCGGTGACTTGTCTTTCTTCTGTAACCGACACCGGTGACCTTGGTATTTACCATCTGGACTTTTCGGTAGTATTAACCAACTAGAGTATATAGAATGACTTTGGGCATAAAACTAATGAAAACTTAGTAAATAGCAACAAGGAAGAGCACTTCTGGTGGAGCTTTCTTTCTTGGAAAGAAACTCATTTCATGGATCAGCAAAAGCCAGTCATGCATTTCTTTATCTACTGCAGAAGCTGAGTATGCTGCAGCAACAATTAATTGCACTCAAGTCTTGTGGATGAAGCAAATATTGAAGGATAACAGGGTAAATTGTAGTGAACCGGTAGTTATCTACTGTGATAACTCTACAACTATTGACATGTCTAAGAATCTGGTATTTCACTCTAAGACAAAGCATATATCAATAAAGTATAATTTTGTGAAGGACAAGGTAGAAGTAAAGGAAGTCAAATTGGTTTATGTGAACACTAAAGAACAGATTACAAACATATTCACTAAACCGTTGTCTGAGGAATCATTTAAGTATTTAAGAGATAGGTAAAGGGGTTTTTGCCCCTCTGACAGAGACTTCATTAATGCAGTTTGTCATGAGTCCAGCATGCATTATAGAGATATTATTCATTCTAGTACTGATGAGTGATGCTACTACTCAGGGGGAGTAGTCAACTTTGAGATAGAGAGGTTTATATTCTTGATTTGATATTTTTGTTAGATTTTTGGCATTGATGTCAAAGGGAGAGAGATAGTGATGTGAAAAATAAATTCAAAGATATCATTCATAGGGGGAGAGTTACTAATATTCAGGAGATTGTTGGTTGTCTTCCACAAGGGGAGACTTGTTTGACATTTCTTGGTACTTAGATGTTTTTCACATCTAGTGTTGCCATCAATGTCAAAGGGGGAGATTATTGGCACTATGGATGAATTGATTATGTGTTGCATTGATGTTTTGTCATTGATGTCAACACTAGCTATTATGGCTGGTTACCAATAGATAGGTTTCAGTTACCGATAGAAGATCTAGGGTTACTAACAGAAGGGACTATATGATGGACACTTCTAACATGTTTGTATCTATGGAATATGTTTGGTTACATGTGGTACGTGCTTCTGGAGCATGTCTTGGTCAAATGGTACTGACTTGGTAATCAGATGCTATCATACACTTTGGTAAACCCTTACTGGCACTAATTTAAGGTTTTACCAACAGAGCTTTCATTTAGGAATCTTGAAAGTATGCATAAG
Organism: Cryptomeria japonica; assembly: GCF_030272615.1. Lineage (NCBI taxonomy): Eukaryota > Viridiplantae > Streptophyta > Pinopsida > Cupressales > Cupressaceae > Cryptomeria > Cryptomeria japonica. The sequence goes on along the minus strand of NC_081409.1, from coordinate 658,918,243 downwards.
TGGTGTTGGTGCAGCTTCTAGATGGATTTCAAGATGTTGAAGAAGTTCTTTGATCGTGCTTCAACTGCTTGAAGACATTGCTTTGACACAGTGGACCCAGAATAGGTCTGATACCTATCTAAGTTATGGACCGATATCATGATAACGTGTTCTCTACACGTTACCGGGATGTTTCAAGATGATTTATGGATTTGTTATTGTTGTTTTGGTCTTAAGCAGACATGGCATATCATTGTTAAATGGATTTATATATTGATCTTATTGTAATATATTTTAGGTGGCCGACCTAATTGGTTTAGGCCTTAGGGTTGGTATAAAATGATGTAAGATCTCATTGAAGATCGTGGTATGGGAATAGAATAAGTATCTATGGTCTTGGAATGCAATATCATATGCGAAGGAGATTTGGTCGATCATAGGTAATCGAATTGGGATTAAGGAAGAGGTCAAATGCCTCTGGTATTGAGCTTAACTGGGATTGTAATCAGGCATTGTAGATGCTATCTCTAGTAGTTCACTCTATTGGATTGTTGTCCATTTATCTTGAGATGGTTGTTGCCTCTCTGTAGTCAATCAGACTTTTTTTGTAATGAGTAGTACGCTCTAGGCAGTGTGCCTTCCTGTATGTGCAAGCCCCTCATTGTAACACATACTTTCTGCAAAAACATCATTTGACTATGGGTAGTCTTCCCACCGTGGTTTTTCCCTTTCCAGATTTTCCACGTACAAATCATGGTGTTATGTGGTATGGTTGCATTGTGTTGATTATCTTCTTTATTGTTATTTTTAATGTTTACCGGTATTTGTTTCTGCTATTCTGGTATTTAAGTTTATGTGTTTCGGTTTATGGTTATTAAGTGGTTGGATTTGTATAGTTTTTTAACAACTGATTCAACCCCCCCCCCCCTTCTCAGTTGTTCACCGGTTATCCTAACACTTAGTTGGGGATATCTGAGAAGATTATGTTGTCCGCACATTGTTGATATGCTTGGTTGCCCTATTTTGAGTATTAATATCTTGCAATCTGTTTGTAGTCATGAGGTGCCCCTAGGAAGTCTCATTCCCTTCATATTCATGAGTGCACATGTTCAGTGTCAGGACCCCAAGGCCTGATTTTATGAGTTTTTGAAGCCTAAAGCAATCAAGGTTTAGATAGTTTTGAAGATTGCACTTTGCCAGATTAGCTCAGGAGCCTACCTTTGACCTTTAAAATTTTGTACCCTAGGAGGAATTATGCAAAACCATTTGGCAATAGAAATTGTCATGACATATGTCAGTATTCTTGTTCAATCATGTGACTTCGTGATCAGATTTGATTAGTTTCTAATGCCATTCTAGATGCAACATGGCTCGATTTGACCCAGGAAAAGTGTGCAATCTACCTTAGCAGTCATCTTTGGTGATTAAACTTTTTTAGCACAAGTGTCTTCATGCATTTATCCCTTTGGTGAAGTGTTTTCAGTGAAATGGTTGAATATGTTGATGACAAGAGACATTGTTCCGAAAGAGATAAGTGCTTGATGATTGTTTAGGGATTGTCATTGATGGCAACTCAGATCAGAAGCATCATCCATAATATGCAAAATCATTCTATCGGAAGTTCAAAGTCTACTTTGCTTAAGTCTAGAAGGTGGAACACAGTGTTCAACAAAGTATGAGTACATTGAGTAGAACTCAATTTTGGGTGCACATTTTTGTTTGCAGTGGAAGAGGTAGTCAATTTGTTGGTTGGAATTGCTTAGTCCGCAATCCTAGCCTTTGGTGTTGATTCTTGTGCAAGTTTGGAGATCTGGTATCCAGTATTTCGGGAAGAACAAGGTTATTTTGGGTGATTAGTGTAGCATGTTATGCGGAATCTTCAGGATGATTTTGTTGATTGGTTTCGAGTTCGAGGTTATTGAGCCAACATATGTAAAGTGTATTATCAATTTGTTTTGGTCTGCATGTGTATTTCTAATAGGATTGAGTCGACTTCTTGTTACACGTCATGTTTTTGGAGCTGACATGTTGGTGACCTAATCAAGTGATGCAGATATATAAGACCGATCCATATAAGCATTTTGGTGATCGATATCAGTGTGTGAAGATTGTATGAGCGTCTGTGCATAGTTTCACATGCGCTATCCTTGGATTTATGCTTCAGCGTATGATAGAGCAAAGCATAATTTAGCAATGTGCAAGAACTGTGGAAGATAGTTACTTGCGCTTAATCAGAATTGCATTTTGGCATTTGTAGATGCTACTCATCAGTTCAGACATCCAAGTTGTTAATTGTTTTCATTTGTAGGACAGTGAGTCCTCCAGGAGTTGTAACCCTCTCTTTTGTATTTGAACAATAAGCTCTAGGTAGTGTGCTTAAATGCATGTGTATTCCCCTTGTAATATTATTATACTCCTGATCATAGTATTATAATATTGTGGGTCTCAATCCCACCGTGGTTTTTCCCTTTCCGGGTTTCCATGTAAAAATTCTGGTGTTATGGTTTTGTGCTTGTTTGCATTGAGTTTCTACACTCTACTTTTATTCATTTGCATCTGGTGGTTTAAGAATCAATTCGAGAAAGTTATAAATTGCAAAACACTGATTCACCCCCCCCTCTCAGTGTTCATTGATTCCAACATATGCCTGCTCAAATACGTTGTCTTTGAGTGAGTGAAAATATGGCTTTTAATTGTTTTTAAACTACTACCTAACTTGTAAATGCATCCCAAAAAAGATACATATCTCACAAAAGAAGGTGGTTAACCCACCTAATATTTTGGCCTCAAATGCTTTCAATTTCATTTTTGTGGTAATCCTCGCTCATTTTTGTGGTATATTATTTTAATATTTTATTTATCGACCAATGTGGTTGACAGACCCCGTTTACAAAGAAAGTACTTGAAATTGGAAAATTGTTTGAATTACAACACAAAACCCATGTTTTATTTAAATTACCATACTCGCTCACAATTTTTTCTGGGTTAGCCTGGAGTCGAATTATCCTGGAGTAACTGCAGGAGAAATTAAATTTAATATCTTTCCTATAATTTGTTTTGCAAAAATTTAAAACATTTTTAAATGTTTTAAAAGAGCAATTTAGGGCACAATGGTGGTTGGATGAATTGAAACTTTCATAAAGTAAAATGTTTTTAATTTTTTTAATTCTATACTGTGCACAGAAAGTTTAAAGCTCCTCTGGCCTGTTTGTTGGATCGTTGGAGCTATTTTGGAGGCATCAACGAATAGCAATTACAAAGACTATCAATACAAGTAAGGCAGTACTCAAGTCATCGTTGGATCGGTGAGGAGAAAAATAGGCTCCAACGATCCATAATACTTCCAACAATAAAAAAGAAGCCCCAGGTTATTTAGCATAGAATATGTTAGGGTTTGTGTAATACTTATTTCTGTTTCTACCTATAGAATATGGTATAGCACAATAGGATACAGCCAAGCCAATAAAGAAAATAGAGATCTGAAATACACAGATGCATCCACTATTTCCAGTTGCCTGATCTAAAAGATAGAGCTTGCATAGCCTTCAATCCATAAGTTTGAGGTGCACATGTGGAGGGTTCAAGTGCAAACATGGGCATAATATATTTGCCATAGAAGAGATAGATATCGTGTTAGCCAAAAAGATTTGTCTTGTTCATGGGTGTGGGAAAATCCAGTTGATCCAAAAGCATTGGTGAGAGACGATCTTATTAGAAACAAAGAATTGATAAGATGAACAAAATTCCATCTCTAGAGAAAGTGGTGTCTATTCTAAGCATGAAATAGACAGTAAAAATGCAGAGGTGATGGTTTTGTAGCAAGGCTAGGGGAATGAAAAGTTTTGGTTTGCATAGCTATGAGTTACTTTTTGGCTCAATAAGGATGATTCACTTAAGGAAAGGATTGGGACTTCTTGTTCAAGCAACCTAATGTAGACAATATTGATACCCAAGTCTTATTGGTATATATAGATTATATACAGACTAAGGACAAAACTTTAGTTGTAAATGAAGGAATATGCAAACCAAAGGCAAAGTTGAAAACAAAGGGAAAGAAAATAATATTTTCTTGCAAATCAGGTTTAGAGGAAGATGACAAGGGTTACACAAGACAAATAATTTCAGTTATAAGGGAAATCAAAGTGCATTTCAAAGGGCAACAATGAAGAGAGAAGAAAGAGATAATATTATAGATTCTTGCAGCTAATAAAGCAATAAGGATTGTGTCAGGTGTCATCTTCATATTAGTTTTAGGGCTATTATCTCTTCTACTAAATCTTCTTTCTTCTTATTTTGTAAGGGTTCTGAATTTTTTATTTAGGTAGGAAGAATAGAAAATATTTAGCCTAGAACTACAAAATTTTCTTATGGAATGAATGTATGGGTTCATGTTCCAAATTGCATTTTTTTATTTCATATGAATCAATGGTATCAAGTATATTTCTAATTTGTCATTACAATTTCCTCATAATTATGTAATGTTGTAGATCGGTTCCTTTCAAAGAAGGGATTAAATGTTATATGCAGATTGTTGTGAGTTGGAAGAGACAGTATGAATTTATAAGTATGATTGTGCAACAACATGAGGGGTTGCATCAATATCAGGCATTAGTTTTAAAAGGCCCACTAATTTGAAGTGATCTGTTATCTAAATTTGCATTCATAGCCTAAGATTTGACTCCATACCCTAGGGATTAGACACTAGTCTATGATACTACCCAAATATGGTTCAGAAACATTCAATCATTTAAATCTTTTTTTCTTTTGTCATTTCCTTTGCTTTCCTATTTAAATTATTTTACTCTTGGTATCTTTATGGTGTTCAAAGGATAAATAAGTTGAGTGTGAAGGATTTTTACCTATCATTCTTCTACATGTATGAGATGGGGATACTTAATTTAGTTGTTCTTAGTTTTATTCAAAGGTAATGGGATTATGCTTGAAATGGTGAGATATGACACACCCATTACCATACACCTGAGAACCATCCACTCACATAGGTTTTTATTTTTTTGTTTGCATTATGTTTATAATTCACTCATACTAAAAATTAGGAATACCCTCCTAAGTCTTATGGAGCTCGAAGTGCATAAGGCTTAAGGACCTTGCTCATTGGCTTTTCTTGTCCTTGGTTTGTTGATAGTGCAAGATCCTTACCTGAAACACTTCATCTCATAGTTTAGGCATTATGCTTTTCCTTAGAGCTGAGGGTTGTAAGAAAAAACACGAACAGTATATTCTACCAAAAATAGAGAACCTATTTCTATAAAAGAGTCCTCATATTTTCCACCAATTTCTTTTGGATTTTTCCTTTTTTTTTGGGCATTCATTTGTTGTATGTTTGGATGACTTTAGCAAGTTGGGGTTCCCTTATGTTTTTCCTATCTAAAGCTTTGATGAAACTGCCATTTTTTCCATGCATTATGCAAGCAGCCCTTACATGGGCACTCTAGAATAGTTTGATATGGCTATTAATATTTTGTCACTATTTTTACTTTTAGAACTTCACTTCATCTCTGTTTTTCTACATATGTGTGCAAGATTTCCATCGTGTCAGCTATTGCTAGGTGGCTAGGTCATCTTTACCTCAACCATGTTCTCACCTTCAAATTTGCACCCTGCACTTATTTGCGCTCAATTTCTCATCAATAGGTTAATCCATAATCCATAAACCATAATCATAATAAAAAAATAAGCTCAATATGCAACTTATCATCATCTAATCTAAATTCATGCATTATACACACACGTTCATCATTGCATTAAACAACATATGTCTAATGGTCTCATCTATTTTACATTTATTATTAATGTTAAGTTATGCAAACAAAAATCAAAATTTGACATGATGCAACTAATGATCAAGCACTTTAATCTTTATACAAAATTTTAAGTATTCATATAAACTATAGTGGTGTTACAACCCATTTTGATTAAGTTAAATTTCATTAAATATTTAAATTTTCAATATATCAGTTTAATGCAATTAAAATAGATTAGTATTTGATGAGAGATATCAAGGTTATAGTTGAATCATTTTATGGGTACTTACAAGACTAATGTGTTAGTGTTGTTTTTGTGAGTGTAGCAGCTAGATCGATACACCATGAGGGAGAGAACATCGTCTAAGAGAGGGAGCCTAGCGACTTGTAAATGGGTGATTGTGATGGAACACACACACACATTTAGAAAATTATTAAGTGTCTTTTAATTATTGAAGGTGATTAAATGCATATATCTTATTTCAAATGTTTGCACAAAAAAAAAAAAAAAAAAAAAGGAATTTAGACACCTCAATTTAGTTAGAAATGAAAATTTTAATAATGTGAAAATCATTTCTAATTTATTTTCTCAAAAATCAAATTTCATTTTTAGTAACAAATTGTTTAACTTGATATTTTTAATATTATGGAGGGCCTTGAAAGTGGCATGTATGTTGAAAATAGCATCCCTTATTGATGGAAGTAGTGATAATGTATTTTTTTAATCGATTGATTTACTATTTATTTCATGCTTGATTCAGTTCATTATGTATAATTTCCTTATTCCATTGGTTACTTAGATGAATATTTTAAGAGGTTCACCATTATTAAGTAGTTTATAATGTCTTATGCTTGCATCAAATGCAATGCATTATTTTTCAACTAAAATTACTCAAAGGATTCAATTGATGATGAAATTCTCTTAGAACCAAATTTCTTAATTGACTTGATTCAACTAATTGTGTGGTATTTTTTCATAAAGCAAGGTCATTCATGTTAATTCTAATTACATGACATGTGAAATCTTGTTGAACGAAAAGCTCAATATCAAATATCTAAACATCTTGTCATGGGTGCAACTTACACATAGCTCATTAATCTTCTATTTATGCATTGTCATCAACAACATCGTCTCAAACTTAGCATCATCAACATCAACAATATTTGAAGAAACAAGCGCATGATATGCATGTCATGCATTCTGCTAACTCTAGAGCTATATCTCCATCATCCCAATTTTTTTATTTAATACTCATGTGAGGGGAATGATACTACATAGGTAAAGATTAAAAAAATGTCATTAGATAATGGACAACTTCAAGTCAATTGGTAAGGGAGGTAAATCCTTTTTCTTTAGAATCTATTAAACTTAGGAGGGTAGTCTATAGAGGCCATTGAAATAGAAATGAAAAAAAGCATAAGGCCCTTACAACCACACTTGGAATAATAGTAGACCAACACTATAGTAGTTGCATGCACAAGACCTTACAAACCTATGATATAATAGATTGAAGGATAGATAAAATATGCACAAAAGAAGCAGAATGAGTCTTATCACTTGAGATGAGTCCCATGAGCAATATACTACATATAAAATATGAAACCATACATATATAACCTTCTATATTCATATTAGACATTGACTATCTTATGATTTGATGTCAATTACTACAATGGATTATAGATGCAGGCATAAATATTATATGCATAACCTTTTGAATATATGGTTCAAGTGTGAGATTTCTTAAGACTTGATGAGTGAAGTTGATTCATGCATATAGATAAGGTAGATATTAACCTTACAATTGAGATAAAATATACTACTTGAATGATTTAACTAGTGGTTGAGGAAAAATTTGCAATAGACTAGTACCTTGATTATTTGGGAAACTAATTAAGTTTCAAGTCTCACATACAAACATGTGTCAAGACAAACCATGAAAATTAGAAGTGCATTCATGGACCATAAGCTATAATTTATGGTTAAATACACATTTATTTATGTAACTAGGAACATTTACATGACAAAATCTACTTCAATAATCCACTATTCAACAAAGCAAACTCATACGTTTTCTTAAAAAGATCAACAAAAAATATATTTTGATACTATTTTGCATGTCCCTATATTGACCAATTAGCTATTACAATATCAAACCATGAATTGTGACCCCATAAATAAGTATAGCATACTTATCTCTTGAGTAAACCCTTATAGTCATGGAGACACTTATATAGAGATCCCAATGTTCAACACCTTCCCTTGACTTGTAGCACCATGTTAACATGAGAAAGATAAACATGAATACCAAGGATTGATGTCCTAGAATCATCTTGACCAATGGAGAACACCTCTGCAATAGTGCTATGCCTAAAACTAGCCAACCTCAAATACATATTTTTGCATGCTTACATAGCAATATAATTCAAAAATTAGCCTCATAAACATGGGAAGTTTGAGACAATTCCAATTAAATCAATCATAGAAGTTCTTGTCACATCCAACATATTTGTATAAATAAGGAAAATAACACTTGTACACGAGACAATTTGCATTGAATGAAACAAACACTTTAGTTTGAATTCACAATCTTATAATATATTACATAAATACCTTCTCAAACCATATATAGACTATACCTTGGAACAAATGTAACAACCATTCAAGAGGTCATCCTTTTAGGTAAAAATCCTCTAATTTTACTTTGCACGTGGCCTTGGTTACCTCTATACTTAATTCTCAACCATTGGTAATGCATCTAGAAATTCATGAAGCACTAACCCTCATTAGCATCATGGTGTCGTAGTCATCTCTTAGCCTAGTGTAAATATGCCTTGTCATAACCTATCTATATAAGAGAAAGATTCCCAAAAAGAAAATAAAACCTTTGCTTGATTGGAAAATATGAACCAAAATACTAACATAATAGCGAATGGGTAAAGCCATCTTGATTGGGTAGTAATACATTTCTATCGATACCAAAAGCTACTTTGTAAGTACAAAAAACACATACATTAAAATATTCACACTAATAGTGCAACAAATTTTCACATTGGATAAGAATGAAAGAAATGCCAAAAATGAGGCATGGGTATTGCAAAAGATGAACAAAAAAAAGGGCCCATATAGAATAAGAGCAACCCATGACACATATTTTGAATTTTAGACAAGCCTTGATCCACATACGATCTGCACTCTCCTTATATGATATGGGCCTCACATTTTAAATCCTATTATAAGGATATTTGGATTAAGAGTCAAGTCATCCATGTCATGTGCCCACTTTCCCACATAGCATCAAAATGCACGACAAAAAATTGTGACCTAGAGGCTAATGTTAACATGAAAAGGATGAACAAACAAATTAGTTTACTTCATATATGAACAAAAAGAACCGTGAGGGAAAGAATAAACTCATTCAAGCACAAGTAGTTTATTATCATAAACATAGTCGGAGCAAGCAGTGTTGAATGATCTCAAATGAAGATAGGGTTCTTGTTGGAATCAATGAACACTGAGAGGGGGGATGAATCAGTGTTCTGTAATTTTTAACTTTTTTAATTTGTCTTTTTAATCACTTAATGCAAATGAATGAAAGAAAGATGCAGAAACATAAAGCGATCATCAACAACACCATAACACCAGATTTTATACGTGGAAAACCTAGTTAAGGAAAAAACCATGTTGGGGATGAGACCCACAATATCAGTATACTCTGCAGAAGTATAGAAATATTACATAAGGGAAATGCACATGCATTCAAGCACACTACCTAGAGCTCACTACTCAAATTACAATAAGGGCTACAACATCGGAAGGCTCGCTACCTTACAAATGATTACAAAAGATAATCGAAATGTCTAAACTAATAAACAACATCTGCAAGTGCCAAAATACAGTTCTGATTTAGCACAAAATACTCAATCTTACATTGCTCTTCTATATTGCTCTGTTTTGTTGTTCTTCAATATACCGCAGCACAAATCTCTCACTTGCGCACGTGAAACTGCACACAATCACTCACAAATACTTTCCACAGAACCACCAATACCAAAAATGACAATATCAATTGCTCTTATATATCCGCAACATGAAAATAGGTCTTCTACATGTCGACCCAAAAACACACAACATACAAATGAAACGTGTTCTCCAAGTCGGCTAAATCTGAACCAAAATAATCATGCAGACCAAAAGGAATTATCCACACGCTTCCAATATGTTGGCTTACCATCCTCAAACATAAAAACAACCACCAAAATCGATCCACATAATCCGCACAATGATTATCCACACGAGACTGCTGATGAACATTGATCTACCCAAAAACCTGTACACCGGACCTTCTAACTTACTCAAGAATCATCACTGGAGGCCACAAACCTGGAATAAGGTAAATAACACTTCCATAAGGCTTCCCACATATCTGAAACCCAAAATATTCAATAGAAGTGAAATGCCAACCAAATTACTGCATACTATCGGATGTCTTGTTCTGGCTCACCAGACCTAACCAAAACTCAATCTGTCTTCCAGTATGAAAAAATCATGATCTATGGATGGGTGCATTAGCATTAGTTTCCATCAATGACAACATCTGACTACCTAAGCAATGTCTCTTGCCAACAATCTCCCCCTTTGGCATTGATGGCAACACTTAGTGAAAAATGACTAAGTGTCGGAACCAAAACCACCAAAACCAAAACACTATATACTGCGATAAAAAAATATAGAATTGCAAAACTCCAAAAAGACTCCCCTTAAGCTCAACATTTTTCACTAACCTACACTCCCCCTTTGACATCAATGGAAAAGATGGGGTTTCAGATGACAAAATTCAAGCCAAAATTCTATATACATATATACACACAATCCTTACTTACAAAAACTTGAAGATATCTGCATAAGTATTCTTCAATGAATTCAGATGGCTATCCCAGCCCTTCTTAAGACTCTCCAAAATAGCTATAAGTCCAAGCTTGTGTTTCTACTATTTTGAGATCTATCGGTTCACTGTTGGCCTGAGCATCTTGAGCATCTGTTAAGGCACTAAGAATAGTGTCCAACTTAGGAGTAATATGACTCTGAAGTTCACTAACTTTGCCAATTATTCTTTCCCTGTCATAGCCCAAACTCCTGATCTTTTCAAGTAAGGAAATTACTTGATTTTTATGACTGCTCATAGATACTGACAAGGGATCAATCAATTGAGATATGCAAGTTAATTCATCCTCATGCTCCTTAGAATTTTTCTCTATATCCTCAGTGAATTTCAAAAGAGATAGGCATGATTTGTAGATGTTTCCTCCTTCAGATAATGCATCTTGCGTACCTTTGACACAAGTATCTAATGTGGCTCTGTCATCAACAATCATCCTCTTTAGTGTCCGGAGCCTTTTTTGCATTGAATTCATTCTGAACCTTCACCTCAGCAGATTTCTCAAATGATTCAAAATGAGTATCCTTTGAATTGATCAAACTTTTCAATTGTCTAGATGGGGTGTTTGAAGTGCTCTTCTGAAATGTGGGCATAAGTTTTTCCAGAACACCGGATGCTAAGGTAAGCAGCTCATTACCTTCAGTGTGAGACTTCAGGAGATCTTCACTGGCCTCAGCTTGAGAAAAATATGTTAATTGAAGATTCTAAATGGGGGACAGAGAGGCAAGGTTGATAGGGCCTTGTACAAATTCTGGATCATCAATAATCTATTTACCCTTCACTACCTCTACAGCGTCTCTTGCTTCAGTTTCAACTCTAACCTTAACCTCCACCTTCTCCATCTTTGCATCATCATCCTTCTCTTGAAATTGTCTCAATAAGATCAACAATGTCAACCGGAGGATTCTGAGCATCCTCAATCTCATTTGCTTATCCTACTTCCCCTTCACCCTTATCTACAGAATCCTCATCTCTGACATCTTTCGGAACATTAACCTCTATTTTCTCAACTGTCTGCCCTTCTGAAGTATCATCCTTTGTATTCTCAGCTACCGGAACATCCTAAGTTTTCTCAAGAACAATCTCATATTGATTCTAAAGTAATACTTTCCTCAAAATTTTCTCAGTATCTTTTACAACTTCATATGTTTTCCCTACCATTATCTTGTTTACTCTAGTTTTTCTTCAGAACTCATTCTTTGCTAGCTTAAGAATTCTTGCAATTTCCTCCTTAGATATTACAGAGCATAAATTAACTAGCACATATTCTCTTAGTCTCTCTTCTTTTGCTTTTGCAGTTACTCTCCTCATATCCAATACATCATATAGACTCTTGGGTATTTCAGACATTGTTTCTATTAAAGCTTTGCTATATACATTCAAATATTCAACAATAGCTTCTTCTAGAGTCCTTTTACCATTCTCATCAAAATTGTCATACCACTCTAATAATGGTTTCAAATTTCCATTCTTTACCACCTCATTCACTATTTCATCTAGGGACATAGGAGGTTTAATAGTAAATCTTACTTGCTTTATTACCTCATCTATTTCGGATGTCTTTTGTTTCTTACTGGGCTTTGCTCCATTGGATGGTTTCTCCTTTGCAACTTTAGAGGCCTTAACTACTTTGGTATTTACCTCCTTAACAATGTCATCTAACTCTGTCTCTTCATCATCCATAGTGACAAATCTTATTGTCTTCTTTCTCTTCTCACCACCACCGGATTACTTAACTGAAGCTCTTGTAGGCTTCTGTGGAGCAAAGGAGGGAGCAATGCTTTTTGTTTGCTTAGGCTTAGGTGCAACAACTTTTGGTTTGCTTAGGCTTAGGTGCAACAACTTTTGGTTTGTCCTTCTTAACAATCTTCTCTCTAGAGAGGATGTTCCTCTCTCTTGCCTTATGGACCGCCTCTTTAGAAATTCCTATGCTCTCTGCATAAGCTTCTACTTCCTTCCTAACTTTCTTTTGAATTACTGACTTCTTGAATTGTTGGTGCTGCTTCAAGCTTTTCTCTGCATAAGTCTCAAATCTCTCCTCAGAGGTGTTGATTTTGTAACTAGGTTAGAAAAATAAATAGGATTCGGATTGCCTTAAGGCATCATCCGAATCCTTATAGGGCAGGGCCCTATCTATTGTATTTATGTGTAAAACAAATAGGGCTGGCCCCCTTATATCCTCCACGCCAAACATAAAAGAAACTCATGCTTCCATTATAGGGCCGACCCTATATTGAAATGTACTAAGTTAAGCCTACACTCCAAACGTGTGGACCTATCCACATCATTGTTATATGCAAAAAATGGTTTTAGTGCCCAAGGTTAAATGGGCCAACCTAGAGATAAGTAAAAAGATGAACCTCATATATATTCCAACCACTTGCAAGGCTTAAAGATACAATATATGCATTCAGCGAATATTATCTCTGTTATCAAGCAACGAACTACCTTCAGTGATCAGCGAACACATCTAGAAGACAGCAAACATATCTAGTGAGCAGCGAACATATCTAGAAGACAGCGAACATCATCAATACACAGCAAACCCTATTAGTATCGCAGTGGTAGCATAGCGAACTTGCTTAGGAGCACAACGATCACCTTTGGAGGTCTGCAAATTCCATTTAAGGGGCAACGAACTTCATTCTTGTGACTGTAACATCAGCAGATAAGCTCTCTATTACAGTGTGCCCTAGGTTAGAATTATTACTGTGATTAGTTTGTTGTTAGCTTCAAGTGTGAAGCTCATTGTAAATTCAATTGGTTATTGCCTAATCAGATCTGAGGATCTGTTGTTGCTGAGTTTTTCCTCCTAGAGGGAGGTTTTCCTAGGGTACTTATGTCTTTGTGTTCATTTTGCTTATCTCTATTTATCAGCAAACAATCTAATTAGGAGCTAATTTTGATTTATGGGTTCGTATATTAATCTGAAAGGCTAATTTCAACATGGTATTAGAGCTCTAGGTTCGTATAGAGGTTGTGATCAGATTTGTGCTCCTATCTAACCTGTTGTTCAAAAGTTTAGTCCTCATGGCTTCTTATATTAGGGTTGAAGATAGGTTGGAAGGTCACACAAACTACTCTTCTTGGAAGGTTAGGATAATGATGGCATTGAATGATCTTGCTGAATATGTTAGCAAGAATGCTAAGGAACCTGAGAATGAAAGTGAGAAAGAAGCTTGGAAGAAGAAGGACTTCCAAGCTCAAAGGATAATAATAAACTCCATCAAAAATCACTTGGTGCCATCCATCTCCTTGAAGAAGACCGCTAAGGAGATGTTCACCACATTGGAAAAGATGTACGAAGTCAACAATACCAGCTACATACTTGCTTTAAGGAATCAGCCCTCTTACATCAAATTAGAGAAAGAACAACATGTTGTTTCATGAGAATATCTAAGCTAAGAGATCAGCTTGCTACAGTTGGGAAGAACGTTGAAGACAGTGACTTATCTATGACTGCCCTAAATGGTCTTCCTCCCTCTTGGGAACCGTTTGTTCAAGGAATCAATGCCAGAGTTGAGCTTCCTAGGTTTGATCAGTTAATGGGAGATTGCATTCAAGAAGAGTCTCGACTGGCTGCAAAAGGAAAGATTAAGAACCCCTATGATGAGCAACATGTCCTCTTGGCTAAGAAGGAAGGCAACCATTAGAAGAAGAATGATCTCAAGAGAAATAGAGATATCAGATCTGCTACCCCTCATTCAAAGAAGAGACCAAGAGACTTATCTCACATCTGATGCTTCCGATGCAACAAGCTTGGCCATTTTGCAAGGGACTCTCAAACTCAGATCGAGCAAGAAGATGCAAACATAAATGAAGTATCAAGTCAAGAAGATTTCCTCCTTTGATCTATTGGTTCGTTGATCTATCAGTAAGTTAAAATTCTGATCTTGTTGTTTTATTTCAGTAATAATGTATTAGGAAACTAATCCTTATAGTTGATCTATTGAAAATTATTGGTTTACAAGCATGATCCATGAAGGCCCACTTCAGCCATTGCCTTCGGATCTAGATTTGAAAGTCTACTCTAACTTTCTCATTATTAAGGATACAAATTTGATGAACTCTATTTTAGGATTGAAATTTGTTGTGGATTTATTAGCTAGATAGGGTTTTAGAGGGAGCCTCATGTTTTCTTGATTTTGTTGAGTTCTAATCATTGTGTTTCAGATAATGAAATTGATATGTCTAAATGAATTACTTGATTATTGCAAAATGTTTATTTTATGATGATACTAACCATGATACACTGGGTGTATCATCCACCCTCTGTGGAGTGCAAGGTGGCAGTTCTCTCTCACCCTCTGCGGAGTGCAAGGTGAGTCCACCCTCTGCGGAGTGCAAGGTGAGTCCACCCTCTGCGGAGTGCAAGGTGAGTCCACCCTCTGTGGAGTGCAAGGTGGCAGTTCTTTCCACCCTCTGCGGAGTGCAAGGTGGCGGTTATTTCCCAAGGTGGCGGTTATTTTCCACCCTCTGCGGAGTGTAAGGTGGCAGTTATTCCCACCCTCTGCAGAGTGCAAGGTGGCAGTTATTTCTCACCCTCTGCGGAGTGCAAGGTGAGTTCACCCTCTGCAGTGTGCAAGGTGACAAATTGTCCTTCTTTGGGAGAAGTTTATGTATCCTCTGCGATTGTGCATGATCTATGTTATATGGTTATGTATATCTTTGAGTATTAATTATTGCAGGTGTGCATATGGAAAGGTCTCTTTCATCCTCTGTGGATGTGCATGATGAAAGATAATGGTGTTATATGCAGGTTCCTAGGAAAGTGTGAAGTTATGAAGCGTTGGCTTCTTCCTCTGCAGGCATTGCTAGAGAAGATCATGTAAAGGTTCATTGTAATGTAATTGCGTGATCAAATCATGAATTGTATATTGATTGAACTATTAGGGCTGGGCCCTAATCCTAAAACTTGTAAATGTTCATGCCATGGATTTGTCCATGTGAATTTGGTTATGTATTTATTTTCCTCCCTAGTTAAGAGGGAGTGTTGATTTTGTAACTAGGTTAGAAAAATAAATAGGATTCGGATTGCCTTAAGGCATCATCTGAATCCTTGTAGGGCAGGGCCCTATCTATTGTATTTATGTGTAAAACAAATAGGGCTGGCCCCCTTATATCCTCCATGCCAAACATAAAAGAAACTCATGCTTCCATTATAGGGCCGACCCTATATTGAAATGTACTAAGTTAAGCCTACACTCCAAACATGTGGACCTATCCACATCATTGTTATATGCAAAAAATGGTTTTAGTGCCCAAGGTTAAATGGGTCGACCTAGAGATAAGTAAAAAGATGAACCTCATATATATTCCAACCATTTGCAAGGCTTAAAGATACAATATACACATTCAGCGAATATTATCTCTGTTATCAAGCAGCGAACTACCTTCAGTGATCAGCGAACACATCTAGAAGACAGCAAACATATCCAGTGAGTGGCGAACATATCTAGAAGACAGTGAACATAATCAATACACAACAAACCCTATTGGTATCGCAGTGGTAGCACAACGAACTTGCTCAGGAGCACGGCAATCACCTTTGGAGGTCTGCAAATTCCATTTAAGGGGCAACAAACTTTGTTCTTGTGACTGTAACATCGATAGATAAGCTCTCTATTACAGTGTGCCCTAGGTTAGAATTATTATTGTGATTAGTTTGTTGTTAGCTTCAAGTGTGAAGCTCATTGTAAATTCAATTGGTTATTGCCTAATCAGATCTGAGGATTTGTTGTTGTTGAGTTTTTCCTCCTAGAGGGAGGTTTTCCTAGGGTACTTGTGTCTTTGTGTTCATTTTGCTTATCTCTATTTATCAGCAAACAATCTAATTAGGAGCTAATTCTGATTTCTGGGTTCTTATATTAATCTGAAAGGCTAATTTCAACAAGAGGGATCCACCGGCTTGTTTAACAGATATTGAGCATACAGTTCCAATATCTGCTCAAACTATTCAGGAACCCCTTCCAATAGATCAATAATCATCCAATACAATGTTTGCAACCTGTCAGAATTAGGCACAAATCTCAAACATGAGGTTTATAAGATTTTCATGAAAACTCCCCCAAGGCCGGATGCCTTAGCTTAGTTATCGGATGTAGTTTCAGTGCCAGAATCAAGTACAAATCCACTTCCTACATCATTATCACTTTTCTTAACCCATGTCTTCTTCATCTGATCTTTGATCTCTTCAACTTTCGCTTTGCCCTTATCATCTACCTTCACATTCTTGTTCTTGTCTACTAGACCCTTCTTATTCACATTTCTACTTCAATAGTATTTTGCAATGTGACCGGATTTGTTGCAAGCATAGCAAACAATATTTCCTTACATAGGCCTAAAGTTCATCTGATTTCCTCTTGATCTGCATTGGTTAGCAACATGTCCAAACCTACCACATGCATAGCATCTAACATTTCTTCTATTTTGAAAATTGTTCATCACACTTCTGCATTCATTTGTCTTATTACCATACTTATTGCATTTGAAGTATTGACTGGAGAAAGATGGACCATTATTATTCATCCTATTTCTGCATTGACTAGCTATGTGACCAAATTTATTGCAAACAAAACTGTTACCATTGAACTTATGAGCATTAAGTTGCCTTACCAGAGATCTTTTAGATTTGCTCCTCTGAGACTTAAGATTGTTTTGACCAAATCCAAAGCTTTCACCTTTCTCAAATCCAATTCCTCGCTTGTCATCTCCACTCTTCTGGGTTCCAAGGATTTCATCAAGCTTAGCTGAGCTAATCTTGAATTTCTCCTTGTACTCATTTGCAATAGCAAGTTCATCTCTAAGAATGATAATCTGCCTCTCAAGCTCTTGCTCATTGTTCTTGGATTGAAGTGGTTCAAGATTGATCGTTTTCATAGTTGAGTCTGCAACATTCATTAGATCTTTCCTTTAGGGACTGATTAAGGCTCTCTTCATTACTATTTCTTGCTTCAATCTCCTTTGTTAGCCTCATCACTATAGATTCCATCTCATTCTTCTAAATTGTGTTATCTCTAACAAGCTTCTCACACTCTTTTGTCTTCTCCTTCGGGGCTTGGTCATCAATGCTTTGACTCTCTTTCTCCTTCAGCTTATCAGCAAGTTCCTTTCTCTTCTCTCTTGACTTGTTCAACTGATCCTTCAATGATTGGATGAAGTTCTCAGCATCTTTGAGATTTGCTTTCATTTGTCGGACCTCAGTTTGGCCTTGATCAAGTGCCACAATAAGTTGATGTTGAATGCTATCGGAATCTATTGATGTACCTTCCCAAATCCTCCTCAAGCAGTTAGACTTCTTCCGAGGAACTAGGCTCTGATACCAATTGTTGGAATCAATGAACACTGAGAGGGGCGGGTGAATCAGTGTTCTACAATTTTTAACTTTGTTAATTTGTCCTTTTAACCACTTAATGCAAATGAATGAAAGAAAGATGCAGAATAATAAAGCGATCAACAACAACACCATAACACTAGATTTTATAAGTGGAAAACCCAGTTAAGGGAAAAACCATGGTGGGGATGAGACCCACAATATCAATATACTCTACATAGGTATATAAATATTACATAAGGGGAATGCACATGCATTCAGGCACACTGCCTAGAGCTCACTGGTCAAATTACAATAAGGGCTACAACCCCGGAAGGCTCACTACCTTACAAATGATTACAAAAGATAATTGGGATGTCTGAACTGATAAACAACATCTACAAATGCCAAAATATAGTTTCAGTTAAGCACAAAATACTCAATCTTACACTCCTCTTCTA
Organism: Cryptomeria japonica; assembly: GCF_030272615.1. NCBI lineage: Eukaryota > Viridiplantae > Streptophyta > Pinopsida > Cupressales > Cupressaceae > Cryptomeria > Cryptomeria japonica. The sequence goes on along the minus strand of NC_081409.1, from coordinate 658,899,789 downwards.
TACTGCTCTGTTATGGTGTTCTTCAATATACCAAAGCACAAATCTCTCACTTGGCACATGAAACTGCACACAATCACTCACAAATACTTTCCACACAACCACCGATACCAAAAATGACAATATCAATTACTCTTATATATCCGCAACATGAAATAAGGTCTTCTACATGTCAGCCCAAAAACACATAACACACAAATGAAACATGTTCTCCAAGTTGGCTAAATTCGAACCAAAACAGTCATGTGGACCAAAAGGAATTGTCCACACACTTCCCATATGTCGGCTTGTCATCCTCAAACACAAAAACAACCACCAAAATCAATCCACATAATCCGCACAATGATTATCCACACGAGACTGTTGATGAACACTGTTCTACCCAAAAACATGTACACCGGACCTTCTAACTTACTCAAGAATCATCACTGGAGGCCACAAACCTGGAATAAGGTAAATAACACTTCCATAAGGCTTCCCATAGATCCGCAACCCAAAATATTCAATAGAAGTGAAACGCCAACCAAATTACTACATACTATCGGACGTCCTATTCTATCTCACCGGACCTAACCAAAACTCAATCTATCTTCCGATATGAACAAATCATGAACTGCAGATGGGTGCATTAGCATTAGTTGCCATCAATGACAACATCTGACTACCTAAGCAGTGTCTCTTGCCAACAGTTCTCTTTACAATTATGTATCTCAAACCATGGGGCCACAAAATAAATTAGAAAAGGATAGGTAATAATAGTAATGGGAGTATATGTAGCAATGTGGGAGATGATAGGATGTTTGTAAATGAGTTGGGGGATGGTGGAGGAAGATGAGATAATTTGGGTGATATGGTAGGTTAGATGTGAGAATTTGGTAGGGTATTAGATATATATGATAGTTATGAAAAATGGATGAGAAGTGGAAAGAGAATGAACAATTGGCATGCCAATGTGAGGAGGGGTATGAAGGTGAATGATGGAAGTGGGTGCTTGGGAGGGTGAGGGAAGGGACGCACCATTAAGAGGACTTAATGACTTTATCCTTTGGTTAATACCTCTTAAATGTTTCCATTCCATATGGGTTGGTCATTAGCAGATTATGAAGGACATTTATTAAAAAAATTAGCATTATTATCCATAATAGCAAATTGCCCCTAAGCATTTGTGTGGTAAGAGCAATGTCTTTCTTATCCATGTTTGTAAATAGAGCACCCTGATCAAATAAATTTTCCCTATTGCAATATGTAGTTGTGTACAAATCTTACACACTAGTTTCCACAATTTGTTTCATTACAATGACAAGGTTTAACATAGGGCTAAAACTTAGGGGAAAAGTAGCTTGAGATCTTGGCATATAATCAAAAGGTGAAACAAATATAAAATAATGCAAACCAAATAACATTCAAAACTAATATGGAAATCAAAATATTATAAATCAGTAAAAAAAAGGCAAGCACGTCCTAGGGGAAATGAAGTTCAATAAGTCAAGTTCACTGAATGAAGGGAATAAAAGAAACCCCAAGGCTATCCATATTTAATTTTATGCTAATGAGGAAACAAAGATAATAGATTACTAATTGTAGACACATGAAAATTTTCGTCCTAATTGATTGTCATCCTGGGTGGATCCATTTCATTCTCGCACACTATTCCATCTAGTATTATTAATATTAATATTATTATTATTATTATTATCATCTATCCATTATTATATTATTATCATTTCATGCATCCATCTATCTATTTAATAATATTATTATACTATCATTTATCATTTATTAATATTATTATCATTTGCCATTTATCATCTGTATATTTAATAATAATAGTATTATTCATCAATCTTCATAAACATATGCATAGGCATTCACATCATTCATTTATGATTTCTCCTTTATGCATTTGCATCCACCTTACACACGTGGGATTAAGACTTCAAAGCCTTATTATTTATCCCATATTCATCCCACAACGTGGATTCACTCGAAGGACTTCTATAAAAACCTAGCCCCCTCTCTCATTTGAGGCTATCTAGCAATCTAGCACTTAGTTTATCTTTGGCATTCTTGCATTTCTATTATCTTGCATTTGACTTTTTCAAGTTTGTGCACCCATTTGCATTTCATCTTCAAAATCTTCATTCATCATGGCTCTTTGTGCAAGTGCTTTCTGAGAGCATTCAAATTCTTAAGCATGAAGTCTTGATGATAGGAGTACAATAGAGTTAAATTCCTCGCTGATCGCACATTAGCTTAGTATCATTTTGGCTTTGCATGTTTGTGTGTTTTACATGTGCTCTATTGAGAATGTCGGGTTAAATCTAGATCTTGACTTCGTAAGATCTCAAACATTTTCTCCCTTTCACACTAACCACATCATAGATTAACAAAAATGAGTGCTAGTTAACCACGCCCTAGATTAACATAAAGAGCTATTTCAAAAACAATGCAAGCATTTGCCCAACTAAAATGAGTAGGGTTAAGATATGGCTTAGCTCCTCCAATGGTGTTGATGTGTTGTGATTAGAAATGATTAGATGTAATACTTTAAGAAGTAAAACAAACCAAACCCTAGCAAAAAATAAAGTAGTTCAATAGATCAAATTCACCAAATGAAGAAGAATAAAAGATACCTTAACACTTCCTTTTTTAATTTTATGCTTATCTAAGGCAATAAAGATAATTGCGAATTAACATCCTAGACTAACATAAAAGACTATGTCAAACACAAGACAAGCAGTTACTTAATTGAAATTAGCAAGGTTAGAAAATCCCTTAGCTACTCAAATATAGTTGGTAAGTAGTTATTGATTCATTATTGCACTTATGAAATTGAGTACTAGTGGTAAATATTTGGATTTTTTAAAGATGATTACTTTTAATTCCTACAAATTAGTTGGATAGAACTATGTACAATATGGTGTCTACTAAAATTCAAGATTCTATCCCCAATCAACAAATCTTATTTGGTGTTTGTTACATGCTCCAAATCTCACTTCTCTACTTCAATACCTACACTAGGTCAAGTGGGTGTTAATAAACACCTTTAAGAGTTTATCAAGCTTCGATTTAAGTACTTTGCTTTCCTTAATCAAAGCCCTTTTGTAATAGGCGGCATTCACAATGACAAATGTCAAGATAATTGAACGTCAAATAAAAGGCATGTGATGTAAAGGTGTTCTTAATTTGAAGATGCTTTTCGACGACTATGAGCTTGTAGTAAGATGTTATTGTACACTTGAATGCTTGCTACAAGTTGAACCCATTACAGAGAGTGCTTTTATGATTTAAAGATGTTCTTAATCTAAATATATTCTTTGATTGCAATGATGTTTATAATAAGATGCTCTTGGATTTTCGTATGATTGTAATATGATGGATCTATTAGAATGTTTTAAATTGACAATACTAAATGTTAAAATTGAATATTACTTACTTAAATAATGGTGTGCAAGCTCTAAAAATGTGAAATTGGACATTAATTATGATGAATGGGATTGTACAAGCAATTCTCTCCCTAAATAGAATTGTGACAGCAATCCCATAGGGTTGCAAAGAGGAGTAAGATCAGAAATATATCCTAACTACTAACGACAAACTGAATAAAGAACTGGGTTAAGGCTGGGATATGTCAACTCCCATGTTTAACACTCAAATTAGAGACAAAAATCTTTATAAGCAGACCAAAATAATCACAAAACAAGAAAAAAACAGAGCCATAAATGCAATTCTTTTACTCGGCATATACATTCAAATACAGTCCTTCAGAATTGACACTCTGCCCAAAACTTAAAGTTCTTCGGGTTATAAGTCTTCCTACTATTTTGTTTGTATTCTAGGACAAAAAAACACGTGTCATATGCGATTCGGACTAAACACTTGGGTGGTGGGCCGTGTATGAGGTTACCCGTCATGACATCAAAAGATTCCAATATGCAGAACTTTCCCAAAAAGTCAAAAATATGGGTAAAATATGGATCAAAGGCGACGTGCACCATGTTCTGTGTGTATACCCATTTCATTTTCTTTACAAAATAAATTAATAAAAAAATTGGCAATGGCATATCTCTGCACATTATTTGAGTGTTGGATGTTGGAAGATTTTTTTGTTTTCATATGATATTGATATAAATTAGATTTTGTGTTGGTTAAATCGTGGTGTTGTGAATATTAAGATTCAAATTTTTTAAGTTTATGTTTTCATTAATCTAATATGCTCGTAGATTTGGGTCTCACTATTGATAATTGAAAATGAGATCCCTGTTTGTGACCTCACAGATTCATAACTCAAAATCAAAAACATTTTATGTAGTTTTAGAGACAAAAATTTACTACCCATTTAAGAAAAAAACAAAAACAAAAAAAATCTTATTACAAATATGGCCGCCACCTACTTTAAAATGAAGTTCTTCTAAAATTAGATTGGAGATGATTAAAAAATGAAAACAGATATAAGTACAATTAACAAAGTCTACACATGGTGAAGTCCACATTAATCTGGTGCGAGTATATATAGAAATATAAACAAATTAATCACATGCGAGCCACTATATTTCTGGATATCCTTCGGACCAGGGTCGAGCCCATACAATCAGACTAACTTGCATTTATAAGAAACAAATAACAAGGTCTAGATAAATAGAACTAGAATACTACAACTAAACTAACATGCTATTGCTTAAGGAAATCATCAATGGATTCTGTTCAAGGACTGACTGTCCACAAGCCTAAAACAATACTAATTGCAATAGTAAGAATATTTATGTACAATGCCAAACAAAAGCTTCCGCTGATGCAGAAGAATTCCGAGTAGCTATGTAATTAAGGCCTCTCAAATGAGAAACTGTTAATTCTATTCAGTGGCTTTCTGGCCAGAGTAGTGAGGCTTGGCAGGGGTACGTTTCAGCATCTTCACTCCAAACGGACTCTTACCACCACTCTGTCACACACAGAGTACAGGGAAAAGCAACGTGTCAGAATTTGGTTTAAAATAGTAGCATACTGCCATAGTCAAATGAACATAATGATACATCAAATCTTAAACTACTCCCTGGACATGGCTACTTATTAAATACTAATATTAAAGAACATCAATACCCATTTAATGTATCTTATGAATACCCATTAGCATTTGATACAATACCTTAAAAATAATATCTTATCACAGACAGTCAATAACTTCATCCAGTATTTATCAAGTAAAAAGCTCATAACCAGAAAACAGTAATACAGCATGGTCTAATGAGGGAGCAAGAACTATTAAGAACGAACGACGGCTCCAATAGCATTTCATCTATTGGCTTATGTGATGAGGTCCAAGGAAAAAAAGTCACGACTTCATTCAAAATTTATCAAGGGAAAAAATTCCATAGCAAATAAAACTGAAATAAAAATATGCAAAAACGATGAACTGAATTCATTAGCCTTCAGAAAAAAAATTAGGGACAATCAAGTTTACTCATTATTCTAGAAAAAGGGTTCCTCCCATAACATGTTTATTAAGTGGTAGTGTTGTAATCATCAAGGTTCAAACTCTTGCTAGACCATTGTGATCACAGGTTCGCGCTTTCACTGATCCAATATGTTCATTAATTTGAACCTCAGCATTGTTAAATGGGAATGAAATCTCCCATTTGTGATTTCACCGTATCATAACTTTCAGATCAAAAACATTTCACATGATACCATAAGATATATCATGCCAATATCACCAGTCATGTTGACGAGTTCACTGGACACTTATTTTAAAAAAATTTAAAAAAATATATAAAAAAAAAACCCACTAAAATAAAGACTTTATACACATTTGGTTTGGAAAAACACAGGGAACAATCCTTCAGTAAAATCCATGATAAATATCTAAAACGATGTAACGCAAACATTGGAAAAAAGGAGCACGGTACTGAACCCATTGCCATATAACAAAAATACTTAAGAATGTAATCAAAACTTAAAAGCCAATACAAAAGAAACAAACTGAACTGACCTTGTTGCAAGTTCCGGCACCCACATTGCAAACAGGGAAGTCACTAGGGCAGCAGCTGTAGTGATCTTCGCAGCAGGTAGCAGAATCTAGAGGGCAGCAGCCCCATGCATAGCATTCCCCACCGAAGTCGAAGACGCAGCAGCAAGTATTGCTCTCTGGGCAGGAATAATAGTTATCACACATGGTGGGGGGTTTTATAGGGGAAGGAGGAGAAGGGCCTGGGTTTGGAGGGTTGGCTCCCTTCTTTATGGGGTAGGATGCCTCCATGGCAATCCCGCACATACCAGTGTTGCTTTCCACGTTTCTCTGGAGTCTGATAAATCCCTTCTCACCCCAACTTTTTCCCCAGGAATTCTTGACAGTCCAGTAGTCTACAGCATTATCCGTGCCATAGCCAACCAAGGTGACACCATGGTCCAACTGAGTCCCACAGGCACTTGTGTACACACCCTGAAAATTTGAGAAAAAAACACAATCAGATATTCATCTCTGTCAATAGTCAAACTGATATATGTTACTTGGGATTCAAGGCACCACTAACTAATTATTAGATGGCCAATCATTTCCATCATATCAAAATTGAAACACTAAAAAACACAAGCAATCAGCTACAAATAATAGAGCTAATACATCGCACACATCTAGTCTTAAAATTGAATATGTACTTGAAATGAAAAATCTAGCGATTAACTACAATTCCACGTGAACCGAAAATTTGCATACTGTTAATTTTAGTATAAATATTTATTATAATGTTGATTTTAAACTATTACTCATAGATCTAGTCTACATTTAAATTATACTGTTGATTTCATGACATTTATATCAATTAATGTGTTGCAGAGCATTGTTTTATGTATCTGAAACCAAGCCTTCACGGATCAGCTACTACTTAGAAATATAGTATACTTCTCAGCAGCTTATAACAACAATGGAAATGCAGCTATAGCTTTACAATTTTATGGCAACTTGACAGTAGGAGATGCATTGATATATGCAATAACTTAATCTATTACTGATTTAAATCAGAACAGCTCATGATATAAACACCATATAAGATTTCAATCTTTCTTTCTTTCTATATATCTTAATTATTGTAACTCTTAGCAATTTATTAATGGATCCTGCAGATGGTTAAATTATTGTAACCCTTGGCCATTTATTAATGGATCCTGCAGATGGCTGAATTATTGTAAACCCCCTCAAGCTTAATGTTCTTTGCAGGGGAATCCACTACTCCAGTGGAGTTGAAATTCTCAGCCTTCCACTCGCCCTATCTGATAACTTTTACCTACTAGAGAGTTCAATAGTGAGGGAAGTCCACCTGCCCAGTAGAGCTGAAATCCTCAGCCTTCCACTGCCCTAACAGGTGGCATTAACCTAGTGATCCAATCATAGGTTAAATTATTCTTTGGTGAGAGGATCCATTTGTCCAGTATTTGAATCAACAAATCTATCAGGTAATTTCTTGAGATCATGGTTATGTCTAAAAGATCCTTTGTATGTCGTTAGATTTTCTGCAGTTTTGTCAAATGACAAATTACAGACACTAGTATTTTATTGAGAACTCTAGCATTTAAGGGAAAACTATGAAATCGAGAATAGCAATGTAAGACATTTCATGCAGGGCATTCAAATTCCATAGACATATGGAATGCTGTTTTATATTATGTATATCAGATTCTCAACAAGAATTCAAATATCTTCTTAGTTTGCCATCTGACAAAACAACGCACAAAGGATCTTAGACAACCAACCACGGATTCAAAACATAACCTGGGAAGTTAGTTGATGGCTGAGGGACTGAAATCTATTGGACAAGCAAAGTCCCCTTAGCAAAGAACTCTCAACAGTATGATTTTTCAGGGCTCAGGCGCTAGAGCTAATTAACTGAATGCAATCTTCATTCAATTCACATCATGAGTATAATTAACTAATAAATAAATAAACAATCATTATAATACGCAAGGATTACTCACAGATTTATAGAACTGGAACCCCCTCCCACTGGCTTCGATGGCCACACTAATAGGCTGGTTGGCAGCAGCCTTCTTCAGCGACGCTTCATCATTGGCAGGCACATCTTCATAGTTATCAATAGTAACCACATGGGCATTTTTCTGTAGGCATATTCCATCCAAAAATCAGTACAAAATTCTTCTAAAGTGAGCCAATTTTAGATAAAAGTTAATGCAAAGTACAAAGAATTACCCTGTAAGTATCACAGGTACCATCAACTGCTGTGTAAGGATAATCCTTCTCAGAGTCTATTCCCCCATTGCTTATGATAAATTCAAAAGCATAATCCATGAGTCCACCATTGCAGCCCTCATTGTAGGAAGTATCACAGTCCACCAATTCTTGCTCGGACAGTGAAATCAAATCCTTTGTCACAATTTGATTTATGCCCTCCACGGCAGCAATAGTTGAGAAGGCCCAGCAGCTTCCTGCAATTGTAAAGTAGGATGGCATAAGTGCGGCCCCGTTATCAAAGCTACGTTATTGTTGTTAAAAGGTCAATCCACACTCTCAGAGAACTATTAGCCTGTAAGATGGCAGTAGAGCTCCCAGTATGGTAATGAGTGTTCTATATGTGAATCTTAGCAAGTTCAAAAAATAGAACATCTAATTCAATAATAGGGCTATGGGAAGCCTTGTAAATATTTCCACTTATTATCAGAATTTCTGAACTCCTACGCCACTAATACTCACCTAACTACTTGTATCCACTCAAGTGTAAGCCCTATTTAAAGCCTGAAACATTATTAAATGCTGAATTTAAAAAGTACCCATGCATCCCGCTCATGTTATTATTAAATGCTGAATTTTATAAATACCCATGCATCCCGCTGTATGTTAAATAGCTATGAATTTCTATTCCAATATCCACAATTGTAAAGATATCCATGCATTCAGCTGTATGTTAATTAGCTATGAATTTCTATTCCAATATTCACAACATAAAAAACAGGAAATGTGCTTTTTTTCCCTGCTCGCCACAAGAGAATTTAAATATGAACGATGCTCATGTATCCTCTCATTTTTATTAGCCATGAATCTATATCCGCATCCATAACTGTTATATTGATAAGAAAACAGAACTATGTTCTATTTTCTGTGAACTATTGGAAAAGTTGAATATAAACAACACTTTGTATCGGCTCATTGTTATTAGCAATGAATCTATATACGCATATCCACTACTAATGCCTCTATCAAACTCTAAATGAACTATGTTCTGTTTTCTGTTAACCACTGGAAAAGTTAAATATAAACAATACCCATATATCAACTCATTGTTATTAGCAATGAATCTATATACGGATACCCACTATTAATGCCGCTATCAACTCTAAATGAACCATGTTCTATTTTCTGTTAACAAATTGGAAAAAGTTAAATATAAACAATACAGATGTATCCACTCATTGTTATTAGCAATGAATCCATATACATATATCTACTGCTTATGCCTCTATCAACTCTAAATGTTTTTATTGTCATATACCCTCAGAGGGGTTGAATCTAAAAATTACCCATGTACTACTATACTATGTCTACTACCACTGTAAAAATTTAATGAACAGAACAAAACCATGCATTTCTATACACCTCTGCAACGTATCTCCTTTCATTGCTGTAAAGGGGTTAAATATTGGAAAAAAAAACTTTTTCATCCATTCATGTTATCATCCAACTATATTGATTAACAAAGGAAACAGACGCATAATATCAAAGACCTCTTATACCAAACGCATTTATATTGTCATGGCAGGGAACTGAAAGTAATAAACACGGATGTATCCACAACTACCATAATTATACAAAAATGGAAAAAAAGAAGTAACCCTGATTACCCTCCGATGTCATCAGCCATTAATTCATATACCCACATCCATTATTACCGACCGAGAAGCTATATTTCCAATGATTGTATTAGCACAAAAACTAAACATTTACAAAAATTTAATGAATTGAGAGAAAGGAACTTTTTAAATATATACTGTATCGACTCAAAAGCTGGAGCCATGAATTCAATTTCCCCAATCTACCAACCTTATTAGTAAGGGCATGTTAGTACAAAAACTAAACATCAAAGATATTAGACATAAATTTCTGCCATAGAATTCTATTATAGAGCATATTTTCTGTATCAAAACCTGGACTGAACAGACCTAAGATTCAGAGAGACTTACCACAAGACCCCTGGTCTTTAACTGCAGTCACGGCTCCTTTCTCTCTCCAGTCAATAGAATCGGGCAACGATTCCCCATCATTGTACTGATATCGAGGGCTGCGAGACCTAGAAAGCCCCTTCTTAGCATCAGGCTTAACGCCCAAATACTTAGCCTTGAATTCCTCATGGCTCAGATCTGCAAACTTGTTCAGACCCAATTTGTAGGAGGCCCCATTCTCCATATTGTGCTGATTGATAAACAACAAATTGTCCTTAAATATCTTAAATCTCTGTTGTTTCTCATCCAGCCCATTGTAAGCCTTGCCATGCTCTGCAAGCCACTCCTCGTAGAGCTCCATGATTTTGTCATCTCTGCTCAGATCATAGCTTACAATGGAAAAATCGGAATCTGTTGCTGAAACAGCTACAGACAAAACCAAGAGACCCAAAAGCACAATCCACATACTAGTCCCCATTACGAACAGATTTCCCCCTGCCATTAACAAATACAGACGAAAAAAAACACAGTTGGGTGTCTGAAAAAGTGATAATAAAGCTGAAATAGAAATTACCCCCACAAATCTATAGCAGATCTGTATACAAACAATACCCAATAACAGCCATATCTATGACAGAACAGTAGCCTTGCGACACATACCTATGCCTCTTTCTTCGGGTCGAAATTCTCGCTTCCCACCAGACCGAAAGTGGGATGTCAAAGATTCCAATAAATATTGAGATGGCAGCACGTATATAACGTGCGCGAGGGGGTTAATTAATTGCCAAAGTTGAACAAATCTGCTTTCCTATTTGTGATAATGGTAGATTAACCCCTTGTTAACTGCACATGGAATTATTGGGCCAGAGTTTCAAGGTATCTGGCCTCTTCACAATGAATACAATAAAATAATAGAAACTAAAAGATGCGCTCCAAGAAAAAATTATTTTATTTCCTATTTTATTGGATCTAGAAATGCCAGGGTTAGATTGGAGGAATAGTGAGGAACACTCAAACATTATCTATTATTTGGGTTGTCATCTTGCTTTAAAGATTGTTTCCACGTATGACGTTTATCAATGGAATTTAAGTGTGATTTTGTGTGAATATAGAAATGCCACAAACTAATCTTAGGACTTTTAGCTAGGGTATGGGTAAATAAGTGATTTAATAATTGTCACATGCATTTTTAGGAGGTGTGATGATTGTGTCACATAATTTGATGGGAGGTGCACTCGAATGCATGTGTGATAGATAATTTGAAGGGCATGTGTAAATTTATGGTTTATTTGTTTGAATGGTATAATATTTTTATTATTAGTCGTTTATGATATAGTCTGATGGTCAAATTGTGGGATTGTTGTTGTACTCAACAAGATTCACCCTGTTTGTACGTTGAATTTGATTGCATGAGGGATTTTTGCATCAACATTTCAGATCGCTCTATGATCCATCATTAAGATGGTAGAGAGCATAAGGAGATTAAAAAAAATTCAAACCTCCACTAGGCTATTGTGATCGCGAACATTGTGCCCTTGCTAATCCATTGTGCTCACAAATTTGAGCCTTCATGTTGACATTGTTGGCGTTTATGCAATGACATGGTGCTCCAAACCCTCAATGGACCAATGCGCTTGCAAGTTCAATGTCTTTATTGGACTATCATGCTCATGGATTTAGACTACTCATACTCATATTCTACATTCATATCAAAGATGAGCTCATTTAATAATGCATTTATAAGAGTTTCTTAATTAAAGTTATTTTTTAACATTACTTTTTAAAAATTAAAGTGTGTATATGACTTTACAACGAGTTTTACTTGTAGAAGGTGTCTAGGTTTAATATTATCTAATTAGTGATTTAATAATACGTTTATAAAGCTTTCTCAATTAAAGTCATTTTTGTAATAGTACTTTTAAAAAAATAAAGTTTGTATATGACTTTACTAAAAAAATAAAGTTTGTATATGACTTTACTACAACTTCTAGTTGTGGTTTGTAAAAGTACACATTGTACAATGAATTTGGACACATTTATTTTTTTAGTAGACTTCCTAAATATATTTCAATATTGAAAGATGTCATGTCTTCATATATTTATAAGAATAAAATAGTGTTTATGATATGATAGGAATTTTTTTCACACATTTATTTAACATTTTTTGTGCAATGTCATTTGATAGTTTTTGTCACAAGATTGTAAAAATGATGGATTGTTGAGTTATAAGAGGATTTGCAAATCGACAATTGCTTCTCTTGTTTTTGGTCTTTTGTTGTTCAGTTTTCTTCTGTTGGATAGTTAACCTTTGTTGTTAAGTATTCTCTTGCAGCCTTAGACTACATTTACTCTTTATATATTGTATTTTTTATTAAATAAATGATGGATTAGTAGTATTTTATGGGTTTGATTATGTATCTCATGCATTATAGTCCTTGTAGAAAAAATGTCCTACTGAAAAGATGGTCTTCTATGGAGATCAAAATATCATCAATGATTAAGGATATAATCTTATTCTTCTTGAATGCTTCCTCCTTCATATTTCCCCAAAACAAGATAATCTCTTCTTCACAAACAACTACAACTTAATAGCTTGCTTCTTGATGTTTGGGGCTATTGACAAATTTGGCATTGTTGAGATCTTTACAAACTTAACAAAATGAGCTTTCTAAGAGCATCTTTTTAAAATTCTTGTGGACATACATTGGAATAAAATCAAACTAGAATGAAATTTGACTCAAATTAGTAGATGGATAATTATTGTGAGACTAAATTTATTTGAACATTTGAACGGAAATGTTTTTAGTGCAAATTCTTGAGAAAAAATGCACAAATAAAGATTAAACATAGTTTATAAAGTAATGGTGGAGCTTTTAAGCACAATCCAACTTACAATTATTTAGCATCGGTATCAAAAGAGAGCACCCTTGATTTGTTTAAATCCACACATGAATGATTTTTCTATTTATTTATTTATTAGTTTATTAATTATTTGGGATGATCTTAACCTATCCTTGCAATCTTGCATAGGGTACAATTATTATGGCACAATACAAATAAGTCTTTAGCAATGTTAAATTTATACCTTACAACTCTGTCAATTTTAAAATAGAACCTAGCTTACCAGAAGATAACAAGGGATCACCTTCTTAATCATTATTGAGTATTGCTTATTAGTTGTTAGTGTAATATCTATGTATTAGGAATGAGTTTTTCAAATGTATTATTCTCATCCCAAATCACATTTGGAAATTAATTGTATGTGTTTCTTACTTTCCTCGCATGATGAATGATAACATTAATCTTACCTCGTCTATTGCTCTATTTAATGTCTTCATAAACCAAAAGTATCCTCCTAACATATCAATGATATGCATAGACTTAAACTCGCATGTACAATTACAATATAATGCTCACAAAATGGTGAAAAAAAGTGAAATTCATCTATGTGAATTTCCAAAATAACTTATATAAATTGTTATATAAAATAATTTTATTTGAATTGTATCTAATAACAATTTAGGTAGGGGTAAAGTCAACAAATGATAATTAATAATTATATGAAGGAAATATTTCATATGATTCAAATATATAAAGTAAAAATTTGAATATTTGATGTGATTTTGATATATGAATTGTAATTATCTCTAATAATTATTTGTCTAACAATAAATAATCTTTATTTTTTAAACACTTTTATTCCATTTGACAAAATGATACATATTTTCAAGTCAATTTTAAACATATTCACTTACTAAATTGCTTATTAACTAAATGATGTTAATCATAATTTATTATATATATCATCTTTAATATTCACTAATACACTATTAACATGCTATCATACTTTTTAACCTATAAAATTTATAATTTCTTTTCCAATTTAATTTATTTCAAGTCCTTGCTTGTTTCTATGGATACATTATGAAAGAGAGAAATTAAAGTCATGCATTATTTGGAAGATTGATTTTTAATTTCCCTATAAATGTGAAGCCTTATAGTTATAAGGGTTATTTATTTAGAATATTCATATTAATAGTGCAATAGGATAGGTCTTTTTTACGATGTTGAATATATTAACAAATAAATGAATATATATATTTGTTTTATGAAAAATAATATAGAAAACACAAAAACATACAAACAATATATAGAAATAAAGAAGTGGTTTAGAGCTTATCAATAAGACACTATTATTTGAGGCCTAAGAATTTTGTAGAAGGAGAAATATAGGATTTGTGATAATTTTTTAGTTGTCATGGGTTTTTGTGACTCTCAAAAAAAAAATTATTCATAGTTAAGGTAAATGCAATCACATGGGGGACCAAAAGTGACATGGCCACTTTTTGTCTCATCTAAGATATAATGTGAGTGTATTATAATACACGCATGTTTTACTCACAATAAAAAAGCAAGCATAGCAGGAGGTCTTGTCTCATTTGAACTCAACCTCTCACCTACAAAATGTAGATTGCAAAATTGGAGAAGTGTGCTCACATTCTAAAATTCTCATGTTATCACAAATTCATCATTGAATTGTTGCCAAAATGCCACCATGATGTCCCTAAGGTTGAGGTGGTAAGCTTTATTTTATCTTTGAGTGTAAATTTTCAATTAAATTGATAGATAGGTAAATTTGAATTGAACATTTGACATTTATAGATAGGTAAATTTGAACAAGGTCAAATTCAATTTATTATGTTTCATTTTGAAATGTAAGATTAACTAAATTACTCGATTGATTATAATAAATTTTTAGGGTCAAAGTGTTCACTCTACATTTGGTGGCCCTCCAATACTTGATTACACAATGACATTGAGTCTGTGTACCTTCTTGTCCAATTTCTTCCAAGCATCAGCCAACAAAGTAGAGTCCTCTGATTTCTCTTCATGTGAAACTAGCAACCACTGATCTCTTTCTTCCAAAATATCTTCCATTTTCAATTTTCACATCTCATAGCCAATGCCATTGAATTTCTCAATATTAATGCGAGAAGTAGAAGTCATAGATTTCAATCCTTTTCTCAAATATGCAAAACCACACAACAAAATCTCCCACTACAACAAAAAACCTTCAACACTTGAAGAGAAGGGTGTCCCCCTCTTAGCAGAACTGTTAGCTCTAATACCAAATGTTGAGAAACAAGGTGAAGAAAGCTTGCAATACTAACTTTCTTATGTGATTACAAATCTAAAAGGATTTCCAAATTTGAAACTAAATCTAAAATAAACAATGTGATTGCACCATTCAATATAAATAGAAAATCATGTGTATGTTTGGTAGTGGAAAGTTATCTTTGTGACAAGCTTTGTTTAGATCTCTGAAGTTTGTGCATATGTGAATGTCCCCAGTTAGTTTAGTAATTTGAACAAGATTCCACTATATATATTAAATAGGTCCAATGAAATTGACATCAAGTAATTTTTGAAGTTGTTCTTTTACTAAGAATGCAATCTGAGGGTGCATTTTCTACAATTTCTATTTAATGAGCTCAACACTTGGAGATACTATCAAATGATGTAGCACAAGTTTACGGTCAAACCAAGGCATATCTATATATGACCATACAAAATTGATCTATCTCTCTAGGAAGAATTTAATCAAGTCATATTTTTCTTTTCTAACAAGGAAGCTATAAAGTAGATGATCCTAGGAGTCTATGATGTCTTGATGTTTACTTCCTCATATCTAGAGATCTATCTTTATAGGTGGTGATATTTTTTATTTACTTCCATCTTTAAGTGTCTTAGAAAGGTTTCACCCTTGGATATTGTTGGTGTTTTTTCCCGTTATCCTTAATCCTAAGAGAAATTATAAAACCCTAGGCTATAGGATTGAAATCCTAGGTCACACAGATTTACATTGTCAACAAACTAAGGATGAGAAAACCCAATTGTAACAAGGCTCTCACAACCTTCTTCACTTCGAGCTCCATCATACTCAAGAGGGTGTTCCTATTTTGAGCTTGTATTGATAATAACCTGACAATATCACTACCTACAAGCCTGTGGAAGATCGATTATTCTCATTCATAAGACACTTATACATTACTTCAGGTTCAAGCTTAATCCCATTCACTATGCCTTTGAGAAAATCTGAAAACAAATAATTTAAAAATAACTTATACAGAGGAAAGGGGAAAAAGGAAGATTAATTTGATTGGATATGTTCTGAAACAAATTTTGAACAATAACATGCCAGTGTCTATCCCAAGACATTGAGTCAATTCCTAGATTACAAATGCAAACCCAAACAATAGATTAATTCGGATCAGTAAACCTTTCAAACATTAATGCCTTACATTAATACAACTCATTTTCCTCTTACATAAACCATTCTTGTTAATCCATAATATATTTCCTAGATTCACTGTAATTTGTACATAGACTTCAATTCCTTCCTTGAAGGAAATCCATGTATATGATTACACATTGATAAGAAAATATCAAGACAAATCAAAAAATCCTTAACATTTTGATTCATGTGAAATCTGAACAATAAAAATGGAGACAATTTTTGCAACAATTTAATAGTCTACTCATAAACTAACTGAAATTACTAAGAAATTTGTACATTCATTCCTTGAGTAATCATTCAAGCATCAAACTATACACAACCCTATTCTACCTAACCAGAAAAATGAAAAAATTCAGAACTCCTATAACAACCCTGATATTCCTTTTATAATGGTAAGGAATGTAACAAGCCTCAGGCTGTTTACATGTGTCCAACTTACTCTTCTCATTAGCCTTTTCTTTCAAAAGTGACTGAATGGATCTGATTGTCTTTGTTTTGTCTTCAGGTGTAACCATCTAGATGGTCATGCATGGTAGCCATCATGCCCGAATTAGAGAGCATCAATGGGAACTAACTGTAATACCCTAAAAATGGTCATCTAAACCATGAGCCCCTAATCTCAAGAATGTCACCAAGGTCCTAACCAAAGGCAATTAAATAAATCTTGAGCACACAATTAATTTCTAAAATCATCAATGTCACATGGCAAAATTAATCACTCAATATTAATTAAATATTTATTTAATTAATTGATCATTCCAAGTAAATCATTTTAAACAATTGTCTTATTTATTTTATTAAATATCCTAGCATATTTAATTAAATAAATCAATTTGCCATTAAATCATCAAAAAGAGGAATTAATTTGAAAAATAAATAAAAATTGTCATAAATCTTCAAAAAGGGAAACAAATCAAGAAAGTGGAATTGGAAATTATGAGCACAAATCTTCAAAAAAGGAAATAAATCAAAAAAGGAATTAAAATTTGAGAAAAGAAATCAATTGGAGATAATCTTGAAAAACAAATTAAAAATTGATAAATAATCTCAAAGAAAGCAATTAAAACTATTAAATATTAAAATTGAATGAAATAGAGAATAAATCAGTTTTTTTTCTTGATTTTATCTTAATTTTAGTTCAATTTCCTTTAAAACTGAGAAAAGCATCCAATCACATCAATTCAACTGGATTGTGCTTTCTTGACCGTTCATCATCATTTGATCTCAGCTGTTGGTTTCTTTCTGAATTTTCTATAAATTCAGTCTCTCATCTCTCATTCAAAAATCCTGGAGAATATATTATTATTATGTTGTTTTTGCTCTAGGTTCATTGAGAATTTGCATTGAGATATTGCATATTAGTTATTTCATATTGCTTAAATCATTTAGCTTAAATATTCATATATAACTTAGATCATGCATATCTAGATTAAACTTGCATCCATCTAGCTTAAATCCATGCTCATATAAATTAAAAATCTTTCATTTAGGTGTTGTCTAGTCACTGGATAGCTTAGCAATCTAAGAGCAATCTAAACTCGCATCTACTAGAAAGCAATGGGTCGCTTTGTAATGGTTTATTATTCATTGATTATTGATTTACTAACCATGCATCTAATGACTTAATTGAAGTGTTGTGTGTAGTCACATAAATCTGTCCATTTTAATTAAATGAATATTTCGTATTTATTTGATTAAAAATCCACTAGCCATCAATTAATTAAATTAATATTTAATTAATTTATCCCCAAACATTCTTCTATTAATTAAATAAATTATTCAATTTATTTTAATTAATTCATTAAACCAAATACAAATCAATTAAATAAATAAAATCTATTTATTTAATTAAATCCCCCTTTTCCTCTTTTAAATAAATTAAATAAAACATTTATTTAAATCATTATCCCCACCCCACTTGCATTTTCCTACATAATCTAGATCCTGAAAACTTGTAAGCATTTAGACTATAGCCATTTTAGAGAGCATTTAGCATAGCATAACTAAATATTGTCTTTTTGGTTAAAAACATATCATTTTAGCATAAAAATAGCTTTTCATTTCATGTTTGGAGCTATTTTACAAATCTCAATCCTCCATAAGCATCCATAGTGCAAAAAGCTGCTGAGAGCTACACTATTTTGGAACTTGGAGAGGAGAGGAACAAGGGAGAAGGAACTAATATCATGCTGAGAGATAGTTGGAGATATCTCATTGTCTTACTTCTTTAGTTAGATTCATTAGCATGTGTTTTTAGTATCTCTCTTGGAATGCCTTCATGTGTTTGGTTTTTGATTGACTAACTCTAACGTCTTGTGTGTTTTGTGTTGTTTGATCTTAAACTAACCTTGTGCCATTTAGGAGGGCATCATTTGGTGAACCCGACGTGAATCGAACACGCAACCTTCTGATGAAAATAGAGCACTATGGATCGTCATTTCACCTCATCTGTTTATATCTTGCATTCCGTTGCATATCACCCATCCACTCATTCATTCATATATAGGCTTTTACATGCAAAAATGATTAAATAAAAAACTGGTCTTGGATACAATCACGACCGAGTACTCTGATACATCATCAATGCATCATGCAAAGTCTTAAAAACCTTGCATTCTTCATAATCATATCATCATTACATTTAGGTGCATCTTGCATTACGTCCATTCATGTCATTTTAACAAACTTAAACATTGCATATCATTCATTGTTGCCATTAGTTTTCATTAAAAACATTTGCATCATTGCGTCAATCATACATAATTAGATCCACTCATGAGATAAAATTTGTCTTTGGTTGTATTACATCATTTAATAAGCATTCATTTCATATCAATTATCCATTATCATTTTATTACACTGTACATCATTTATTATTTGCATTCATCTCTTTATAGTAAAAGGATGCATTCATTCATTACTAAGTATCTTATAATGCTCATGTTCGGATTCATTTCACATTGCATTTATTATCATTACATTAAGGAGCAGTTATTATTCCCATCAGTTATCGTATCATCCCATTATCATTTGCACTTACAAACATATTTAAAACACATTTAGAATCATTCATTTAGGCATTATCATATAAACACTTGTACTTTACATTTGTTTATCCATCTGCATTCATTTTTATATCATCATATAAACCTTTGCACTTAAAACATTTTGTTTATCCATATTACATTTATCTACAAACACATTTAGATGCATATTTATACATACATATCATTCATTCAAAACCATTGTATTGACATCATCACATAAATCATCTCATCATTACATTGCAATAGGAAACATCATCAAATCCTGTTCATACATCGAAGCATAAGCATATATCATCATGGCATTCCATACATAAAGCATTACATCACAAATCAAATACATCATATATATAACCCTACATTCATATGTCAGTATACAACATCATAACTCATCATAAAAACATGCATAAAAGAAACATCTCATCAAATGCATCCATGAACACATATACCTCTAAGCAATAAATCATCATCATGCATAAACATCCATCCATCATCACATGCATAATCATCACAATATGGGATCTCCTCATATATATCATCTCATATATCAGAGTACAATGAAGTCTACAAAATCGACTACCAAGAGCCATCCAAGATACAGTCCAAAAATAGACAAAGATACAATACATAGATGCACAGATGCTCTCTCAAATGCCGCTCTGGCCAGATGTTGTACCTGCCCCACCCCTACCTACTCCACCACTGGTACCGGCACCACCTGATCCATCTCTCCGTGGAGGCCTCATCGAACCCCCGCTCCCTCTTGCATCTCCTGATCTATCCCACCTCAAAGGACCCATCACTCCCCCACTGCTCTGCATCCTCTGTGATTGCTCGGATCTCGACTGTCGCATCTGGGTATAACTGAGAGCTCGCTGACTGAATGGCACCACCTGCTCATATAAACCTCGCCAGTACTCTATCTCAGCCTGTGCTCGCCCAAACTGCCTCATAGTCTCCCCTGAAGGACCCTGCGCTCCCGCTCGGACTCTCTCCTGCAGCTCCACCAATCTCTCCACCGCCGTATCTCTCTCCCGCAGCACCACTGTCAGCTCTGACTCACGTGCAAATAGCTGCACATCCCTAGCTGCTACCTCCGCCTCTAATCTCTCTACCCGGGTCTGCAAATAACCTATCATGTGCTCCCGCAGATCCCCAGTAGCTCCCTCCCCCATGGCCATGGCTGCCGCATCTGTATCATCCCCTCCACTAGGTCCCTCCCCTGCACCACCCTCTCCTGCACCTGTATCCATAGGGATCTCTCTCTCCATCCCCCTCCCACTCAGCTGCACTCCTCCCTGCATCAAAGGTCCCTGTGATATCTGCAGTGGTAACCCCCCTCTCCCTCTCCGCTGTCTCGGCATCCCCATCCCTCCTCCACCTCCTCCACCTCCTCCTCCACCACCACCACCTCCTCCTCCTCCTCCTCCTCGGCCTCCTCCTCTCCGTCCTCGTCCCCTCTCATCCTCAAACGCTGGGATCGGCTCCGCTGGATCTGATATCCGTCGAATCGGGTGCGCCGCCCGATACTGGGTATACTCTGCTGTAACCCCTGCATCAACGACCCTCGGTCGTAGATCCCATGGCCTCGCCTGCAGTGTACGGAACTCTGCTAGTGCCTGATCATATGGTAGCACTGGACCCCATGCATACCGCTCTCGAATAACTCGAGCATACTCTCTTGATCCGCTCGGCAGTCCCTGCTGCCGTCCAAACTGCCTCATAACCCGTCCCGGCACCTGTCTCTCCACATGATACGAAGTCCTCCCAATGAGGAATCAGGTCATGAAGCAATAAGGTAGTGCCTCCGCATCATCCTCCCATGGCCCACACTCCAAGTATGGCCGCCAGATCACTGCATCCAAATCATCTAATGCTCGCCGCCACCACTCTAGCTTCCCCAAGTGGGGCTGGCTCATCATACCACTATACATAAACATATAGGGCTGGTCCACGGCTCGGAATCTCAGACTCACTGGTCGAGTCACTGGTAAGTGCTCCCATGCCCACACATGCAGCAACGTCATGCCCACTGCAAGCGAACCTCTCCCCCGGTACACTACCTCGTGTAACTCCTAGTACATGTGCGCTAACACGCACGGCCCCCAGGCATATCGGGTCCCCTCTGTCACCATCATCTCTATCACCTGTCCCCATCCGACCGCCAATCCATGTGACCGCCTGTCTGGACACAGAAGTCCTCCCACGATCCCTGACAATACTATTGGAAGGGGCTCATATAGTGCCGCTATATCCTCCCATGCGATCGAGCCATCATCAATATATACGTCCTCATCAAATATCCTCTGGCAAGACACCGTCCCCCACGATCGATCATATGTCACCAGCTGCCCTCGAATCGGAATCCGCAGAATACGCCACACGTCCTCCAAAGTCACCGTCATCTCGCCCTGAGCCAGATGGAACGTGCATGTCTCACTGTGCCATCGCTCTGCTAAAGCTGTAATCAGGCCGTGATTCATCCGAATCACGGGCATATGCATCACCTCATAGAGCCCAGTAGCCGCAATACAATCTATCTTGATCTGAGTCAAACGATCTCGCAACCCCTGTGTCGCGGGGTGGCGCTCGCGTAACTGCAACATGCGCAGATCCTCCTGCACATAGTCATTCATCCAAACACCATCAGTTGTTTTGTTATCAAACTTTCTTAAGTTTAAACCTAGACTATCATCAGATACTTTGATCAAGTATCTTCGGGTCTCAACAGGTAAGCAATCATGGCCGCCTAGACTTCAACAGGCATTTATCCTAACAAATGACCTAAGTCTCATCGGGCTGCTATGGTTCAAAACAACTCCCACTTCACCTCACCATCCATCAATCGTTAGGCATCAAGAGATTTATTTTGTCCAAAACTGGGGCATCTTGTTATCTTAAGGCAAAAGCGCTATTTAATCTATAGGCAAAAGCGCTATTTAAGCAATAATCAGGTCAACTTGATCCATTATATCAAGTTGCTTGTATTAACTTGCTATATAAAATCCATGAAAGAAATACTCAGGTCATCTTGAATCATTATGTCAAGATGCTTGTATTCTCTTCCAACATTTTAAAGCTCAATGATGAAAATAGAGCACTATGGATCGTCATCTCATCTCATCTATATATATTGCATTTCGTTGCATTCCACCCATCCATACATTCATAATAGCGGCATATCATGCATACATAGTCATAATAATGCATACTCTATTTTCCTCTTCTTCCATAGGAATGAGTCATAGGTTCTCCATTTCTTCTATCTAACATCGAACCCCCCTCACCCTCCCCATCTCGATAATCAACATCACATACCCTACATCATTTCTCAATCAACCCAATCAAGCCACGTTCATCACCATCCATCTCTAAATAGGAGGGATTGTGTTTCCTATCCTAAGTCATCCAATAAGTCAAGCAAGTTACTTTGTCTACACAGATACATCGACTCCCACACACCTAGACTATCAACAGATACTCTAATCAAGTATCTTCGGGTCTCAACAGGTAATCGATTATGGTAATCCTAGACTACATCAGGCATTTATCATAATGGCCTAGTCTCAACGGGGCTGCCATGATTCCTCACAACCATCCATCACACGCACATACTATCAATTGATCAACCAATCAAACACAATCCAACGGACAATTACATCAATTGTCTACGTCTCAACGAGTATTTTGCTTCATATACCTTGACTTCATCGGACAATTACATCAATTGTCTAAGTCACCATCAGGTCACTTTGATTCACTTACTCAGACTTTATCATGTTCAAGCGACCAACTGACATCAACTGTCACGCTTTGACTTGATCGGGGCAATTCAACCGATTGCACCAGATTGTCCAACCAATTTTGATCAATTGTATAGCATCAATCAAAACCCCACACTACATCTGCTATGTATCTCTTGCATGACCTCAGGGTACTCGCTGGCTTGTTGTTTCTACGTATTCACTCTATTTTTCTTCCATTCTTTCACTGTTGTTGCTAATTTCTTCTATTCTACCTCCCCTCCAATTTTCATTCTTTTTCGAGAGATCGCCCGATTTTTCGGAATTTTTCGGCCCATCTCTCGAGGGGGCATACCACCCATTAAATTTACATTTTATGGGGCATTTCTTCGCACCAGTTTTTCTTTCTTTGAAACGATGCGATAAACTGCACCATGTCAAAGAGGGGCAAATGTAGTCACATAAATCTGTCCATTTTAATTAAATGAATATTTCGTATTTATTTGATTAAAAATCCACTAGCCATCAATTAATTAAATTAATATTTAATTAATTTATCCCCAAACATTCTTCTATTAATTAAATAAATTATTCAATTTATTTTAATTAATTCATTAAACCAAATACAAATCAATTAAATAAATAAAATCTATTTATTTAATTAAATCCCCCTTTTCCTCTTTTAAATAAATTAAATAAAACATTTATTTAAATCATTATCCCCACCCCACTTGCATTTTCCTACAAATGCAACTTGCACACATTTTGAAATAAATGAATTTTTATTTTAAATAAAATCCTATTTTCCCTCACCCACCAAATCCACTTGCAAAATCTAATCCCCTTCTAGATTCTTCTAACCCCTTCCTAATTAGCCTAATCCATCCCCTAAATATTGTCACATTCATAAGCAAAATGGAGTCACTTCTCAAATGGCCCAAAGTCTTGGATAACCATTGAAGGTTTTCAACCTTCAACCACCAAAAACCCCAAAGTCTTTGAAACCCATTAAAGGCTTCCAACTTTCAACCACTTAATCCACAAAGTCTCCAATAACCATTAATGGTTAACCCAAACCCTCCTACATGGTTAAAACATTTGTTTTGACTCAACCTCTACCCAACCCAAGGGTCTCATCAAGCCTTTAATGCTTTGACCATGATTATCTCTTAATCATTTGCACAAAGGTTTATCCTTGGATTAACTCCTAATCCAGTGGGTAATCCTAACTTAGACTTGACCCTTAGCCTTTAGATAACCATGAGGTCTTCTCAGGCATTCAATGCCTCCAACCCCTTTCTCTCAACCCAATCTTATGTTGACACTTGTCACCATTTCATTGGTGCAAATTGTGCACATGGATCCCCAACTTTCAAGCTTGACCCTTGATTAAACCTTTCAATCCTGGCCATCCATTGCTCCATTTTTCCTATAAATAGAGCCCATTCCTTCATAATCCAGATCCTGAAAACTTGTAAGCATTTAGACTATAGCCATTTTAGAGAGCATTTAGCATAGCATAACTAAATATTGTCTTTTTGGTTAAAAACATATCATTTTAGCATAAAAATAGCTTTTCATTTCATGTTTGGAGCTATTTTACAAATCTCAATCCTCCATAAGCATCCATAGTGCAAAAAGCTGCTGAGAGCTACACTATTTTGGAACTTGGAGAGGAGAGGAACAAGGGAGAAGGAACTAATATCATGCTGAGAGATAGTTGGAGATATCTCATTGTCTTACTTCTTTAGTTAGATTCATTAGCATGTGTTTTTAGTATCTCTCTTGGAATGCCTTCATGTGTTTGGTTTTTGATTGACTAACTCTAACGTCTTGTGTGTTTTGTGTTGTTTGATCTTAAACTAACCTTGTGCCATTTAGGAGGGCATCATTGTGTATTCCAGATACAAATACAAACATCTTTGGCGCCCACCGTGGGGCTCAAACCCACAACTAAAATATTTATAATGTTTCTTGAACAAATTTAATGTTTGGTTTTTATAACTAATAAACATTGTGTTAAATTTGTAAATAAAAATCTTTCTTTTTGCTTGTTCTTCTGTGACAGCCAAAAATGGTCTCTATTTGGAGGGCATAACTTTTTATTGAACCGTTGGATCTACACCAGTTTTTGATATGTTCTTGAAAACCAAGTTTTCAACAGGTTCACTGAAGAGATTTTCCTAAGAATATCTAGTTTGAAATTTATGAATGATAGTGTGTAGTACTATCATTTTACTTATTCTTCTGTGACAGTAAAAAATGGTCTCTTTTCGGAGGGAATAACTTTTTATTGAACCGTTGGATCTAAACAACATTTTAATATGTTCTGTAAAACCAAGTTTTCCACATTTCCATCGAAGCGGTTTTTTGAATTAGCTCTAGTTGAAAAGTTATAAATGACAGAGTGAAGTACTATCAAAACTGTCATAACTAGGATAGTCATAAAAAATGGAAATTCTTGTTAGATTAGTTTAATTTACAGATTGCATGCTAGAATTTTATTTTTATGATTTTTTTAATGTTATTTTGGCAACTAATTTTGAGCTTTTAATGTTTGCAGGTCTGCTTGACAAAAAATTTATCAATCAAACATATGCCTATCAAAGAATAAAAAACAACATGACTACTGATGCGTTGGTTTTGCAGGTTGCCTAAAGAGAATCAGCCAAACATCGTGCATTCTTTAAATTAATTTTTAGGCACTTAAATTACTATCTGGTTAAAGAACAAATCTGTCTTTTGTGTTTTTAGAAAAATCTAAGATGTAGGAGAGTATGCTCTTGTCTTTTACAGACAATCAGAAATCTAGACCCTCAAAGCTTTTTTCTAAGTTTTGAGATTTGTGTACCTTTAGCAAGCCTGTCACAGTGGGAAAAAGTAATCACCTTGTGAGAATGACCCAAGTGAGTACAGCTGGACCTGAGCATTCCAACTCATATAATAAATAGGCCTCTGGTGATTAAAGTCTTAAAGGATGGGATTATTTGAGTTTTCTCTTTGAGATCTCTCATATTGAGCATTTTGTAGGGCCTTGCGGTCTCAATCACGTTTACATGACTACAACTTGTTTTGGTACCTTGTCAGGCTATAGGCCTCAATCAGGCTTGTGTGACTTCAAGGGGTAATTTCAAACAGAATTCCTGACTAAGAACTATAAGATAGAAGCTACGTGGTTCACCTCTAAAAGGGGGATAATCTTTGTGCAAGAGAGATAGTAACTCTCCCAAGACACTTGTCATATCGTGCCCCCATTAGCGTTTGAAGTCGGTTAATACAGTGTTGAGAATCCATTGCGTGAGACTTAGCGGTCATATTCTGATTAGCTATTGGGTGTGTACCTAAGTCAGCAAGAAAATATTTTCTTCTCTAAGCCAACTTCTATAGGGTTAGCGTGTTGTGATTGAATTATTATACATCTTGCATGTTTTCTATGTTTTCATCCCTGAAACTGAAACTGAAATACTAAAACTGGAGAAAACAAATCAACAACTCAGTGATAAACTTTGTCCATGTCAGAACTAGTCTATCATAAGTCAAAAATCTATCCAAAACTAGTCTATCGTGGTCAAAAATCAGTCCATCTCAGAATTGGTCATACACAATTGTCATACTCAGTTATTAAAAAAAAATCAGAATTTTTGTCTCTGTCCCATTAATAGTCGTGCAAATCTGATCATTTATTGTCCTGCACCACATCCTGTGTCGTACGAGTCTGATTATTTGTCGTCTGAGTTCAATCCTCTATCATACGAAACCCAACAATCTGTCATCTAAAGCTAAATCTTGTGTCATACAATACGTAATTGCACTAAATCTTTTGTCATCCTAGACATACCCATCTGTCGTACGGTATTAGGCAGCAACTCGTACGAAATAAAACTGTTGTCGTCCTAGAACTATTAAATTGTCGTCTGACTCAATAAATCCTGTTGTACGAATCTCTGATTTTGTCAATATAGAATAGTCAAAACTGCCCAGATCAGTCTACAGTGAGCATAAAACTAGTCATCATCTCCATGAGCATAAAACTGGTCATCATCTCCCTAAGTGTAAACAACCTTGATAGTGCACCCCTGTCATTGCGTTGCACGATTTTATCTATCATCTTTAAGTTAGTTCAAACAACATCTTATCAAACCTAAGTTAACTTAGATAACGTCTTACATAGGATAGATCATTCCTGAAACCAGACCAGATCTTAGTAACTTCTCTCAATCACTACATTAAATGAATAACTAGCTACAATTTGATCTTGACTTCTGCAACACATCTAGCTCTCGGTCCCGTTGGTTGCAAATGCCTGTTCAAACCTGAAACTCTCACAGCAAAACAGGCAAAGAAAAAGAAACACCCTTTTTGTCAAACGTCAATCCATTCTTTGTAGAAAACTCTTTCCAAATAAACTGTCCTCGTCACAAATACCAGTTTACGATCTACCAGTCTTTGGTCAACCCCTATCTCCCACCATGTCTGGAGAAAGGCAAGAAAGACAAGCTAGTAAATGAGACACTTATGACAACTTCAGTAACCATGCCACTGACAATGAGTCCTCATCAACTGAATCTGAGATCCCTGAACCTCCCGAGGTCGAAATACATAGATGTCAAAATGATAAAGAGTTCTGAAAAATGATGAAGGTCATCATGGCTAGAGAAAAATAAGATTATTTCCTAGAATTAGCAAAGCAAGGTGCCAAACTTCCTATTGGTTATAATGTGGAGGCCCTTGTCACTAAAGAGGAAGAGACACCATTGGGAATGCTAAACAAACAAATGCAAGTGTTACGAACTGAGGTCACGGAACTGAAAAACAAAGATAAAACACCAAAACAATATTCTCTGGACACAATATGCCCATTCCCATTTGACAAAAACTTTACATGCCTCCATTTCCCTCAAGATTAGAAATGCCTAAGTTTGACAAATATGACAGGAATACAGACCCCCAAGATCATATCAGAGAATTTTGTGCTTTATTTATGGAGTTGATGCATGACCAAATGTATCTCATGCACCTTTTCCCAAGGAGTTTAGGGGGGCAAGCTATGGAATGGTTCTCAAGTCTACCTATGGGAATAAAAACTTTCAAAGAATTAATCCAACTATTCCTACATCAATACTCCTATAACATTCGTCACCTAGTCACTATGATAGAGCTTTGCAATACCAAACAAAAGACAGGAGAACCCTTTCTCACTTTTCTCCAACGATGGAGAAAGATGTTCTCTAGATATTCATGGACTATCCCAGATCTTGAGAAGATGGATATCTTTGTCAACAACTTAATCCCTGAATTAAAATGCAGTGTCCAGATGCAAGTACATCCTTCGTTCAACAAAATGGTAGATAATGCCCTCATAATGGAAGATGTGCTTATAAAAAGGGGAGATATATCACTTTGGAAAGAAACACCGCAAGGTTCTAGTTCTAAAGAAAAGAGCAAATACTAGAAATACATCAAAGATAACAACATAAACGTTGTTAGTGATGGAGTGGTAGATACTGTCCAAGCAAAAACAAAATCCACAATATTTAACTTGGCTAGTGGCACGCAAGCACTCAAGGTAGCTGAAACTGTAGTAGAAAATCCTTCGAAGAAAGCAAGAGAATGGTTTAAAGAAAAGCCTTGGCTTTCAAAACCTAAGCGTGATTTTACTCCTCTAGATGAATCATATGAATCAACTTTTAAGAGTTTATTGGCAAATAATTTGATAACATTGCTAGATAATTCTAGACCATATGACCCAGAAATTAAACCCAAATGGTGGAGAGAAAATGAATACTGTGACTACCATTGGAACAAAGGACATAACATAAACAACTACATAAAACTCCGACATGAAATCCAGATCTCATTAACGCTGGCAAGATCATTGTTGGAAATCACATGACTAATGTTGATCATAAGGCCTTTAAAGATCCCTTACCAACTTATGAACAAGGAGATTCCTCAAAAGCCAAGGGAGGGGCTAGAGTTAATTATACCTACACTAACAATGATAACGTGATCAACATGATTGAATCTTTCCAACCTGAATATTGCAATGTGATCATAATCTAGGACAAACAAAATCAAGCATAAACTACTAATGTTGTGACCCGCGCTCAAAAGAAGGTTACTCTCTAAGGAGCTAGTTCCTCAACTTTCGATCAAACAACATCAAATCTACCAAATAGACAAACAAACACAATCACAGCCAAGTCAAAACAGTTGGCTTTATCATCTTCTCTTGGTTATAGTATTGTTGAAAAATTGAAGAAAACCAATGCTTAGATCTCCATTTTGGAACTTCTTAAGATCTCTTCTGCTCATAGAGAGGTCTTGGACAAGGCTTCACTTACCACTAGTGTCCCTAAAGATTTATACGCAGATCGGTTTCAATCTATGGTGGGTCACTTGACTTCACCTCATTACCTCACTTTCTCTAAAGAAGATGATAACTCAATGAGTCACCCACATAACCAGCCATTACACATTGAAGCCATGATCCATAAACACTGAGTTAAACATGTTTTGATAGATGGAGGCACTGGGTTGAATATTTGTACCTACAATCTACTGACACAGCTGGGATTTTCTGAAAACGTTATTGATCCAAAAAAGAAAATAACAATCAAGGCTTATGATGAAGAAGAAAGAACCTCTAAGGGTCCGGTATGATTACCAATCAGGGTAGGACCTATAGAAAGAGATGTCATTTTTCAGGTCCTGGATCTTCATCTTTCATACAACATCTTACTAGGCAGGCCATGGATTCATGAAATGAAAGCAGTACCATCTATGTATCATCAATGCTTGAAATTCCCTTATAATGGAGTTGAAGTCAGTATTCCTACTGATACAAGCTATACCTGCAATGCATTAACGCAGAGTGTTGATGCTTTTGTTCCTCATAATAGAGCAGCCTTTATAGCTGAAAGCTTGGAATTTTTGCTGAAAGATTTAGAAAAGAAATTGAAAATCACAAACATTGGCATAGATGGTTGCAAGATAGAACCTATACTCTCACTAATGTCTCTTCCTTCATCACTAAGACAGTCAGGAAAACCATCAGAAGTTATGAAGCCACAAACTTCAACTCCAAAAGTCATTTATTATGGTCTCTTTATACATTCCTCTACTTCCCTTATAGATGAAATAGAAGAGGATGATGTTCTCAAATCGCTTTTCAAAGAAGATAGTGCAAATAAAGAAATATGACATTGTGAGATTTCCCCGACACAATATGGTCCAAGCTATAAGATGCTTCAACGCATGGGATATTCAGGTACCAGTCCTCTAGGCAAGCGTCAAGAAGGTATTGTTGAACCTATTCAATTACAAACTAATTCTGCCAATGATATAGCTGGACTGGGATATGATCCAAGAAAGTCATCAAATCAGAAGCACATGTCCCACCATCAACTTAAGTGGAAGAAAAAGGTACTACCTTTAACAACACAAGAAATTAATACTCAACCAACTCAAGAAGAGTGTGACGATGAACAAAAAGAATTGCCCACCCAGAGAGAGGAAATAGATGGTAATCAAGTTCCAATTATATCACCTATAATACCATAGGAAGTAGAAGTCCTAGAGGATATGAGAGACAAAGTATACAGAATTAGAGAATTGTTTGCACCATGGAAAGTTCTAGTCACATATACTGGCAAACAACAAGTAGATGATTCAAAAATTGATTCAAATGAGTATGAATGGGGTCCTGACCACCTCTTAGATACATCTACTACAAAAACCCCTGAAGAATCCAGTGATATCACAGATGACGCACAAGAGCTGATATGCCTAAGAATGCAAAGGGAAATGGAAGAAATCAGACTAAAAAGACAGGAAGACTATGAACAACAACTGGAGGAAGAACAAACACAAGAAATTTCTTCACCTACTAACTCTCCCTCTAATGAGATAGGACAAATCAAGTACGAAACTACAAAAGAAGAATTAGAAGCTACAGAAATAGAACCAGTCATCAGTCTAGAGGAAGCTGAATGGAACAAACGACAAGGATTAACTGAACCGTCAAGGTTATGTCCACAAGTGTGTCAAATACAAGCAATCAATGAACCAAATCACGAAGGAACTTGTAGCATCAAAGATGTGGGTATTGATACTATATATACTTTTACTAAGCCACTTGAAGGTGAGTCAAAAACTTCATCCTATGACTCTGATAACTCAGACAGGAGCTCTATTTATAACAACAACTATTCAACAACACATTATGATTACTATGTCATGAATGTTGAGATACCGTCTATTGACTCTGTTACTGTCACGCCACGGTATGTAGTCCAGTCTGAAATAGGCGACAATGCTAGAAGTAGGTCAATTGGATTAGGTCCAATAGATACTAACATGAATTTCGATAATCATGTCGTAACTCTTCCTAGTCTCGAGACACATACGCAAGGTAGTCTTTTGGAACTCGAATGGTCGGTCTGAAGCCATGATGATAGTACCGTGAACTCCCTTGAGCCTATTCCAACCTTATCCCTAATACATCCTGAACTGATTGATTGTGGGTATGTGCAGGATCATGGTGTGCCAAAACAGGCCCTTAAGTGGCAATGAAATTTTAGAAAATCAGAGTTATGCAACTTGACATGAAAATTTGAATAAGTTGTGAACATTATTTTTAAAATATGTAAGAAGAGAATATATAGAAAAGTGAATGTAGTTTCTAAGCTACTAGTTGTTTTTTGGAAAAAAAAATCCTATTTGATGAAATTTTCAAATTTCAATGCAATGATACTAAAATTTCAGGAAAAAAATAAGAAGTAGACGTATGTCTGACCACCCTAATCACAATCAAATCATAATATTTTTTTACAATATTTATAATATAAGTATTAGACTCATGTCCGAATGTGACATATTTTTTTTAAAAAAATTTATGAATTTTTTACTACAGCTTTTCAGAAATTCAGAAACTCCTACATCTGACCACCTTAACTTGGTCAAAACCTTATGAAATTTTATTTTTTAAATTTTTCCCTATAGTAGACGAAGCATAGGATGTGATGCATGTTTCCGATTCAAAAAATGTTATACCGTTTTAAAGTTATGAGTGTTTTTCAATCAGTATATCAATCAGGACTATTGTCAGAATTCAATTAGAAAATAAATAATAAGTATTTATTAAAGTCGAAATAAGACAAGCCTTATATTGTTGGAAAGCTAGGAATGTCCTTAAAAAACCCTTTTCGTTTTATCAATTTTGGCTACAAAAAAAGTCGTCAGCCACCAATGTAAAGTTTGGAAAATCAAGGAATACTAAAAAACACATTTTTTCAGTTGACTTTCTAGGCTTGTCACTTCCAAGCCAAATACCAAAGCATTCCCGAGCCGAAATTTGAAATTTGAAAATTTGACTACAAAAATCGGATATCCGATTTTAATATATAAATTTGTGGTCCCCAAAAATTTTCCCGTTGCCACCTTTTATTTACTGAACTGCCACATTAATGGCGTTGGTAGAAATCGATATCTGATTTTATCCACTATCGGATTTTGTTAGTCATATTTTAGAGAGAGAGAGAGAGGAGAGAGAGAGAGAGAGAGAGAGAGAGAGAGAGAGAGAGAGAGATAGAGAGAGAGAGAGAGAGAGAGAGAGAGAGAGATGGAGAGAATAGGGGAGAGGGATAGAGAGAGATTAGTGGAGAGAGAGAGACAAAGAGAGACAGAGAGAGAGAGAGATGGGGAGGGGGAAGGGAGAGAGAGATGGAGAGAGAGGGAGGGAGGGAGGGGAGGGAAGGTAGAGAGAGATAAAGAGATTAGCGAAGAGAGAGAGAGAGAGACAAAGAGAGACAAACAGACAGACAGAGAGATGGGGAGGGGGAAGGGAGAGAGAGATGGAGAGAGAGGGAGGGAGGGAGGGGAGGGAAGGTAGAGAGAGATAAAGAGATTAGCGAAGAGAGAGAGGGAGGGAGGGAGGGGAGGGAAGGTAGAGAGAGATAAAGAGATTAGCGAAGAGAGAGAGAGAGAGAGAGATTAGGGGAGAGACAGAGACAGAGGGAGAGAGATGGGGAGGGGGAAGGGAGAGATAGAGATAAAGAGAGATTAGGGGAGAGATAGATAGATGGAGAGATTAGGGGAGACATATAGAGAGAGATTAGGGGAGAGAGAGAGAGATTAAGACATCATAGGACATCATGAACCCTTATGACATTAAGACATCATGAAACCTTATGAGATTAGAGAGAGAGAGAGAGATTAAGACATCATGAACCCTTATAACCTCTTAGGACACCATATGACCCCTAATGACACCATATTGGGTCGCTTTGGGTCATATTGTGTCCTAAGGGGTCATATTGTGGCCTACGATCCCTTAGGACACCATATGACCTCTAACAACATGATTTGGTGTCTTAAGGGGTCTGATGGTATCGTTAGGGGTCATATGGTGTCCATAGGTATCATATGGTGTCGTAGGACACCATATGACCCCTTAAGACACCAAATTGTGTGTTATGGGTCATATGTTTTCCTAAGGGGTCATAAGACACCATATGACCCAAAGCGACCCAATATGGTGTCATTAGGGGTTTAATGGTGTCCTAAAGGGTCATATGATGTCTTAAAGGGGTCATATGACACAATATGACCCACTAGGACACAATATGACCCATAAAGACCAAATATGGTGTCTTAGGGGGTCATATGGTGTCATAAGGGGTCGTAGGATGCCATATGACCCAAAGCGACCCAATATGGTGTTATAACGGGTCATATGGTGTCCCAAGACACCATATGACCCCTA
This sequence comes from Cryptomeria japonica, assembly GCF_030272615.1. Classification (NCBI taxonomy): domain Eukaryota; kingdom Viridiplantae; phylum Streptophyta; class Pinopsida; order Cupressales; family Cupressaceae; genus Cryptomeria; species Cryptomeria japonica. Next base: position 658,865,781 of record NC_081409.1, on the reverse strand, counting down.
TGGACACCATAGGACCCCTTAAGACACCAAATCATGTCGTTAAGGGTCATATGGTGTCCTAAGGGGTCATATGGTGTCCCATGAACCCTTATGACCTCTTAGGACACCATATGACCCCTAATGACACCATATTGGGTCGTATTGGGTCATATTGTGTCCTAAGGGGTCATATTGTGTCCTAAGGGGTCCTATGGTGTCCCAAGACACCATATGACCCCTATGGACACCATATGACCCCTAACGACACCATAGGACCCCTTAAGACACCAAATCATGTCGTAAGGGGTCATATTATGGCCTACGACCCCTTAGGACACAATATGACCCCTAACAACACAATTGCCTAACTTAAGGGGTCCTATGGTGTCCCAAGACACCATATGACCCCTAACAACACTATATGAATCCTAACAACACCATAGGACCCCTTAAGACACCAAATCATGTCGTTAGGGGTCATATTGTGTCTTACGGGGTCGTAGGACACAATATGACCCCTAACGACATGATTTGGTGTTGTAAGACATAATATGACCCCTAACAACATGATTTGATGTCTTAAGGGGTCCTATGGTGTCGTTAGGGGTCATATGGTGTCCTAAGAGGTCATAAGGGTTCATGGGACACCATATGACCCCTAACGACATGATTTGGTGTCTTAAGGGGTCCTATGGTGTCGTTAGGGGTCATATGGTGTCCTAAGAGGTCATAAAGGTTCATGGGACACCATATGACCCCTAACGACATGATTTGGTGTCTTAAGGGGTCCTATGGTGTCCCAAGACACCATATGACCCCTAACGACATGATTTGGTGTCTTAAGGGGTCCTATGGTGTCCCAAGACACCATATGACCCCTAACGACATGATTTGGTGTCTTAAGGGGTCCTATGGTGTCCCAAGACACCATATGACCCCTAACGACACCATAGGACCCCTTAAGACACCAAATTGTGTCATTAGGGGTCATATGGTCTCTCTCTCTCTCTCTCTCTCTCTCTCTCTCTCTCCCCAAGACACCATATGACCCCTAACGACACCATAGGACCCCTTAAGACACCAAATTGTGTCATTAGGGGTCATATGGTCTCTCTCTCTCTCTCTCTCCCTTCCTCTCCTCCTCTCTCTCTCTCTCACATTGACCATATGACCCCTAATGACACCATATTGGGTCGCTTTGGGTCATATTGTGTCCTAAGGGGTCCTATGGTGTCCCAAGACACCATATGACCCCTATGGACACCATATGACCCCTAACAACACCATAGGACCCCTTAAGACACCAAATCATGTCGTAAGGGGTCATATTGTGGCCTACAACCCCTTAGGACACAATATGACCCCTAAAGACACAATTGCCTAACTTAAGGGGTCCTATGGTGTCCCAAGACACCATATGACCCCTAACGACACCATAGGACCCCTTAAAACACCAAATCATGTCGTTAGGGGTCAGATTGTGTCTTACAGGGTCATAGGACACAATATGACCCCTAATGACATGATTTGGTGTCTTAAGGGGTCCTATGGTGTTCTAAGAGGTCATAAGGGTTCACGGGACACCATATGACCCCTAACGACTTGATTTGGTGTCTTAAGGGGTCCTATGGTGTCCCAAGACACCATAGGACCCCTTAAGACACCAAATTGTGTCGTTAGGGGTCATATGGTCTCTCTCTCTCTCTCTCTCTCTCTCTCTCTCTCTCTCTCTCTCTCTCTCTCCCTCCCTCTCCTCCTCCTCCTCTCTCTCTCTCTCTCTCTAAAATATGTAATAAAATCCGATATCCGATTTAATCGGATTTAATCAGATATCGGATTTCTGCCATGTGGTGGTTTACTCAATAAATGGCGGCAACGGGAAAAATTTTGGGGACCACAAATTTTTGTACTAAAATTGGATATTGGATAAAATCGGATATCCGATTTTAGTACAAAAAACCAAGAAAAAAAGGGTTTGTGGGCCATTTTGTAGATTCCAATGGCCCATAGTCTGCATATTCTATTTTTTGTTGAGGATCACGAGTTTTCAGACAGCTAGAGACAAATTTGTGCTTTTGGGAGATTCTTAAAGTGAAAACTTACATTGTCAATCACGAAGGAGCATATGTGTGGAGGGAAATGGGGAGTAGTAGTCGTTAGAAGTCTAAACGCAAAAGAAAACTTTCAAATGACCAAATTGAAGTGTATAGAGAAAGAGATAGAGAATGTCATAGTAGGAGAAGACAAGGTATGTCAAATATTGCTAATGTTACTTCAACTTAAGAGGAAATTGAATTTGACAATGTGCCACAAGTTATTGAAAATGAAAATTTAGATTTTGAAAGTGAAAATATTGAAAATATTGAAAATGTTGAAAGTGATAATGAAAATGCTCAACATGTGGAAAATTTTGACATAGGAGGTGAAAATGTGGAAAACTTTAACATTGAAGGTGGAATTGCTCAACCAAGTGAACCATATGTAACACCTAATTACTTTAGAAATGAAGACCCTCTCATAGATGAAAAACAAATTCCAAATCCAAGACCTTCAAGAACCCCAAAATGGTTATTTGAAATCGATGAGAACATATTGCGAATCTTGAAGGCAAGAGGTCAACAAGAACCGTTCGGTTGTGGGCTACACAACTTTTCAACCAAAATTTTAGCAATAAGATATTGACCGAGCAATGGCAACTCTTTGTTCAATTGCTAAAGATGATAATGATGAGACCATTGCTAAACAAATTGAAGATTCGTATGAACAAGAAGATGGAGAGAAATTCTATTATTGCAAAAAATCTATTTGACACTCTCAATTCTATTGGAAAGAATACCAAAGAAAGAGATAAGAGAGCCGCTTGAAGAGTGATTACAACCTCCTTAGTAAGCCATCAATTGAGGAAGGCTCGTCAAATGAGACAAACTTGTGTTGATTTTAACATAAACCGTAAAACTTTGGATAGAGCACTTGCACGAAGACAAAGACTTGACGATCCACTTCAACAAGATACATGGGCATTTGGTGGGAGGCTTCCACGTGTTGATAGAAATTTGACTGACAATGTGAAGGAAGAGATTCAACAATTTTGGCACTCTAATTCTAGAGTGTCACCCAATGTAAAGGACATTTTGAAATTAAGAATCAGCAACCGAGACCGCACACCGCATCCCAAACATTTCTTGGAATCAAGCCAAACAATGTTGTACAAATTTTTTTGTGAATTACATCCAACTTTGTAAATATCACAAAGGGCCTTTGAATCTTTGAAACCATTTTATTGTGTTCCTCTTAAGATTCGCAATACCGATTGTTGCAAGTACCATGTGGAGTTTTTAATGTACCATGAACTTTTATGTCATATTCATTCTACAATGCATAATAATGAGATGTTGCAGGAGTGTGGTGCAATGCTATTTCCGAGATCATCAAGAGACTTGCAAGATCTATTTTTATGCCCTAGAGATGATGGCTGTTATTTCTATAGAAATGATTGTTTGAATGAGAAGTGCTCAAAATGCGGTGGGTTGTCAAAGTTTGTTTCATATTTTCATGAGGGCAGTGAACATGATTTTGGAAAGAATTATGTTGAGAAAAAAAGATACGAGATAGTGAAATATACTTTGAAGAGTGGAGGTGAAGGTTCTAGATGCGAATTAGTCTCAAGAGAAGTGAGTATTGCTGATTTTAATTTGGATTTTATGGAAAATATTTTGTACAAGTATGCAAGGCACACCCATAGGTCTCAGTGGTTGGATCAATAGTTCAGGATGTGTAAGAACTCTTTCCCGATTGGAACTATTGTATCGGTGGTTGATTTTGCAGAGAACTATACATTGCAACCACATAATGAGGTACAGTCTCAGTACTACAATTCAGTCTAGATTGCTATTTTTGTTCACATTACATATAGACATGCTCCTGATAGTACAGAAGAGGACAGGAAGATAATCATGGAGTATCATTTTTATATGAGTGATGATAGATCACACTCCTCTGTGTATGTGCAACATTCTTTCGAGAATTTTTTTGAGTTCTTGCATGAGAAAGATATTGGAATTGATCGACATATAATATGGTTAGATAACTGTATGGGTCAATTCAAGAATGCCCGTATGTTTTATTGGTTGAGTAGAATGCATGTGGAGAGGCGTATACCTCATATTTGGTGGTTTTTTGAGGCAGGGCATGGGAAGGGAGAGCATGATGGAGCAGGTGCATGTTTGAAGAGAGCTTTAGTTAAGGAGCAATTGAGGATTTCAGGTGCAAATTTCTCTAATGCATGTTCTATTGTTGATTGGTGTAGTTTAGCATTGTCACATGGAGGTACTCTTCATTCAGCAATGAGCAGATTCTTTTGGTTGGTTGAGGAGGGAACAATGGGAGATAGATTGGATTGTCAAAAAATTAAAGATTCTTCAAAGATGCATTCATTTCTCAGCTTAGATGCAAGTACATGGACCATTTGGACATGAGCGTTGGCTTGGTTTTGTCAGAGTTGTGTTTGGTGTGTTTGGGATCAGTGTGAGTCAAGTGAGTGGGTTGATACGTGGGTTCCACAATATCTAACTCCTTTATCTCAAACAATATCCTTGTCAAACGATGACATGGAAAGTTCACCTGAGTATGATTGTCTATCAGATCTTGTACAACTAGGACATGTTTTTGCAGTTGTTGCACTGCAAGGGAATGAAGAGAGATCATAATATTGGTTGTCACGATGTGTACAGGGAAAACAAAAGCTAACACAACCAGTGAAAGATGATGATGGGTTCACATATCCTACAGGTTCAGTTGTTGTTGTGGGAACTTGGTTGAGAACATACATGATTAGAAAGAATGGCATACCTGCATTTGAAGACTATGAGAGACACAAAACCATTATAATGTATTCACACCTTATTATAGCTACAAATGTCAAGTTGTTGAAGCATCAAGCAAAACCGAAGACCAAAGAGCTATGGATAGTGACTACTTCTGATCATGAAGCAATACTGGATACTCTTAAACAAAGAGATGACCCTTTAGGCACACTTGAGTAGTAGGTCTTTAATGGTGCCTTATTTTTTTATCATGCATTTCATTTCAAACAATGATCATTAAACCTTAATGATCAAGTTTGTTACATGTATATTAAGGATGTGTTGAAAATGCAGGTCTATTGATGAACATTTTTTTGGCAACACGGTTTTTGCATGCACATAGCGGGTACACAATATAATTAGAAGGGACGTATTTTTGCAACACAACTTATTATCATGCATTTGATGAGCTTTACAATTTTTGTTATTAGAGAACACTATCTAACAATTTTTGATGATATAATTATCGCAAAACCTTTATGCTCATGCAGGTCTTTATTGATGATATACAATAGTACATCACATTATGATTTTTGATGATATACAGGTTCATGCTAGATCATTCGCCGTTGACAAGACACTCTCTTGGTGATGGTACATATTCTTTTGTGCATTAATGAGATAAAATTTTGTGCATAAACATTAAGTCAAGTGAATGTATTGCTATTTAGAAATGACCATATCTACCATTGTCTTCAACCATGCAAAGAAATGTAGTGAGAAGGGCTTTAATCAACATGCATCTTTCTTCAAAGTTATGCTTGTATACTTTGCAGAGAAACTGGTAAGTTTCATAATTATACAATCTAACGCGTCTTAAAAATGTTTGAAATGATCTATTTATAATTTGCCAAACTAATTTGTATTAAGTGTTATAATTTGTTTCTTGTAGCACATTAATTCCGCATAAAAAAGGTTACTTATTTTGGTCTTCATTTATATGCAGGCATTGCTATACACAAGCTTTTCTCTTAGGACATGAGGATGTCTGATGGAGATGAAGTGGGATGTTGTATTTGTATATGGATGTGAATTGATGTAACATTGTTATGATGATATACAATGTCCATGAGCAAATTGGTTTAGTTATATTGATGATAATGTCCATGTATTTGTACATGAGTACATTGGTGTAGTTATATTGATAATGAAAAAAAAAATCATGTTTGCATATCCCTTCATGGATGTCACATGCAAGTGTAATGGTAATTATGTGTATACAATACATGGAAATATTCATGATCATTATGTGTCTATAGTGTAATGCTTGTTTATATATAATTTTAGTGCTCAAGGGACGACGCCGGTAGGGTATGATCTCGAGTGTTGGATCGAGTGGGGGGCAAAATAGGAGCATGCGTAGGGTAATAATGCCTAACTGGACATGTCAGAGCCGACAGTTTGTCATCGCGACGAGCAGAACGAGAAATCGACCACGTGATGACATTCCATTGAGTGAGACTGACAATTTTTTTACCAATCAAAAAATTGCTGACCTAATAAAATAGTAGGGCAACTTGAATAACCGAGATAGGCTTTTGTAGGGACCCCTCTCGTGGCCCTATAGGTTCAAACGGAATGTTCACAAGTGCCACAAATTTTGAGTTAGGGCCCATCAAAGTTTGATAATTTTGAGCACTTAGGGCGCTCAAGGGACGACATCGGTAGGGTATGATTCCAAGTGTTGGATCGAGTGGGGGGGGAAAAATAGGAGCATGCGTAGAGTAATAATGCCTAATTGGACATGTCAGAGCTGACGATTCATCATCGTGATTAGCAAAATGATAAATCGGCCACGCGACAACATTCCATTGAGTGAGACTGACGATTTTTTCACCAACAGAAAAATTGCTGCCCTAATAAAACTGAAGGGAAACTTGAAAATCGAGATAGGCTTTTGTAGGGACCCCTCTCGTGGCCCTGTAGGTTCAAACGAAACATTCGCAAGTGCCATGGATTATGAGTTAGGGTTTGTCAAAGTTTGACAATTTTGAGCACTTAGGGCGCTCAAGGGACAACATTGGTAGGGTATGACCCCGAGCATTGGATCGAGTTTGGGGGGGGGGGGAATAGGAGCATGCGTAGGGTGATAATTCCTAACTAGACATGTCAGAGCCGACGGTTCATCATTGTGTCGAGCAGAACGAGAAATCGGCCACGCGACAACATTCCATTGAATGAGATTGACGATTTTTTCGCCAACCAAAAAATTTCTGCCCTAATAAACCGTAGGGAAAATTGAAAAACTGAGATAGGCTTTTGTAGGGACCCCTCTCATGGCCCAGTAGGTTCAAACGAAACGTTCGCAGGTGCCACTGATTCCAAGTTAGGGCCCGTCAAAGTTTGACAATTTTGAGCACTTAGGATGCTCAAGGGATGACGCTAGCAGGGTATGACCCCAAGCGTTGGATCGAGTGGGGGGGCAAAATAGGAGCATGCATAGGGTAATAATGCCTAACTAGACATGTCAGAGCTGATGGTTCATCATTGTGACGAGAAGAATGAGAAATCGGCCACGTGACAACATTCCATTGAGTGAGATTGACGATTTTTTTGCCAACCGAAAAATTGCTGCCCTAATAAAACCGTAGGGCAACTTGAAAAACCGAGATAGGATTTTGTAGGGACCCCTCTCGTGGCCCCGTAGGTTCAAATGGAATGTTCGCAGGTGCCATAGATTCCAAGTTAGGGCCCGTCAAAGTTTGACAATTTTGAGCACTTAGGGCGCTCAAGGGACGATGCCGGTAGGGTATGACCCCGAGTGTTGGATTGAGTGGGGGAGAAAAATAGGAGCATGTGTAGGGTAATAATGCCTAACTAGACATGTTGAAGCTGATGGTTTGTCATCGATACGAGCAAAACGAGAAATCGACCATGCGACAACATTCCATTGAGTGAGATTGACGATTTTTTTGCCAACCGAAAAATTGTTGCCCTAATAAAACTGTAGGGCAACTTGAAAAACTGAGATATAATTTTGTAGGGACCCCTCTCGTGGCCCCATAGGTTCAAACGAAATGTTCGCAAGTGCCATGGATTCTGAGTTAAGGCCTGTCAAAGTTTGACAATTTTGAGCACTTAGGGCGCTCAAGGGACGACGCCGGTAGGGTATGACCTCGAGCGTTGGATCAAGTGGGGGGGTGAAATAGGAGCATGCGTAGGGTAATAATGCCTAACTGGACATTTTAGAGCCAACGGTTCATCATCGCAATGATTAGAACGAGAAATCAGCCATGCGACAACATTCCATTGAGTGAGACTGACAATTTTTTTGCCAACCGAAAAATTGCTGCCCTTATAAAACCGTAGGGCAACTTGAAAAACCAAGATAGGCTTTTGTAGGGACTCCTCTCATGGCCCCGTAGGTTCAAATAGAACATTTGCAGGTGCCACAAATTCTGAGTTAGGGCCTGTCAAAGTTTGACAATTTTGAGCACTTAGGGTGCTCAAGGGACAACGCTGGTAGGGTATGACCTCGAGCGTTGGATCGAGTGGGGGGGGAAATAGGAGCATGCATAGGGTAATAATGCCTAACTGGACATGTTAGAGCTGACGGTTCATCATCGCGATGAGCAGAACGAGAAACCGACCACGTGACAACATTCCATTGAGTGAGACTGACAATTTTTTTGCCAATCGAAAAATTACTGACCTAATAAAACCGTAGGGAAAATTGAAAATCCGAGATAGGATTTTGTAGGGACCCCTCTCGTGGCCCCGTATGTTCAAACAAAACATTTGCAGGTGCCACAAATTTTGAGTTAGGGCCCGTCAAAGTTTGACAATTTGGAGCACTTAGGGCGCTCAAGGGACGACGTTGGTAGGGTATGACCTTGAGCGTTGGATCGAGTGGGGGGGCAAAATAGGAGCATGCGTAGGGTAATAATGCCTAACTAGACATGTCAGAGCTGACGGTTTGTCATCGCGATGAGCATAACAATAAATTGGCCACGCGACAACATTCCATTGAGTGAGACTGATGATTTTTTTGCCAACCGAAAAATTGCTGCCCTAATAAAACCGTAGGGCAACTTGAAAAACTGAGATAGGCTTTTGTAGGGACCCCTCTCGTGGCCCCGTAGGTTCAAAGGGAATGTTCGGAGGTGCCATGGATTCCAAGTTAGGTCCCATCAAAGTTTGACAATTTTGAGCACTTAGGGCGCTCAAGGGACGACGTCGGTAGGGTATGACCCCGAGCATTGGATCGAGTGGGGGGGCAAAATAGGATCATGCGTAGGGTAATAATGCCTAACTAGACATGTCGAAGCTGACGGTTCATCATCGTGATGAGAAGAACGAGAAATTGGCCACGCGACAACATTCCATTGAGTGAGACTAACGATTTTTTCACCAACCGAAAAATTGCTGCCCTAATAAAACCCTGAGTGTTCGATCGAGGTGGGTGGCAAAATAGGACCATGCATAGGGTAATAATGAATTGTATCAAGTATTTTTCATTAAATGAATTGTATTGTATTGTTCATTAAATGAATTGTATTGTTCATTGAATGAATTGTATTGTATTGTTGATTAAATGAATTGTATTGTTCATTAAATGAATTGTATTGTATTGCTCATTAAATGAATTATATTGTTCATTATAAAAACAACACTACGATGAAATGAAATGAATTGTATTGTTCATTAAATAGCCATTATTAACCATTGTTAATTATTGGAATTAAGATTAAATATTTCCATGATAACACCACACAGAGATGAGCAACAATTTATATGATCAAATATCAACTTTTGTATATATAAAAATGTCAAATGATTACAAATGTATGTCCATACACAAATATGGCATAAACGCCAACTGAAACAAAATGTATGTCTAAATACGTGAATGTATGTCCATATACAAAATATACATGCCAACTAGACATGTAAGCATCCCAAAACTATCTATAACATCCTAAGCTGCTGATGGATCATCAAAATCGATCCTCTTCGCCACACTGCTCGGCTCTAAAGGATCTTGCACAAGAAAAACAAACCACGATTAATATTAGTTATATTATATAATTCACATTCGAAAAGTTAACATAAAAATGAACTATAATTGAACTATTCATGTTTACCTCATCTCCACGTTTTCTCTTCAGCTTTGTAGGACTCTTGATGTATGTCTTCGGTAGAGGAGGTATGTTTTGAATATTTTCATACACAACCTACATATGTTCAGAAATATGACATTGATACAAGTTAGCATATAATTGTCACTGATAATAACAAATTATATCTACTAATCAAAAAATAAAATAAACACACATCTACTCGAGGCATCTCTTCTTCTTCTTCAGGTATACTGGGTGTAGTCGTCAAGGATGTGAAGCCAAGAATTCTCTGTATATATACACAACAAGTATATGAAACTATCAATCTATGTCTAGACATGTATAATCACTATAAGTTATTTAAACTATTCATTCAATCATATTTGCATTCAATTACCTTTCCCTTGTCTCCAACTACACTACTAGATCCTAAATCACACTGCCCCGCACTCGTGCTGCTTGTGCCCTACAAGAATAAAATAAGATATACATGCAAGTTACTACATAATCTAATTAATACCAATATAAATGATGAGCATGTATGTACAATAAAACACAAACGACTAGGTACAATAATATATGTACCATCAAGCTATCAAGGCCAAATGAAATGGCCGACAAGGTGCCCTCCTCAATCTATCTCAACTCATCGTCAGTCATTAACTGTTAAATAGACCATGTAAATAAAAATTAGTACTTAATATTATCTAATTTATAAATATTTAATTAAAATATAACATGAACTGTGAAAATACAAATCTTATCACTACATCATCAATGTATGATGACGGTGCCTCCTCGCCTCTAGCATGTGAGGACTCCCCAGGGTATCCCCCAATCTGTGTAATAACATCTAGTACATCATGCATCTCATGCACCTCATAATCTGCACTATCCATAGGAGGATCGATGGGTTGTCCAACTGGACCCAAGCATACGTGCCCACACATTACACAACTATGGGGCACACATATGTGTGGAGCTAAGGATGACGTGTCAATGCCACCGGATGCACCGCTACCATCAAGAGTAGGTTGAGCTACTGACACAGCCTGAGAAACCAAAAGGCTACTCAAAGAGTGAATAGCCGATATGGTCCGTGAAGCCGCCTCACAAATGATATCAGGATGTTGCACGATAGGTGGGGGATCAACAGGAGGAGGGGGGACATATGGGCCCCGGACTACTCTGACTACCCCAGGTCTATTTTGGGGCATACCTAAACCTACACCCTGGAAAGGTTGGATGTCAAAGCAGTTCACATGTGTGTGTAAAACAAACTTAGCATATAATTTTTTTTATGAAATAGAAGCGGATATCAAGATTGTTGTTGGGTGGTTTGTCGAAAACCATCCACCAACGATCCCAAAATTTTTTCACAATCCCATCATTTGTGCACCATTTAATAGAAAGTTTTGTTTTTTGGGATCTACGGGTGATGAGGAGGTATGATAGAAGTTGGTCTTTCTTTGAGGTTGGTGGGCTTTTGTTCTCAATGAGCTTCCCTAATCAATCCCTAGGCACAAATGGGATTCTTCTAAACCTTTCTCCTATCTCCTCCTCTCTATTCAACACTGCTTGCACCCTATTGTATTTTACATCACTCCTCCTTACCTTCCATGCTAAGGCATTCAAATTTGAAATGAGGTCCTCTTGTGTGTCACCAAAAATGAACAAGTTTGGTTGTCCAACTGGCTGAATCTCCTCTCTTCCAGGAATGGGCAACTGTTGGAGAACCATGGTTTACCTAATCTTATTTGCACCTTTAAGGATTTAAATCATATTAATGTGTTGATTGAGCATTTGGACAGGTCTGCAAAGTCTGATGACTGTCCCTCACCTTTCAAGAATGAAAATATCCAAATTGGATGCAAAGAACGTTGGTTTACTCAAGGCAACTTCTAGGTTCAAATGGTCATTTTGATCAAATGACTTAATGAAATGCTATGAAGCTTGTAGTAGGGTGTCTCAGGTCTTATCTTATCAGTTTTGATGATTTGAAACAATCATTTACTTCTCCTTCCTTACCAATTTCATGAAATTGTCAAATTGACCCCAAAAAGGCTACTAGAATTAGCCCTAGTTTTTAATGAAAATTGTTCACCTTGCTCAATCTGCTAAACTTCATGGAAAACCCTTGGAGATGTGGTCATTTGATGATGAAAGCTCAAGGATTTTTTCTATGGCAAGTACTGTACGGATTGTTTGAGGACTATCCCACAAAATAGGCACTTTTCAAGGGTTTTTGAAGGTTTTAGTGAGGGTTTGTAAATTAAAGGTCTTCTCCATGATACTAGACCCAATTTAAATGTTCAAACCTTGCTATGACATCTACCAAACACTTCCAAGGATCCAAAAGCCATCTTAGAATATTGTCATTATGTCAAACAAATGCCATACTGCTGCCCTTACACAGAAATAACAGTCTAGAGGACTGAGACAACAATGTTTTTAATGTTTTGCATACATTTTCAACATTTGTAAACCAAATACAATGAAGGTATGTCAAATACAGATGCAACAAGGACTTGACATAAGTTGGAACACCCTGCAAAGCAAATAAGAAGGGATTTCTTATGACTGTTGCTCATACACCTGCCATCACTGCACTTTAACAGTCTTAAAACTGTTTACACTTTCTTTCTTTGTTTTAATTTACTTCTTCACTCTGTCCCTAGCCTGCAAAAAGGTGTTAATGGCAAAGTAAAATAATACATATATCCTCTTCAAGGATCTTATAAATTTGAACACTCAAAAGATGCCACAAGACATGACAACATTCTAAGACTGTGACAGAGGATACACTTTTCTAGGATCCTTATTTAGGTCCTTTACAACCAAATTGTATACCTTGTCTTCTTAGCATTGAAAACAACTGTAAATACATTCCCATGATGCATAAAAGAGGAATCCATCATTCCATACTATCCATTAGGGAGGTTGGTAATGAGGATCTAACAATGAAACAATGACTCACTGTTTTGCAGTCTGATTACACCTTTGCTTCTTGCATCCAACCAAGTCATGAGAGAGACAAGGATGGTAAAATACAATGATGACTCTTTCCAACTTAATTCTTCTTCAACATTTCAAAGTACAGTGCTATGAACAGCAAAGTACCATTCAAACAACTTTAAGAATACCCAAGCCAAGTTGTACACTTCAGATACTTGCCATGGGCTTACAAACACTTATGCATTGCTAGAAAATGAAAATAGATGTATGATATAGTATGTACAAAGGATCCAACAAATTTCCTCAAAGCCATGGATGAAGAGACTTTGAAGAAATTAGTTGGACCATGAATGTTCTTCCATTGGAACCACAAAACAATGCCTTTCTCAAGAGCACTTCAAACAAAACCTGTTCCAAATCACTACTCAAACATCAAAGGAGATCACACCAATCAAAAACAGGAGTAGTATGGACTCATGAAGCCATGGTACGGACTGTACTCTCAAAAGTGCAGGAAACTAGTTAAAACTCACAAAAACAAGAGCAAAACAAGTATTTTTCTTACTTTTCCAACATGAACTGCACATACAATGATGGGAACATGGTTTTTATACATGTTCCAACTTAATGAAGCCTTTGTATGGATAGGTACAGGCTGGAACTAACCAAAACCACCAAAAGTCACTTTTTTGCACTTTTTGACAGCGTTTTGACAACTTTTGACAACTTTTGTTGCTCAAAAAGTTGCATTTTGACTCCCGGTGACTTGGCACTCAAACCAATGACTCAAAATCATTAGAAACACTAAATAAACATGCTCCAAAGCCTTTCAAGGACTTACAACATCAAAAATTCAAAAATGCTCATTTGGACCCAAAGTTGACAGTTTTTGGCCCACTGAGCAAAAAAACAAAAATCTTGGAAACTCTTAAACAACAATGAGTTCCAAACCTTATTACACCACAAAACAAACCTATTTAAACCTACTAGAAGCATAAAATAAACACGCATGCTTAATTTGTAACAAAATACTATACCTGCTAGGATTTGAGCATTCAGGTGCTCAGGTGCTCCTGCACCAACGGGCTAACCAGTATGGGGATTAACAAACAATGAGGCAATTTCGGCTTTGGATATCTCAAGATCCTTGATATCCTTATACGACAAGCCATCTGCATATTTTTCCCTCATAGAATCTCGCCACAAAAGGGTGGCATTATGCTCCTCAGTCATGGTTTCCATACTTTTTATGATTGATGTGAGAGGATCAAACATTGGGTTTAGACGAGGGATCCTATGATATACTTCTGCAATCCCCCTCAATTCATTCAAATTTTGTGCAATCAAATCCTGAATTGAGGAGGGGTTTGGCAAATGAGGGTTTGGTTGTTGAAGTTGTGGTTGGTCAATGTTTTCATTGTTATCCCCCATTTTTAACCTAATTGAATGTAAACAATTAAATTTAGTTAACAAATTTAAACAACTAGGTATTTGATTTAAAAAAACCTAGTTTTCATGAAAAAACCATATTTTCAATGAAAAATCAAATAAACATTAACAAAAAATTTAAAAAATGAATGAAAATGATTCAAAACAATAAAATTCTTACCTCTAAATCTATTTTTAGCAATTTTTTGTCAAAACACTAGATATCGGGTGCATCGGATATCGGATTTTGATGAAATCTTGTGGCCTATGAGTTAAAAATGACTCACGGGCTGTCACTGTCGAAATATAAAAGTCTCAGAAAATCGGATATCCGATTTTTAAACTTAAATTATTTTTTAATAACAAATATGTTGGCATTTTTAATGTTTATGTTGTGATTGTCATTGATGGACACACACTTGCATTGAGATCCCCTTTATATGTATGAGTTAGAGCACAACCGGTATGTTGTATTATAGTCTTTAGACTATTGGTGTTTTGCAGAATGTGTTTCCTAGTCTGAAACGACATGTTGACCCCAAGTGGTTCGTGGATCCCAAGCGGTACAAGGGATTAAAGTAGCATAACACATTTTTACCAGTCTTCATTTTTGTCAAACCAACAATCGGTATTTTGCTTGAACCGACATTTTCTATGAACCGGTAATACTTTGTGATGAGTTACCAACTGGCATTTTGTGATGAGTTACCATCCACCAATTGTTTGACGATGCCGACACTTTAACAGTGCTTTTTGTCATGTTACCAGGTATGTCCAGGTTCATTGAACCTAGGAAATTGTAATGTAATCCTATTGGACCGACATGAAATCAGATTCCTTTATAAGGACATCATGTCTAGGGTTTTAGGTTGTTGATGTGGTTATAGTGAAAGTTTATGTTGTTGCTAGGGTTTAAGGTGGTTGAGGAGTTGGAGAGAATATGAATGTGTACAAGACTGAAGTAATGCTGGAATGCATTAGGAATGAGCTATCAAGGATCTAACCAAGCAATATGTGCTATTAGCTAGATAAATCACTTGTTGATTACTCACATCTTTAACAAGTCTGTAGCTCTTAACTGGGTAGGCCCAAAAGCCTTTTGTAAATCCTCTAACAAGGTGGTTCACATCTGTGGATCTAAAATCCTCTAGCAAGGTAGTCTTTAATCAGACTTATCTCCTAACAGAGACTGCGATTCCTAACAAGATCTATTCTGGTAAACAACATTGTAAGACCTTAACCGGTCTGGTTCCTATTCTGCAAATAGTTACTTGTGAGTTCCATCTCACCGTGGTTTTTCCCATTTGGGTTTCCACGTCAAAATCTCATGTGTTATGGTGTTTGTGCTTTTGTGGGTGAATGCATTATTTGCTATTTGGTTTGCATGTGTGCTAATTGGTTTGTCTGCTAAACTGTTTTACCAGTTTACTGTCAGTCTTGTAAAGTGTTTAAGTATAGAGATTTTTGGTATACTAATTCACCCCCCCTCTTAGTATTCATCAATTAGTATCAAAGCCTACCTTTCTATAAGTTTAACCACTTGGAAAGAGATATGGGGGAATACTCTATACGGGAACTTACTCACCGGCTCACTCAGTCTAAGCAAGCCTATGATGAACTTATGGAAAAATATAAGGTCTCTCAAGCAAAAAGGAGAGAACATGCTAAAAAACTGATAGAGCTATTTGAAAATAGTTCTTTAGATGAAGCAGACATGGAAGCCCTAATTGCAGAAGTAAATAAGTTGAATGAATCAAAATCCAACCTGAGAAAGGAGTTGGAAGGACTAACTATCTGGATGTGTCAAGAGCTTGAGAACCGGAGGAAAGATGAAGATTTGGTGAAGGACAGAGATCATGAGATCTCCAATCTGAAACAAGAGATCAATGCCCTAACTACTCAACTCCATGTGAGCAAAGTTGAAAAGGAAGACATGCAAGGAGAACTGAACATTGCCATCTCTGAGAATGAAAACCTGATGGAAACAAATGCTGCTATTTCCAAAGAACTCTCTGAGTTAAAGGAAATACTTTCTAAGTTCAACAAGAGTACTGTCAAGCTAGAGAAAAAGCTTGAATCTGCCAAACCGGCAAAGAATACCAATGGACTTGGTTATTCTGGTCATGAGGAAGGTGAGACCTCTGGTACAAATGCTGGAACATCAAAGAAACAACCGACATCAAAGGATAAAGGTAAGCAAAAGTTTAAACCTGTTTTCTTTTACTGTCTTAAAGAAGGACATACTGCAAATGTGTGTAGGAGTAAGGCTTACAACAATTTTCCTTATTTCCTAAATGATAAGCCTAGATCCTATAGATTCAATGGTAACTGTTATGCATGTAACAAGTTTGGGCATAGAGCATCTGAATGCAGGTTTGTTATGAATAACACTGGAAGATATCCTCAGAGGACCCAAGGAGTTGGTCCTGAACCTTTTGTGAACTGGAATCACAACCGGTTTAATGCTTTCAATCATCAACCAAGAAGCTGTGGCTATCAAGCGGAAACCAGATGGAGAGAAAACTATATGGTCTGTCATGGTCATGGTCACACTGTTGCAACATGTAGAAGGAAGAATGGAAACATGAACAATGGACCTTGGAGAGCACCTGGATTGGTCTGCTATCACTGCAACAAACCGGGTCACATTGCCAGATTCTGTAGATCAAGAAAGAACATATCTGATGATATACCGGTCACTCCGAAAGGAAACATTGATGTTGACATTGTTCAAGTGGACATGAACAATGCCTGGAAGAAGAAACCAACGATGTTACAAGAGGAATCAGTTTCTGCACCTAGTGTGGAAATCACGGAACCGACAAACTAAGCTTCAGAAAAGCTTAGGGGGAGCAAACGGCGAAATGTTTCGAACCCCCGGTTTACACCAGTAAAAGACCTTAACCGGTATGTGATACCTGTCAATTGGCAGAAGACCAAAAACGGTAAAAGGCAAATTAGGGTTTACGCCCTAATGGAGGAGCATTAATGGCGATAGGTGAGGAATATGCATAAAAGCATTTTTTTTCAAATCATTTGTCACTATCAGTTTTCGAGTGAAGAAAAGTTTTTCAAAGAGTAGAGCGAAGAAAAGGTGATTTGTGCTGAGATATTGAGCAATTGAGAAACTGCAAAGGAGATTCAAATTCAAACTGCAAATGACCAAGTGAAGAACGCAAAGCGGTGATTCTGCAACCAACAGAGTGTGAAGTGAAGGAGAATCTGAAAGCCCTAAATTCACGTGTTTCAAAAGGTATTTCTCGAGTTTTTTTTTAAGTTTCTATCATGGCTTCCGCATCTCATACCAGTTCTAGTGCATCTGTCAAGTCTGCAAGTTTTATTCAAAGCAAGTCTAAGTATAATGCCCTATCACAAGTTTCGACTGGTGTTATAGTAGAAGAAGGGATTTCTAACTACATAGATTGCAAGATTGAAGACCTAGGGTCTCTAGCTATCCACTCCCAGCTAGGTTTTTTCTATTGATAAGATAAAAAGATCAAACCGGAGTATAGTATCTTGGAGAAGAAGAAACTCCACAATGTTGTTTATTTCCTGGAGGATTTCATAGATGATCACATTAGGATCATTCTGAGAAGAGCTCATGGTGACAAAATGTACCTGGAAAGAACGCATGATATAACACCACACGCAATTCATGTCATCACCAGTTTCTGCAATACATGGGATGTGTCAGCCCTAAGGATGGTAAGCAAAATTGAAATGTCCAAGCTCACCGGTTCAGTGAGCTACTCCCGAGGTATGACCGTCAATTCCATCAAGGACGATCTAGTGAAGTATGCATGTATGGTGATTGGATACCGGACATTCTCAGCTAGCAGAATTAACTCTGTATCTGCTACAACGGTAAATGCCGCTTACCAGATGATCAAGGAGGATGCATCATTTGACCTATGCACCGGTATGCAAAGGTAACTCCTATTGAATTTGAAATCTATCAAACAGGATAATGCTTTAAGGTTCAAGTTTGGACAACTACTGGTTGGGCTATTCTTTTACTTCCAAGGCTACTTTCCAGGAGTAGGTGATGTCCAATGGTTTGCTGACCAACCGGTAACCAAGAAAATCAAGGAAAGCATTCAAGTAGTTGGAATGGGTTACCCTAAAGTTCTGAACAAGTACTTTGATGAGTTCAGATGCAAAATGAGTCAGAGGGTGAGAATATCAGGGGATATTGTCAAGAAATATGAAGATGATATCTGTTTCACCATTAAAGTGGATCAATGCATAATGGAGGCTATTGAGCCAAGATAGAAGGAAGTGGAGCCTATGGGCTATGAGGTAATTAATGATATGCCAGAAGGATATGCCTCTACCCTTATTGCCTCACCGCTTGATCCAAAGGCAAAAAGAACTGGCACCTACCTAGAAAGGATAACACCGATTGAGGAACCCTCAACAAAGAAAGGAAGAGAACCTTCAGTGAATAAGGCAAAAACAATGCCTTCAGCATCGGCACCAGTTACTACAACTAGTCCTGCAGTGACCAAGCGGTCATCGACTAAGAAGAAACTTGAAGCAGCATCTGCTAAAGTGTTCAAGAGAAAGAGGAAGATAAGGAATACCTCTCCAAACTCAGAAGAAATTGTGTCTGAGGAAAAACCAAAGAGAACACGTCAAGCAAAGAAAATGACAAAGAATGAACCGACATCATCGGCACCGGTAAATATTGACATCTCCTCCTAGAAACCTTTGACACATTGTCAAAGAACTATAAAAAACATTAGGAGAAAAGTATTGAATGATTTAATTGATTGTTTTGATGACTTTAATGATGATGAAAAGGAAGCAGTGGAAAAAGAAATAATTCAATATTTATGTGTTAATGACCGGTCGCCTTCAGAAATTAGATCTGAGACACTAGATTCTTTGTATAAATCCTTAGACAATAAATGGCGCATTGCCATAGAGCAGGAACAGGAAATGAGAGAAAAAGTTTTTGCTGAATATTTTCTGGATGTATCAAATTTGAAGTGATGAACAAATACAAAGGCCTCTTCTTCATGAGAAGAAGAAGACTCCTATTACTTGAAGGGAAGGGTAAAGAAGTGCTCAAGAATACACACACCCTTTCTCTAGAAGCTCTAAAAATGCATCGAGTGGCTGAAGCCAACTGGAAGGCTGAGCAAGAATCGGTAATAATAAAACCAGATGAAGCATTTGATGATGAAGGAAACTTGGTTGTTGAGTCGATCAACACCATTGATGTCGATGCCATGGACATAGAGGATGTTACTCAAGAAACACCATCTGAGGCAACAAGACACAAGCAACAGGCTAAATAGGTTGATAAGAAAGCCAAGGACAGACAGGAAGCAACAAAGGAACAAGCAGAGCAGAGGAAAAAGGATGAAGATGAGGAGAAGCAGAAATAGGAGGAAAAGAGAAAAGAGAAAGAGGAGAAAAGAAAAGAAGATGAAGAGAAAAAGAAGCAAGAAGATGAAAGGAAAAAGAAGGAAGAGGAAGATAAGGAACAAGAGAAGAAGAAGGAAGCAGAGAGGAAGAAGAAGGAAGAGGAAGATAAGGAAGAAGAGAAGAGGAGAGAAGAAGAGAAAAAGAAGAAGGAAGAGGAAGAGAAAGAAGAGGAGAAGCAGAAGGAAGCAGAAAGGAAGAAGAAGGAAGAGGAAGATAAGGAAGAAGATAAGAGGAGAGATGCAGAGAAAAAGAAGAAGGAAGAGGAAGAGAAAGAAGAGGAGAAGCGGAAGGAAGCTGAGAAGAAAAAGACTGAGGAAGACAAAGCAGAGGAGAAGAGGAGAGAAGTAGAGAAGAAAAAAAAAGCAGAAGAGGATAAGGAAAGAGAAGCGGCAAAGAGAACCCAGATGGAGACTCCGAAGGCAACCGGTAGTCAAGCCAAACAGGCTGACCTCACCAGTCCTATCGACCTCCAGTCTGCAAGTGAAATGGAGCTGATGTAGAGCATCAAAGTTGCCCAAGAACAACTTGAAAACATACGGAGGAAGAAGGAGTAGGATGTAATTCAAGCAGCCGTGGACACTCTTACCGGTTTGATACCTGGTACTAACCTTCCCAACACTAAATCATCACTGGCTAAACTTAAGCTCCTATGCACAGTAGTGGATGATCAGGTGCAGAGCCTAGAAGAGGTAGCAGAGGCAAATGTCAAGAAAGAGCATAAAAAAGCTCTTAATACCGCTTTGGTAAAGAAGTTATATGAGCTCCGGTCTGAACTGCAAAAAGAACAAAAGGATATAAGGGATGCTCTGGATGAGAGGAATCTGCTACTCAGCAAGATCTGCCAACCCCATCTATTCTATGATGATGTGCTAGCTCAGAAGCAAAAGCTTCAAACAGATTTGCAGTCCTACATGAGCACATTCAAGCTGCCTTATGATTCCTTTACAACTTATGGGCAAACCCGGTCTAGAGATTTGCAGGAGCTACAACTGGTTCTACTCCCACGATTGCAAATCCTTCAGAAGTGCTATCTCAACCTGGATGCCTTAACAATGACACAGGAGATGAGCACAATCAATGCCATGGAAGAATAGGTCTCCCAGATGCAGACAAAGAAAGAAGTAGCCACCTCCCTACTTGAGTCTTGGTCTTTATCGATGAAACAATTCTTGCAGGACTTTAAATCTGCTTTTGACAAGTATTATTCCTTATTGTCATAAACTTTTACTATTTTAATATCAAATGAAAATAGGGTTGTTCAGCTGTACTTTGTCATTGTTGGCAAAGGGGGAGAAGAATTCTATTTGGAGAAGTATAGGGGAGAAGTATCTAGTAATCAAAATTTTGATTTATGCTCTGAATATCTCAATGTTTATGCTCTATATGCAAAATTGTTATACATTGTATTGTCAAAGGGAAAGTGTATATGCTTAGGGGGAGCAATTTTGCTAATGGCATGATTTTGTTGTAAAACACTTAGATGTCAAAATTTTATTTTCCTAAGTGTTGCCATCAATGCCAAAGGGGGAGATTGTCGGCATTTTTTATGTTTATGTTGTGATTGTCATTAATGGACAGACACTTGCATTGAGATCCCCTTTATATGTATGAGTTAGAGCACAACCGGTATGTTGTATTATAGTCTTTAGACTATTGGTGTTTTGCAGAATGTGTTTCCTGGTTTGAGGCGACATGTTGACCCCAAGCAGTTTGTGGATCCCAAGCGGTACAAGGGATTAAAGCGGCATAACACATTTTTACCAGTCTTCACTTTTGTCAAACCAGCAACCGACATTTTTCTTGAATCGACATTTTGTATGAACCGGTAATACTCTATGATGAGTTACCAACTGACATTTTATGATGAGTTACCAACCGACATTTTGTGATGAGTTACCATCCATCGATTGTTTGATGGTGCCGACACTTTAACGGTGCTTTTTGTCATGTTACCAAGTATGTCCAGGTTCATTGAACCTAGGAAATTATAATGTAATCCTATTGGACCGACATGAAATTAGATTCCTTTATAAGGACATCATGTCTAGGGTTTTAGGTTGTTGATGTGGTTATAGCGAAAGTTTATGTTGTTGCTAGGGTTTAAGGTGGTTGAGGAGTTGGAGAGAATATGAATGTGTAGAAGACTGAAGTAATGCTGGAATGCATTAGGAACAAGCTATCAAGGATCTAACCAAGCAGTCTGTGCTATTAGTTAGATCAATAACTTGTTGATTACTCACATCTTTGACAAGTCTATAGCCCTTAATCGGGTAGGCCCAAAAGCCTTTTGTAAATCCTCTAACAAGGTGGTTCACATTTGTGGATCTAAAATCCTCTAGCAAGGTAGTCTTTAATCAGACTTATCTCCTAACATAGATTGAGATTCCTAACAGGATCTGTTCTGGTAAAGAACATTGTAAGACCTTAACCGGTCTGGTTCCTATTCTGTAGATAGTTACTTGTGAGTTCCATCTCACCGTGGTTTTTCCCATTTGGGTTTCCACGTCAAAATATCATGTGTTATGGTGTTTGTGCTTTTGTGGGTGAATGCATTATTTGCTATTTGGTTTGCATGTGTGCTAACTGGTTTGTCTGCTAAACTATTTTACCGGTTTACTGTTAGTCTTGTAAAGTGTTTAAGTGCAGATCTTTTTCGTACACTAATTCACCCCCCCTCTTAGTATTCATCAAAATATAATATAATATAATAATATATTATTATATTATATAATACGTATTGTATTATATTATATATATTATAATATATAATATAATATAATATAGTATAATATAATATAATATAATATAATATAATATAATATAATATTATATTATATTATATTATATTATATTATATATAATATTATATAATATAATATAATATAATATAATATAATATAATATAATATAATATAATATTATATTGTATTATATAATAAATTATTATATTATAATATAATATAATATAATATAATATTATATATAATATAATATTATATTATACGTATTATATAATATATTATTATATTATAATATAATATAATATAATAATATATTATATAAAATGTATTATATAATATATTATTAATATAATACAATACGTATTATATAATATAATATAATATTATATAATATGTATTATATAATATATTATTGTAATATAATATAATATAATAATATATTATATAATACGTATTATATAATATATATAATGTAATAATATATTATTACATTATATATATTATATAATATGTAACATATAATATATTTTTTAAATTAAAATTACAAATAAAAATCGGAATAATTACCAGGCCAAGGTGTACTAACACCCAGGCCAAGCAAAAAGTCACACGGATTTTCGCATTTTTAGGCGAGTGAGGAAGGCTATTTTTTTCACATCGCCACTTTTTGGCCCCCCTTGATCCTGCACTAATCCTTGTACTCTTTATAACCAACCCTTGAATGTACCTACTTTTGCCAATGACTATACGTTAGCCTATTATCTCAATGTAGTTGAACCCATGAACTCTTCCACCAGTGAACAGAGTGAAAACATGACTGAAACTAAAATATCAAGTATCTTAGTCGCAAAAATAAGAAAAATAAAATAAAAGACTTGATGGCGAAAACCACATTGTGGCGGTGTCAGAATCTAAAAAAGAGAAAATAAAGGACGTACCTAAAGGTGAAAACCTCTCTGAGGCACCTGAAGGTGAGATACTTGATATACTGCCAAGTCACTTCCAGAAGAGATCTTCCATATTGATTGAGCCAACTTAGCCAGTGAACATTGGGAGTCAAGAGACACCACACATCATTCATTTAGTTCAATCACTATCAGTAGAAGAGTTAAAAGATTTCAGCAACATTTTTTTAGAAAAGAAGGCCAACTTTGCATGGACATACTCAGATATGCCAGGACTAGATCCTGATCTCATCATGCATCATCTTTCTATTACACCAGGAGTTAAACCAGTCAAGAAAAAACTCTGTAAGATGCATCCTCATGTGGCATTGCTAGTCAAAGCTGAACTAGAGAAATTGCTAAAAGCTGGATTTATCAGAGCTATATACTATGCAGAATGGATACCAAACATAATACCTGTATCAAAGGCAGACAAATCTATTAGAGTTTGCACAGACTTTGGGGATCTCAATAAAGCATGTCCGAAAGACGATTTTCCATTGCCCAACATTGACATGATAGTAGATATGACTGCTGGATATGAGATGTATTCATTAATGGATGGATTCTCTAGTTACAATCAGATCAAGATAGCGCCTAAAGATCAAGAAAAGATAGCTTTCACATGTGCATGGGGAACCTTCTGCTGGAATGTTATGCCATTTGGGCTAAAGAACGTAGGAGCAACTTACCAAAGAGCAGTAACCACTATCTTCCACGATATGATGCATAAAAACATGGAAGATTATGTTGATGACACCCTAGTAAAAACTATGAAGAGATCTACGCATATTCAAGAATTAGGTCTCATACTAGATAGAATGGAAAGATTCAAGCTCCAGTTAAATCCTAAAAAGTGTGCATTTGGAGTAACATCAGGAAAATTGCTTGGTTACATAATTTCAAAAAAAGGAATTGAGGTTGACCCTGAAAAGGTCCAAGCTATAATGGAAATGCCTCCGCCCAAGAATATCAGTCAAATGAGAAGTTTACAGGGTCATCTTCAATCAATAAAGCGTTTTATATCTCATCTAGCAGACAAAGCTCAACCCTTCACAAAGGTATTAAGGAAAGGAGTTCAATACAACTGGGATAAAGACTGTGAATAACATTTAAAATAAATCAAAGAATATCTTTCTAATCCACCCATATTAATGCCACTGATTCAAGGTAATCCATTGATTCTATACATATCAGCTACAAATACTTCACTGGAGGCACTTCTGGCACAACATGATGAAAATAAAAAAGAGAGAGCTATATATTATATCAATAGAACATTGGTGTTTTATGAAATGAATTACACTATAGTAGAGAAATCATGTTTGGCATTGGTCTTTGCATCACAAAAATTAAGGCACTATATGTTAGCACACTCTATTAAGCTGGTAGCCAAGATTGATCTGCTCAAATATCTTCTTAGTAAAGCAACGCTTATAGGAAAACTGGCCAAATGGGTCATGGTTCTTATAGAATTTGATATTGAATATGTGGAACGTAAAGCCATCAAAGGACAAGTTATTGTAGACCAACTTGTTGATGCTCCACTTGAAGACAGTCAACCTCTGCATATAGAATTCCCAGATGAATCAATCATGCACCTTACTCAACAATCATGGAAGATGTTCTTTGATGGGTCTTTCACTCAACATGGTTCTGGTGCCGGAATACTTTTTATTACTCCCCAAAAATATTCAATCCCAAAAGCTTACAAGATTATCTTCCCTTGCACAAACAACATTGTAGAATATGAAGCTTTGGTAAATGAGATCAAGCTAGCCATCAAGTGGAATATTGTTGAATTACACATCTATGGTGATTCTCAACTCATTATCAACCAAATCAATGATGTATATCAAACAAGAGATGAGAAACTGATGCCTTATAAGAGAATGGTGGATGATCTCAAGAAATACTTTACCTTCCTATCATTTCAGCAGATCCCCAGAACAACAAATAGAGCAGCAGATGCAATGGCCACTTTGGCATCTATACCACAGCTACATGAATCTAATTTTTGCTTTGAATTCCTAGTGGAAGGGTTACATTATCCTACCTATGATTCTCCCGAGTCCCAGATGGTCTGTTCTATTATTGGACATGACTCATCTTGTTATAGCCACATTTACTCTTACCTGCGTGACTAAGTTGTCCCTGCTAATCTTTCCCGAAATGAAAAAAGGAACCTAATCTGAAATGCGTCATGATGCGTCATCATTGCTAACAACCTATTCAGGTGAGGTTTAGATAATACTTTGCTTAGATATCTAAAAACTAGGGAGTCCCAATGCGCATATCTGAGGTTCATGAAGGTATTTGTGGATCCCATTCGAACGGTCTAACTTTAGCACGAAAACTACTAAGGGTTGGCTACTACTAACCAAACGTGGAGAAAGAAGCTATAAAATTTGCTAAAACCTGTGAAAAGTGCCAACTGCATGGGCACCTTATCCATGCTCTAGCAAGGGATCTCATACCCTTTGTGACACACTAGCCCTTTCAATAGTGGGCGTTTGATCTAATTGGTCAAATATATTCTACATCATCTAACGAACACAAATTTATTATCACTACCACTGAGTACTTCACTAAGTGGGTAGAAGTGGTTCCGCTCATCAAAGCAACCGGCAAACAAGTAGCTCTGTTTATTCTTAATTATATCATCTGTAGGTATGGTATACCTTCATACATTATAACTGACAATGGAGGACAGTTCAAGAACAAAGATCTAAATGAACTCTATGCAAAATTCAAAATAAAACAACACTAATCATCTGCATACTACCCTCAAGGTAATGGACAAGCTGAAGCATCTAACAAGAATCTGTTGACTATCTTACATAGGACGGTCAATAAATCTGGAAAGTACTAGCATCTGTAGCTCAATCCTGTCCTGTGGGCTTATAGAACAAGTATTAGAACACCTACTGGGGCTACACCTTTTTCTTTTGTGTATGGATCCGAAGCAGTATTACCTATTGAGGTGGAAATACCATCTCTAAGAGTTTCTTTGCAAGGTATTCTTATTGATGAAGACTATAGAATATCTAGATTACAAGAGCTCGAATTGTTGGATGAGCGTCGACAAGTGGTGTTTGATCATCTCAGAGTGTATCAAAAGAGAATGTCCAGAGGATATAACAAGAAGGTTCGGCAAAGAGAATTTTAGGTTGGTGACCTAGTTCTAAGAGAAAATCCTAAAAATCAATAGTTTCGAGACAACAAAGGGAAGTTTGAACCCAACTGGCTGGGTCCCTATATTGTTACTGCAACTTTTGGCTCTGGTGCCTATCAACTCTCAACATCAAAAGGAGAACAACTCCACGAACCGATCAACACCGTCCATCTGAAGAAATTCTTCACCTAAATATTCTCTCCTCTAGCAGCCTATACAACTAAAAAGTCCTGAAGAAATCATAAAAATTAGAAAAAGTCTCGAATAAATTATAAAAATAAGAAAAAGTCCTGAAGAAATCCTAAAAATTAGAAAAAGACTCATCATTTCTTGATCCATCAAGTTCAAGATCAATTTTATCTTCGCTCACTGTGTCTATTTCAATCAAGTTCTAGATCAGTAAGATCTGCTTCTTGATCAATCAAGTTCAAGTTCGTTATCTTTGCTCTTCATCGGTCCTAGTTCAATCAAGTTCGGGATCGGTTTTGCTTTAATCAACTCTATTCAATTTCATCGCTTCAAAACAAGCTGAATACTTCACTCTTCATCTAGTTCGTGATCAATCAAGTTCAAAACTGCAATCTCCTAGACATCAAATTTTCTTTGAACTAATGCACTGCTCGCACATTAATTCAAAGAGGGGCAAATGTAATACCCTAAAAATGGTCATCTAAACCATGAGCCCCTAATCTCGAGAACGTCACCAAGGTCCTAACCAAAGGCAATTAAATAAATCTTGAGCACACAATTAATTTCTAAAATCATCAATGTCACATGGCAAAATTAATCACTCAATATTAATTAAATATTTATTTAATTAATTGATCATTCCAAGTAAATCATTTTAAACAATTATCTTATTTATTTTATCAAATATCCTAGCATATTTAATTAAATAAATCAATTTTCCATTAAATCATCAAAAAGAGGAATTAATTTGAAAAATAAATAAAAATTACCATAAATCTTCAAAAAAGGAAACAAATCAAGAAAGAGGAATTGGAAATTATGAGCACAAAGCTTCAAAAAAGGAAATAAATCAAAAAAGGAATTAATTGACACAAAAAGAATTAAAAATTGAGAAAAGAAATCAATTGGAGATAATCTTGAAAAACAAATTAAAAATTGATAAATAATCTCAAAGAAAGCAATTAAAACCATTAAATATTAAAATTGAATGAAATAGAGAATAAATCAGTTTTTTCTTGATTTTATCTTAATTTTAGTTCAATTTCCTTTAAAACTGAGAAAATCATCCAATCACATCAATTCACCTGGATTGTGCTTCCTCTTGGAAAATCTTGACCGCTCATCATCATTTGATCTCAGCCGTTGGTTTCTTTTTGAATTCTCTATAAATTCAGTCTCTCATCTCTCACTCAAAAATCCTGGAGAAGATATTGTTATTATGTTATTTTTGCTCTAGGTTCATTGGGAATTTGTATTGAGATATTGCATATTAGTTATTTCATATTGCTTAATCATTTAGCTTAAATATTCATATATAGCTTAGATAATGCATATCTAGATTAATTTTGCATCCATCTAGCTTAAATCCATGCTCATATAGATTAAAAATCCTTTGTTTAGGTGTTGTCTAGTCACTGGATAGCTTAGCAATTTGAGAGCAATCTAAACTTGCATCTACTAGAAAGCAATGGGTCGCTTTGTAATGGTTTATTATTCATTGATTATTGATTTACTAACCATGCATCTAATGACTTAATTGAAGTGTTGTGTATTCCAGATACAGATACAGGTCCACTTTTCACACACACACTAACCACCACACCAACCACATCACCACCGACCATGGGTTGTTATAGATGTAGAAGATACCAGCTCGAGAGGCTCCCGTTACTCATCTTGGTAGGAAAGAACTTTGAGAGTTTGGGTTAGTAGGGCTATCAACCCAATTCCTCAGTGTTTGTGTCCCTCACTGTCTCCCTATACTTTTGCATCCAAGGCGAAAAAATTTCTGCCAGATGGCGGTCTTGTGCATTTTCAAGCCCCCTTTGGTTATATGATGAATTTCTCAAAGGTTTTCTTTCAGGACTTTGACACCTCTTCTGTGACACGATCCATTTCTCACAAGGCTTCAACATAGTTGTAAGTACTTTTGAAGTTTAATCTTTAGCCAATTCAACCATATGAATTAATCACGTATTCATCCTTACACTGATATGTATTTAAGAACATCCCTACTCTCCTTACAAGCTCTGTTGTATACCACTCACCACAATTCTAACTCCACACATACAATATGATTATGAAAAATCAGCTTTCTATAGTTTTATTCCCTTGAACACATGTGAAATATCCTCCAAATCCCTGCTTTTCTGACACTAGTTCAAAAGAAGACTTCAAATGTCAACGAGTTCAGCATGTTCATTGACCAAGAATCACTTTCCCTTTTCCACGGGTTCCAAGTTTGGAAAGATTCCCAATTCTTAATGATGAACAAAACTCGAGGCTCGCTGAAGTTAGCTCGGGCATCTCATCGATTGCTGAGCTGCAAACTCGATCTCGTTCAACACACAAAGCATGTCTTTCATTTGCTTGAGACTCATTGAAGTGGAAAAGGCATTCTCACCGAGTCCCAAGCGGTCCCACACATCTCACAACCACAAGACTCAGAGATCGTCCAACTAGAAAGGTGGGGTTCACTGAGGGTCGAGTATTCAATTCTATGCATCATGATTCGGCCAGACCAAAGAACACATTCTATCGAGTGTGGAGTTCCCTCCCAAGGGACACGTTGGAATGACTGGGTAAGCTGAGTGGTCCCATAGGGTTCAAGACCCACCTTTGATTAAATTTTAAAGAAAATTGGCATGGGACGACAAGGATTTATTCCCCCTTTACAAATTATTGGTTGAATGGTGTAACAAAGATCTGGGGCCAGTTTTTTGAATGGTGTTAGCCCCATCAATAGGTGACTTAATTTAATGCTAACTGAGATGACAAGTCAACAATTTAAAAGAATACCCACCAGTTTAATTTTTAAAAAATTTAACAAGATTTTGATGTGCTTCAATGGGATCAAAATTCAGGGCTAATAGTGGCTCTGGTTGGGGATGTATGCCCCCTATGGGCATAGAAAGAATCTAGATCTCTAGGAGCAGACTATGTCTAATCCATTGGACACATAGTCACATGCATGTTGCTTATACGAATCAAACCTAAACTCTGTTTGGTGGCCTTGAGCCACCAGAAATATAGAATTGAAAGTTTCCTCTATCAAAAGTTTGGTTCTCATTTGAATATGTGATCTATAATCTAAAAACACCACTGGAAACAAGTTGATCACATACACAATCCTTGACATATTCAATCATATCCTTGGACATTCCACCATCATTATCCAATGTGCCACACTGATGTTCAATACTAGGCATTGAACAACCTGTTATGATTTCTACTCTATCATCCACAGATGAATATTTGCCACATTCATTAGGTAATGCATCTATATACAATATGTAATAGTTCTCGTATGAAATCAATAATAATTCAATTGATAAATGTTATTCACTCCACTATTTGATTGCATTTCACATGAAACTGAAGTCTCTGATCTTGATCTATATATGTCATTCCTATCAAGGACACATATCAACTCCTTGTCAGTTTCAAGAACTCCTTCTTCATCAAGAAAACCATGCTCACAAACACCTGAACTATGCTCAACAACATCATCACAACTAGTAGTACAAGAACATTCAATATCATATAGTGACATTACATCAGATATTACATCCTGGTCACCATACATATTCATCTTACAAATTGATGCAATATTTTAATCATCTGAAAGCTCAATCACCTCTTCATATAGTGGATTAGAAAATTTATTAAATCTACATTTAAATACACTATGGCTGAGCACCACCTGATCCGAGTCCACCTCTTCATCAAACAGAGGATTAGAGACTTCAAAATCATTTTCAACATTGTCCTCAATGTCATCCTCAAGAAAAGAACAGTCAAAATCAGCATCATCCTTTGTAACATCAAAATAATTACCATCCACATTGGCTTCATGAGATGAATACTCATGGCTATCATCCTCACAAAAAAGGTCTTCATTAACTTCAATAAAACTAGTGTGACTACTCGGACCACTGTGAGCTTCAACCTTCTCATCCATGCATGCCATATTAGGAACACTTTGTTGATAAGAATAATGAGAAGAAATCCGATCTACTTTGTGAAATGATGCTACTTCAGGTGTACACACTTCAAGTGGTTCTTCATATGCATCATCTTGGAAAAAAAATGAATATATGCATAGACTGAAACATATTTAATTCATTAGAATACATTATGCAACTTCTTGGCTCAACCTTTACCTCATGATAAGCATAACCAACATTGGAATGAGGTATACTATCAAAAAATTCTAACTAGAGCAACAAGTTGGTAACCATTTGAAACATCATTTACAACCTCTAAACTATGTTGCTCATTTGCATAGGATTCCTTATGACATCTCATAGGCTTAAGCTTGAACCTTCTAATCATCCTGAACCTTGCAACTTTCTCTACATTCATAGAAATCTCTAGTGCTTGATGCAAGCTCTTTGGTTCTTCCATTCTTAGCGTATAGCTCATATCGAGATCAAATGCTCCTAAGTAGATACACAATGTTTGAGAATTGTTTGGTCTTGGACCTTTAGGAATCCTCTTCAAAGTATTCATAAATCTCAGGTTAAAAGCTGATACAAACTCCTCTTCTTCAATGTGAATATCAAAGAAATTAGTGAGCAAAGAGAAATCACTAATCCACTCGCCAAACTGCTCATTAAATGCTGATTGAAACTCTTTCCAAGAGTTAATTGATTGTGGGAACAAATTTGAGAACCAATCTCGTGCCTCATCTGTCAAAGACTGCACAAATAACCTCATGATAACATCTTCATTTTCAATCTTATAGTCATCTATTAACTCAATAAACCTCTGCAAATTCTTTTCAGTTGGTTCACTCTTCTTACCACTAAATTTGGGTAATCTTTTTGTGATCTCTGGTGGAATAGGATTTGGGTAACCATAAATGCCACCAAAATTTGTGGCTCTATGCCTCGTAGTGTTGAAAATTCTCCTATTACAAGATTGTGACTCATTACATGGCATGGTGACATCAAGACCCACACATGGGTAACTGCATTGTTGATACCTGGAAAATTTCAAACCCCTGGAATCCATTTGAAGCTTATCTTCATTCTAGGTTTTTCTCAACAGCAGAGTCACACTCTTATTTTCATATTAGCTGCAAATAAAAATTTCTCCAAGTTGAAACATCAAAATCTGAAATCAATTTCAGATTCTTCAACTTCCGAACTCTTTCTTTTCAATGGATTTAGCAAAGACTACCCAACAGATTCACCATTTTGTTGGTGACTCGGATGGGCCAATATGGTCTCACTTGTATCACAACTAAATCCATTTTTAACTAAATATTCTAAACATTCCCCACTAGAGTTGTCATCTTGTTGGTGACTCGGATGGGCCAATATGGTCTCACCTGTATCACAAATAAATCCATTTTTAACCAAGATTCTAAACATTACCTAGCAAAGTCGCCATCTTGTTGGTGTTTTTTCCTATTATCCTTAATCCTAAGAGAAATTATAAAACCCTAGGCTATGGGATTGAAATAATAGGTCACACAGATTTACACTATCAACAAAATAAGGACAAGAAAACCCAAGAGTGACGAGGCTCTCACAACCTTATTCACTTCGAGCTCCATCATACTCGGGAGGGTGTTCCTATTTCGAGCCTGTATTGATAATAACCTGATAATATCACTGCCTACAGGCCTATGAAAGATGGATTATTCTTAGATTCATAAGACAATTATACATTACTTCAGATTCAAGCTTAATCCCATTCACCGTGCCTTTGAGAAAATTTGAAAACAAATAATTTGAAAATAACTTATGAATAGGAAAGGGGGAAAAGGAAGATTAACTTGATTGGACATGTTCTGAAACAAATTTTGAACAATAACAGGCCAGTGTCTATCCTAGTGCATTGAGTCAATTCCTAGATTACAAATGCAAACCCAAACAATAGATTACTTCATATTTGTGAGCCTTTCAAACATTAATGCCTTACATTAATGCAACTCCTTTTGTTGTTTGCATAAACCATTCTTATTAATCCATAATATATTTCCTAGATTCAATGTAATTTTCATATAGACTTTAATTCATTCCTTGAATGAAACACATGCATATGATTACACATTGATAAGAAAATATCAAGTCAAATCAAAGCATCCTTAACATTTTGATTCATATGAAATCTGAAAATACAAATGGAGATAATTTTTGCAACAATTTAATAGTCTTCTCATAAACTAACTAAAATTACTCAAAAAATTGTACATTCATTCCCTGAGGAATCATTCGAGCATCAGACTATACACAACCATATTCTACCTACCTAGAAAAATTAAAAGAATTCAGAACCCCTATAACAGCCCTAGTATCCCTTTTACAATGGTAAGGAATGCATCAAGCCTCAGGTTGTTTACATGTGTCCAACTTACTCTTCTAATTAGCCATTTCTTCAAAAGTGACAGAATGGATCCGATTGTCTTTGTTTTGTCCTAAGGTGTAACCGTCTAGATGGTCATACATGGTAGCCATCATGCCCAGATCAGATAGCATCAATGGGAACTAGCCACGACACCAACCACGTGACCACCGACCATGGGTGGTTATAGATGTAGAAGATACCAGCTTGAGTGGCTCTTGTTACTCGTCCTGGTAGGGGATAACTTTGAGAATTTGGGTTAGCAGCGCTACCAACCCAATTCCTCGGTGTACGCGTCCCTCACTATCTCCCTATACTTTTACATCCAAGGGGAAATTTTTTTTGCTAGATGGAGGTCTTGTGCATTTTCAAGCCCCCTTTGGTTATACAATGGATTTCTCATAGGTTTTCTTTTAGGACTTCGACACCTCTTCTGCGACACGATCCATTTCTCATAAGGCTTTAACATAGCTATAAACACTTTTGAAGTTTAATCTTCATCCAATTCAGTCATATGAATTAATGACTTATTCATCCTTACACAGATCTATAATTAAGAACATCCCTACCATTTTTACAAGCTCTATTGTATACCACTCATCACAGTTCTGACTCCACACATATAACATGATTATGAAAAATCACCATTCTACAGTTTTATTCCCTCAAACACATGTGAAATATCCTCGAAATCCCTGCTTTTCTGAAACCTATTCAAAAGAAGACTTCAAACATCAATGCTTTCAATATGTTCATTGACCAAGAATCACTTTCCCTTTTCCACAGGTTCCGAGTTTGGAAATAATTCCCATTCTTAATGCTAAACAAAATCTGGGGCTCATTGAAGTTAGCTCAGGTATCTCGCCGATTGTCGAGCTACCAACTTAGTCTCATTCAACACACAACGCATGTCTTTCATCTGCTCGGGACTCGTTGAAGTGGAAAAGACATTCTCATTGAGTCTCGAGTGGTCCCACACATCTCACAACTGCAAGACTCAGAGCTCGTCCAACTAGAAAGGTGGGGCTCATTGAGGGTCGAGTATTCAATTCTCTGCATCATGACTTGGGACTCGGCCAGACCAAAGAACACATTCTGTTGAGTGCCAAGTTCCTTCCTGAGGAACACGTTGGAATGACCAGGTAATTTGAATGGTCCCACAGGGTTCAAGACCCACCTTTGATTAAATCCTTAAGAAAATTGGCATGGCTGACAAGGATTTATTCCCCCTTTACAATTTATCGGTTGAACGGTGTAACAAGGATCTGGGGCCGGTTTTTTTAATGGTATTAGCCGCATCAATTGGTGACTTTATTTAATGTTGACCGAGATGACGAGTCAACAATTTAAAAGAATATACCCGCCAGTTTGATTTCAAAAAAATTTAACAGGATTGTGATGTTCTTCAATGGGATCAAAATTCAGGGCTAACAGATACATCCTTTGTTTTTACTTTTTCTTGGTCTGAAAAGTGTCGTTCAGTTTTCACTAGGAAATCTTTTATGGATTTTCATATTTTTTTTATTGGAAGGATTGACACATTCACCAAAGTATGTTGCATTATGAAGGTCCATAGAAATTCCATCTATGTGATTGCTCAAGGGTATAACCTCTAAAAGTTCCACGAACTCAATGATAGCTTCATCATTTTTGTTTAAATCTAAACTCGATGGTCCTTGTTGGTCCCAATCAATGAGTTATGGGTGGACTAATGGAGGGTTATCATTGGGTTGTGTGAAAGAAATAGATTTAAAAGTTAAGATATTAATGGCATAGTCTTTAAAAAATATATCAATGTGTGTGAAGGAGTCTTCTTAAGTACCGTCATTAGTAGACTTGATTATGAGAAAAGTTTCATCTTTCTCAACAAGTGTTTTATTTAGTACTAAAGGGCACTAGTTATAGTTATAGGTTCTTTGATGCCTTATTTTAGAGACCAAGGCCAATGTATACCACCTATTCCATGATTGAGAATCCTTTACCATACTTTTCAATAGGTAACTTGACATGTTCCTCATTTTCTTCATCTTTGTATAACCATTAGGATATGTCTACTATCATTTCTTTATAAAGATCATGTTGGATTAAATTGGAAATTTTCTAATTATTTAATTAACTAGGTCCTTTAATTACTTTATTCAATTAAACTAATCTTAGTTGATTTTATCTTTTATTAGAATAGGCTAATAATTTATTAAGTTCACTTAGTTGAGCTAATATTTAGTTCTTTGAGCTAATTTTAGTTTCCTAATTTTAGATTAGGTTTGTCTTGCTAGCTATAAAAGCAAGTCATTCATTCATTACAATATATCTAATTTTATTACAAGTTAATCTAATTCTCATATTCCTCTTTGTGTCAATTCTCTCTCATGGCTGCATAACATTAACCATTGCTTCTTTCCTTTATATGTGATAGGTGTTTTTCTTGCAAGTGATTCATGAGTTTGTGGGGTTGAACAAATAACTCCAACATGGTATCAGAGCTCCAAATCTACTAAGTTCATGTCTAATTTATGAGAGATCCAACCATGAGGAGAAAAATCGGCTCATCTTGGAGAAAAATAATTTTTGGGGTTCTCTTCACAACCACAAAAATCTAGTTGGGTCATTCTTAATTTGCCAAGGTTCATCATATTTTGTGAGAAAAGAAAAAAAAAAGAAAAAAAAAATCAAGATTTTGCTATAACTTTTATTTTTGTAATTTTTTAGAAAAAAGGTTTCTAGGTTGGGTTCTACACCCAAAAATACTATATGGATATGTATTAGATTTTGAAGAAAGTGAGAAGATTTTGTAGAAATCAAATCCCAAGGGTTGTGTTTGTAGCTTGTTAGCTAGCTAGATTTAGCCCATTCTTCTTTTTGCTATAACTTTTGCATACATTGTCAAAATTGAGAAAACAATATATCGTTGGAAAGGTATTTCTTAGCACTTTGTGATGCTCGTGGTTTCATCATCATATTCAACTCCAAATTTATCCTACGCTAAGTCAAAGTTAGATATTTAGTTTCAAATTCAGAGCTCATATCTTTTCACCAATATCTCTGATTTTCATGATTCTTGCGGAATTGGAAAGGTGATTAAGAGCTCTTCAGATCCATGCAATTTTTCCATATTTAGCCTTGGGTATATTTTATTTAGATTTTAGTGTTTTCACTATTTGGTTGATTACTTGGATAGTTTGGCATTTGGAATGGATTTGTTTGTCCAGGAGATGAATTTATTTGATTTTTTTACATGTAATGAGGTTTTTGGGGTTTGATTATTTAATTTGAGGTATCATTGGTTTTTTTGTTCATCCTTTTGTTATCAATCGGGCAAAGGGCAATTATGAGTCTTAGCGAAAGGGCATCTTGACACATCTTAGGTGGCTTTATTTTTTGTCTTATTTATGTGGACTCATCCCTCAACCAACCTCATAGAGGGGTAAATATTCTTGGAGGATCATTAATGGCCATGTTGTAAGAGTGATTGGCTCTAGTGTTGATGATGACACTATGTGTGCTTTATTGGACATTGATTGTCCCCGCACACTTTGGACTCATCTTTGGGAGATCTATGGAGACCCTCACATCTCTCCATTTTCAGAGGATCCTGTAGTAGATTGTATTATTCCCCTTGGACATGCAAATCGTATACCCTATGATAATGGTACTTTTGAGATGCTTGAGTATATCATAATTCTTTTCATGTCTCGATGGATCAAAGACTTGTTTCTCAATTATCACTCCTCATATTGAGACACCATCACAATATCTTTTGTTATTCCTGATCAAATTAGATTTAGCTCTTGCATGACCCACATTGATTTAGTGCATTAAGACATTGTTCTTCCAAACACAACTATATGGGATTCTTATATTACAAATATATCATCTTTGTTTTTGGAGTCTCATATTGCAAATCTAGAGGATTATCTAGAGGTCATTCATCTCCTCTTTGTTGATAACTGCATTAGTGTTGTCATCTTATTTTCATCACCCATGGATATTGT
Organism: Cryptomeria japonica; assembly: GCF_030272615.1. Taxonomy (NCBI): domain Eukaryota; kingdom Viridiplantae; phylum Streptophyta; class Pinopsida; order Cupressales; family Cupressaceae; genus Cryptomeria; species Cryptomeria japonica. Next base: position 658,828,669 of record NC_081409.1, on the reverse strand, counting down.
TCTACGTCACTTTTGCAATGTCCTAGATTAGCACCTTCTACGTTGATTGGGAATGTACCTGATTGGTTTGTGTCACCATTATCTATTATGGATCACATAGTGACATATGAGCATTTTCCAAAGGCACACACAAATTGGATTTGGATTCCTACATCTTCCTATTTATGAGAGTGGATTTTCATATCTCCTGTCGATTTGTTTCTTCCTAAGGGAATAAATGTTATTTGCAGGCAATGGATAGTGTCTTGTCTTGCATTTCTCATCATTGGCATAAGAGCTACTTCTCCATTGGGGGGATTCATATCCTCATTTCATCTATCCTATGGGGGGATATTAATTATACTTATGTGACTGATTCAATGCTTGGAGAGACCTCTTGATTCACTTATGCTTATTCACATGTACTCTTTTGTATTTCTTTTTCTCTCTTCTGGAGAGGAGTTTTCTTCCACTAGGTTTTTATCCTTTTCTCCATATGTGAGAGTTGAATTGGTTTGTACATGGGTGCCTAATTAGGCCTTTTTCATTGGTACTCATCCACCCTTGCATCTTTTCATGCATTCATTATCTCTTTAACTTCTCTCTAACTTAATCTTAAGGGGGAGGGGGTGTTGGAATAATTAGGATATTATCTAATTATTTAATTATTCCAACACCCTAATTTTAAAGTGCATATATTCAAGATTTCTCCACCATCTATCAAGACTCATTTGACCTTATGTTTGTGTACAAAATCTTCTCAATGGAAAACATCATTATGGATGAGTTTATGAGAAGGAACATCTTTACCAATAAACATGAGAATGCGAGTTGATTTGAGATGTCCTACCATGTGCTGAAATCGATCCACATTCAAGTTTTTTGGACCACTTTTGCATCAACCAGACCATTGTTAACTATCTTATTATTTTTAGACCAAAATTATATTTTATCATTAGATGTTCTTGGGTTATCTTTGGTCTCTTACATATTTTAACAAGTCCTTTACATATGTGGGCATTTTTTATGTTTAGACCTTTTTCTACGATTTCATCAAAAGCGTTTGAACACTAGAGTTGTAGATGGGACCCCATTTCTCTAGCATGTGATATGGGCATTTACTAGCTAAGTTTCTACATCTATAAGTATGAGGCAAAAAATTCACTAATATTTTCTTTTGTGTTATGTAGATTGGTCATGGAGGTTTCATGTCTAATGTTAGATGCGAAGTGCAATAAACTTCTCTTCTAGAATTTGTGAAAGGTTCTAATTTCATGTGGAATATGGGAAAACCACTCAATGGCTTGTCCCCCTAAGATATATTAGAAGAGGCATATAATATATGTATCATTATAGGCACCTCTAAGAATGTTGTGTGGAACTCTTGAATATGTTCTCTAGGGTGACCCTTTCCTTTATACTTGTCAAACTTTGGTATCTCAAAATTATAAGGAAAGGGTGGCATCAGGATAGTTCTATTGAATGGATAAGGACAATTGTCCTCAACTATGTAGATTTTCTTTGTCAGCCCTAGTTTCATGTTGGTGATTTGTTGTTGAAGGCTTTACAATTGTTGTGTTAGGTTATCCATGGGTGGAGAGTGGAGGATTGTTATTATGACTTTGTAGTATGTATTTGTTGTTAAATTATAGGTCATATGATGGTGAAGTTGGTATGGAGATATAAAATGAATTAGAGGATATTTTGTTTTGAGGTATGTTGGTGTTGAGTTGTGATGTGGAATTATCATATGGGGGTGAAGGGTCCAATAATCCTAAGGTTTGTGACATCATTTTGTCTATCGAATATTTAACATTGGAAATGTCAAAGCTGGATGGTAACTTGGCACCTTATTGTTCTAACAACGAGAAATAACGATTTGGGTCAACACTTGGGAGTGACTCTATGATTTTTTAGAACTTTTGGATCTTGTTGTGATTCCTAAATTTCATCTTGTGGTAAATATTTGATGTATTTCCCTTGAGTAGAAGATTATTGTTGAGGTGTCTGAAATAAATGTGGGGGCATTATATATTGGTATAAGATTGTGGGGTTGAATGTTGGGTCTTGTTGAGGATTTAATTTTTCTTTATTAGTTTGAGACCCAATTATAGACAACATGGAAAAGGCCTAGATATTTATTATGTGATCTAATGTGGATGGGCGTGTGTTATGGATTTTAGGAAAATTAACCTAGACTAGTACATATTTTTAAGATTTTTTAGGATTTTTTGAGAAGTTGGATTGATAGTTGGAAGAACTTTTGATGGGAGGCCAAAATAGTCAAAAAACATATTTATATCTTAAATAGAAATGATCCATATTCAAGTGATGTGTTCAACTTGGACTAGACTAATGAGTACATGATAATAGATAAGGGATACAAAATCGACCAACTTAGAATTAGCCAAAGCTCTTAAGCTAATATATTACATTGATAGGCTAACTTGATCCTAAACTTGGAGAAGGTTAACTTCCAAAAAAAAGAACAAATTACAGATATAAGGGAATCAAGATATAGATAACAATGGATGTAAGATTGAATATGTTAAGTTGATCAATCTCAGGTCTAGTCTCAAGTTTGTTTGAATACATGTTTACTTTTGAATTTTAAGATCTCAAGGTAGTAACCAACTATGTAATAGTCTAAATCAATTGCATCAAAACATGGGTCAAATGTGACATAAAATGTGTTAGATGCATCACATAATGCTTCAATTGTGTTATTCTATCTGTATATGGTGAAAAATGATGATGAAAATTATTGTAAAACCATAAAGATTCAACCACAACAAATACCCTGGTTCTACAACCAAACATTCACCTACACCAATGAAGATACCTAAGAACATGCAAATTCATAAAATAAACAATACTACCATTCACATGTCAAGTAGGGTTTCAATCTCCATTGTATCCTATCTCCATTGATCTTGTTTGATATATTTGCTCTCAGATTTTATGTGTGCACAAGAGCTCAACAAAGAATGAAATGCGGTTTAAGTAGCTTGATTGCATAAGATTGATTTATTGATTAGGGTTGATAATGAAAGAGAGTATCCTCTTATATAGAAGACACCTTAGGAAATGAAGGGATAATATTAAAAGGTGAAGAGGATAAATGGTCGGCTAGGATTAAAGGGTCGGTAGAAGAAATAATAAAATGATGAAGGGGGTAGGTAAGATAGGATTAAGAGATAAGTGACATGTGTCATTGAAGGAAAAAGCTAATGAATTAATTAAATAAATAAAGATTTATTTAATTAATATAGGAAGTGGGATCAATTAAATAAATAATTTTTTTTTTAATTTAGGAAAAGGACAATTTAAATAAATAAAAGTATTTATTTAAATGAGGAAAGGCTTAGAAGAGGATTAATTAATTAATTAATTATATAAATAAGAATTTATTTAATTAATAGAAGACATAGGATAAAATAATTAAATAAATAAAATATTTATTTAATTAGATAGGACAATTTTAGGTGTCTACATTTTGCCCCTTTTTGAGACAATGCAACTTGTCGCATTGGCTCAAAGAAAATCTGATACAAAGTTTATCCAAGATGAGAATGATATGCCCCCTCGAGAGATTGGATGTAAAAGGTCCAAACAATCTCTCGAAAAGAGAGAGAAACACTGGAAAGACTGGCAGGAAAATGACTGACTCTGGAAGAAAGGATTGACATGAGATACTAGGGCTAAGCAACCTATATGTATAGGCCACAAGGAAAACATCCTCATTTGCATCCACAACATTTTATAATATTAGAGCACTTAGAACTTAGAGAGCAGTCGACAAAGCAGGAGAGATGGCAAATAGGCTACACAGGTTTGATTGCGTCTGACGGTTCTAGAGACCAGATGACATGGGTGAGTCGGTATGTACCTTAAACTTGCTTTGGACATTTTTGAATTTATTGCTTCAATTAATGCACTTTAGGATAGTTAAACAAAAACGTGGAATTGATGTTTAGGTCCAAAACATGTCTATGCTAGGGTTTGTCCATGTTTAAGGTGAAAGGTCGCATCTAGGGCATCTTAGGGTGCATTTATGTTTGTAATCGCGTCTATGCAAGAATATGGGCGCATCTGTGATAAACAGGCACGCCCGCATCTATAAATTATATTTATGCATAACAGAGCCATGTATGTGATAAACAGGCGTGCCTGTGAGGTAAAAGTGCGTATTTGTTCAATAGTGTCGCGTTTGTGCTAAGAAAGCACATTTATGCTGTAAAAACGTGTATAGGTAGGATAAAAGCACATCTGCATAGCAGAAATGTGTGTTCCCTAGGGAAGACAAACTGAAGGATAGGCTAGAATTGACAATTTTGTGATAAACATACGTTGCCAATTGGATAAGTTGTTCAGAGGATTCACTCAACAAGTGCCCTAAATAGGTGGGTTTGCTAGGATGAATATAGGATAAGCCGTCGAATTGATAAAATCTAGCGAGTGCTCTAGCAAAGTAGGATCAAGTGGAATATGATAAACATTTACACTAGGATAGGATTCAGCACCATGTGATAAACATAAGCACTAGGATAGAAGTAGCACTATGTGATGAACATGAGTACCTCTAGGATTGACACGATTGTTTGATTGGATGCAGGAGTACTTACCCCAGATAGAGTCTAGTGAGAGATTTCCGATGACTCGAGATTGCGCCAAAAGTTGACCTTTGAGGAGCATGCTGCTATTGAGGGTATGGACTTGAGACACATGTTATACATGCTAAAGATTAGGATGGACACTGGATTGCTGACAGCTCTTGCAGAGAGATGGCACTTAGAGATGTGCACATTTCATTTGCCAATTGGCGAGATGTCAGTCACTTTAGAGGATGCATATAGGATACTACGAATTTTGATCCATGGGGATCTTGTAGTTTATGATCGAGAGGGAGACAAAGATGCACTCCAATGAGTCTTTGCAAACCCAGATCTAGAGTTGAGATCGAGACACCTAAGATGGGATGTTATGCATTCCAGTGGATAGAGGTTAGTAGCTGTGGTTGGAGGAATGATTAGCAGGTTCTTATGTCCTAACAAGGCTACATGCGGTCTAGCTATCAGATGGGGGAGGACTTTGGAGATCGTCGTCACAGAGCACAGGAGATTCGCATGGGGACCATGCATTTGGCACATCTATACCATGAGCTACACTAGTTTGTTTATCTTGGTTGCTGCGGATTAGGGTGTGGGGTTACACTTTTGCAAGTGTGGGCATATGAGCACATTATCATGACTAGGCCTATTCACTTTAGATTTAGAGGACACAGACAGTCTTATGCACATCTATATAGCATGATTACTTCCCAGCCACAAATTGGGAAGGTAGATTATTGGCGACAAGTTATAGATGATATCGATAGTGTTATATGGAGGTCATATTTAGACTGCGAGGCCTGGGAGGAGGATGCTTCAAAGCTGCCATTTTGTTTTACGAGAAGATATCTAATTGGGAAGACTCCATATATTTTGGATAGGCATCTGATCGACAAGGTATGTAGGCAGTTTGGTTGACAACAGAGGATGCCATGAGGTTCAGGTGAGTTTTCCCAAACCATTAGGAAGTAGAGAGTCATTGGGGACTCATTTTGTCATATGTTGCAATAGTTACAGAATTTGAGCAGATGGTATTGATGTCGTGGCATCTGCTGGTAGATTTTATTGATGTGGGTATGGATGATGAGTATGTGACCTATTTTGCATCTCATCCTTTTTCGAGACTCAGAGATCTAATAGAGCCCATTCCTATAGCAGAGGAGGATGATGATGATGAGGATGGGGGTGGAGGTTGACAAAGGAGGCAAAGGATAGGAGGAGCCAGGAGGATGGTGAGAGGTAGAGGTGGACCGGGGGATGGATGGAGGGTAGAGGGTGCAAAGGGAGGTGGAGAGGCAAGGCATGGAGGCAGACCATTGAGACCTCACAGGGTTAGAGGGGGACAGGTTTTATAGGTTCTAGCCCAAGTACATGGACACAGACAGAGGAAGGGATAGGTACTAGACCAGGTAAAACTACAATAGGGTAGGCAGGAGGAGGGTGCACAGGGAGGAGAGGAGGAGGATGAGCTACTCATGCTGTGAAAACTCACAGAAGGCTAGGTCAATGGGATCAAGAATCTCGAGAGGGATGTGACTTGATTGAGACAACAACTGGTAGATATTCAATGAGAGATGGATGAGGCCATATAGAGATATATGGTCATTGAGGAGACTATATGGGTTGCTAGAGCTATAGTTGTAGGTGATATAACATTATGTTTTGGTTTTGTCCTCGAGGTAGGTGATGAGATAGCCTACTGGAGGAACCTCTATTATGCAGTCGCACCTCCAAAGCTGAGGGTAGGGAGCTACATGAGAGTTTCATGCTCTACGAATACTGGAAGAGACATGAGGGGAGCATCTAGTGGTGGAGTCATGGGTCCACAAGCACCACTAGGGGGAGGAGGGGACATATGAGGTGATCCTGGGGTGGGTACTTTGAGTGATCAAATTCCACCGAGGCCAGTCAGCTCTAAGGGAGGGTCATCATCATAGCTCTCGAGGATCCCATTTTTGTATCAGTTTTTGTATGATGATATAGACACCTTTGGGTAATTTTGTAGCCATGTGAGATTTTGACATCATTGTATCATGACACTGATATTATTTTCTGATATATATATATATATATATATATATATATATATATATATATATATATATATATATATATATATATATATATATATATATATATATATATATATATATATATATATATATATATATATATATATATATATATATATATATATATATATATATATATATGTGACATGATCCATCCTTGCGGCAACTATATGCATGTGTTCCTATGTGGTGCTCTATATGCTTTATGATTATGTGATGTGATGGCATGATTCTATATGATAATGCATGTTACATGTTTTATTATGATGCTATGATTCTTAATGAGATGGATATGTACATGATGAAATGCAATATATTTTTGTTCTTTTCTGGATTTATATGTATGCTATGCAAAAATGCACCTAAATACATGATTTCTGAGTTATTTACATGATGAGATGCATGATGTATATATTTTTGTATTTTTATGTTTTGTATGAGAATGCAAATGCTTAATATTAGATGCTAATCAATAGTGTGTGCAGACATGTATTGATGTAGGTGAAAGCTATATGAAATGTAGATCTTTTTGGCATGTCATTTTTACTTAGTTATATGATAGCAAGCTACATGGACTCAGGAAGGGACAACGAAAAAAGGGGATGGAAAGTAGAAGATATGGAAGTGAAAGAGATTCTTGTGCTATTATCATCATTGAGCTTTATTATGGCAAATAAGTTATGACCATCTAGGTATAGGTTCGACCCAAAAAGTCATTGTACCCATTTGCATGGAGATCAGACAATCACAAACAAGGAATGCCCTAGTTCACACTAGACTCACAATGTCCTCATATCCTTGGACAAGCCATAGCATTACTAAGAGACAATCCACAGACAAAAAAAAAAAAAGGTGAACATATCCCATCCTCGCCTTTCTAGTCAAAGACATCCTGGAGATAGAATCTCTAGTAAAAGACATCCTAGAAAAGATAAAAGACACATCACTTTAAAAGATGAAATCAAAAGAAAACCAAGACTTGACACCAACATTCAATGAAATCCTCAAGTTATTTGTGTTTCTTGCCACATATGTTAACATGTTTGATTTGGTCACAATGTTATTATCTTGACAAAGGACAGATTATGCTGAAAACCATGTTGTTGCCAAAGTCGACTGAAAGATTTGATTTGTTGAAACCCCACTATTGCTTGTGTCTCATCTGAAATTGATACTTTATTACGAAGAAGAATGAAACTTTATTGCAGATTGGCGATGCAAATGATCTTTTATTGCGGATTTGTGCACAAAAAGAAAGAGGGATGGAAAGACGATGCTCCTCAAAACATGCGATGCTCAGGGTACCACTTCCATCACTAGATTTAGGATTGTGCCCTAGTTATAGATTGGACCTGATTTATTATGGAGGAAAGGGTGAAAAGGGGTTTATTATGAATGGCTAACCAATCTTAGGTAGATCAATAACAAGCCATGATGGGAATGGGTAAATTTATTATGGAGGAGTAGACTGTGAGTGTGTGCAAAATGGAAGGATGAGATTGAATCCTGAAGGAGGGAGGAGCAATGTCTCTACACATGGTGTCGGTAACCCAATTTTCACCATGGTACTTTCCCAAGGTGCCATCGAAGTGGTTTTCACCATTGGACGAATTTATTTCTCTTTACTTTTTTTGATTTTTCAATTTTTTTGTGTCACAAGGTGCTTGTTTGCCAAGTTTTCACCAAGTAACGATTTTATTTTTATTTTTATGATTTTGTTGTATTTTTTATATTTTTTATATTTTTTTTTTGTATTTTTGACAATGGGATAGCTAAAAAACTATGTGTAAAACCTACGAAGGTGCATGTTGTTGATAGGATCCTCTAAAGGTTCTTCATCTGGTGTTGAGAGTTGATATGTACCTGATCCATAGATTGTTGTGATGTCATAAGGACCAAGCCAATTTGGTTTGAACTTGCCTTTGTTCTCTCTATCTTGCTGATTTTTAGGAATTTCTTTGAGAACTAAGCCACCCACCTCAAATGTGCGAGGCTTTACCTTATGATTATAGTTACAACTCATTCTTTGTTGATATGCTTTGAGATTATTAAAAGTAGTTTGTCTACGCTCATCCAATAGTTCTATATCTTGTAAGTGGGAGAGCTTGTAATCTTCATCATTGATTAGATGTGCAAAGAAACTCACAGGTATGGTAACTCGATCTCAATAGGAAAGATAACTTTGACACCACATACTAGTGAATAAGGTGTAGCTCCAGTAGGTATGCAAACACTTGTGCGGTAGGCCCAAAGTGCGGGGTTGAGTTGGATATGCCAGTTATGGCCAACATCATCGACTATCTTTTTAAAGATTTTGAGGATAGTTTTATTAGATGCCTCAACTTGACCATTACCTTGGGGGTAGTATGGGGTGGAAAAGCGATGATGAATATGGAAATGATTACAAATTTCATGAACATCCTAGTTTTTGAAAGGACGCCCATTATCTGTGACAATGGAAAGGGGAACACCATAGTGGCAAATGATATAATTAAGGATAAAAGTTGTGATATGCTTTCCAGTGACTTGGGTGAGAGGAACAAATTCAATCCATTTTAAAAAATATTATGTAGTTGTGATAATAAATTTATGGTCATTGGAAGAAGGAGGGTGAATCTTACCTATGAGGTCAAGTCCCCACTGGAAAAAGGGTCATGGGGTAGCAATTGGTTGAAGTTCATGTGATGGTGCATGAATCAGGTCTCCATGAATTTGACATTGCTTACACTTTCTGACAAACTGATATGAGTCTTTTTCCATAGTAGGCCAGTATTATCCAATCCTCATCAATTTCTTGGCTAAGGTTGGACCACTAGAGTGAGCACCACATATACCTTCATGAACCTCATATAACACAATTTGAGCTTTGTCACTTTATAAGCATCTAAGAAGAGTACCATCTACACCTCAACAATAAAGGGTATCGACTAAGATGACATATTGGGAGGATCGACGGATGAAAGTATGATGTTGATTGTTGGAAAGATAAAGTGGAAGGATATTGTTATAGAGGTAAGTAAAAATGGCACCATACCAAGGGGGATCAGGACCAACAACACATATCATATCGACGGGAATAATTTCATATGAAGGAACCAAAAGATTATCCACCAAGAACTCATAGCGAGTTTCATTTTGAGGCATATCGATCAATGAAGCAATGGTTGCCATGGCATCTGTAGCTCGATTGTTATCTTGTGGAATTTGCTCAAATATTATGTGTGAAATATTGCTTGAAATCGTCTACCATTTTCTTGTATGGCTTTAACTTTTCATCTTTGGTCTGATAATCATCCTTTACTTGACGAATTACAAGTTGAGAGACCCCAAAAACATGAAGTTCCTAGATCTTCCATTGAATTGCAATTCGTAGTGTTGTTGTTAATGCTTGATGTTCTGCTATGTTATTGGTGCAAGGGAATGAAAATCAATATTACTTAGGAATGGAGTCCCCTTGAGGTGTGATGAAGAGGATACCAGCTCCTACACCATGCTGCGTGTATGAACCATCAAAATATAATTGCCAAGGCTTTGCACTTGTGACTATAAGAATGGATTCATCTAGGAATTTTGAGACAATAGGAGTGTCATCAATCATAGGTGCATCTACCAATTCATGTGCAATAACTTGTCCTTTAATTGATTTTCTATCCACATATTCAATTTTAAACTCGCTCAGAATCATAACCCATTTAGCTAATCTGCCAATGAGTGTCACCTTATTAAGAAGATATTTGAGTGGACCTATCCTTGCAACAAGCTTTGTTTTATGAGTTAGCATGTAATGTCATAATTTTTGTGAGGCAAAAACCACAACAAGACATGCATGCTCAATCGATGTATAGTTAAGCTCATATCCAACTAATGTGCGACTGATATAGTATACTGCTCTTTCTTTGCCTTCATTTTCCTGTTGCATCGAGAGTGCCCCCAGTGTTGTTTGTGTGGCTGATATGTAAAGTAGTAGGGGTTTTCCTGGAATAGGTGGCATCAATACTGGTGGATTCAAAAGGTAGTCTTTGAGAATTTGGAAAGCCTATTGACACTTATCAACCCATTTGAAATTGATATTCTTATGAAGGAGATGCTGAAAAGGATGACATTTATCTACAAGTTGTGTGATGAATCTGTGTATCGATTGGAGTCTTCCTTGTAGAGACTGAAGTTTACTAATATTATTTGGTGGTGGCATCTCTAATATAGCTCTAACTTTGGTTGTATCTACTTCAATTCCTCTTTGTGAGACAATGTATCCAATGAGCTTCCCAGAGGTCACCCCGAAGACACATTTCTTAGGATTTAGCCTAACTTTGTATTTTTCCAAAAGTTCAAAAACCACTAATAGGATATCCAGATGTGTGTCTCTTGTTATTGACATTCCTAAGAGATCATCAACATAATCTTCCACAGTGACATGCATGAGATCATGAAAGATTGTCGCCATTGCTCTTTGATATGTAGCACCCACATTCTTTAATCCAAAAGACAAAATTCTAACAGAAAGTGCCCCAAGGACAAGTAAATATTGTTTTATGTTGGTCTTCAGGTGCTATTTTGATTTGGTTATACCCAAAGAATCCATCCATAAATGATAACATTGCATGACCAATTGTAAGATCCACTATCAAATCAATGTTTGGCAATGAGAAATTATCTTTAGGACAAGCTTTATTCATGTCTCTGAAATTTGTACATATTTTGATATTATGATCTAGTTAATTGATAGGTACTAAGTTAGAGATCCACTCGGGGTAGTCGACAGGTCTAATGAATCCAACATCCAATAATTTTTCCAGCTCTACCTTGACCAATAGTGCCACTTGCGGATGCATCTTTCTCAATTTATGTTTTACAGGCCTCCTAGAGTAACTATCAAATGATGCATTACTAGATTAGGGTCCAATCCAGGCATATCTGCACATGACCATGCAAAATTGATTTTTCGCTCTGTGAAGAAACTTATGAACTTTGGTCTTTCTTATTCTATCAGAGACTATGCTAAGAATATGTTGTGTTGAACCTCCTCTATACCAATATTTGTCTTGATAGTCTCTTCCACTACCATTGAGGATTTTTCTTCATATGATGTCATAGGGAGAGTGTCAAACCTTCCATCCGCGAGCACCTTAGAGAGGTTTTCACCCTCGGATACGTCCTTTCTTTTTACCTTTTTAGGATCAAACAATGCCACAATATGGTTTTCACCATAAGACCCATGATTTGTTTTTATTTTTATACTTTTGCGACTAGAAGGTTTGGCGTTCTTTCCGATATATGTCATCCTATCGAGTTCTATGATATATCCTACTTTGTGGTCCCTGATAGGTAGATCATTTCTTATGCCAAGATAGTCAATAAAGGCCTCATCATTTTGAAAAGTGTCTAATTGTGGAGGCTCTTGTTGGTCCCAATCAATGAGTTGAGGATGAATGAGAGGAAGGCCATCAATGTTGTCAAAGTCAACAGGAGTAAGGGTAAGATGCAAGAGTCTTTGGGTATCTCAATGCAATCGTCGAGGTCATCGCTACAACTCTCCTCATCAGCCTCGATCGTAAATGAATCCAAATCGACATCACTAGAGGGACACTCAGAAATGAGAGTCTTCACTCTTCCTGGTTTTGACCTAGAGCCCTAAGATGTTGAGGGTTTGGATCCCAAAATATTTTTATCCACGATTCTCCACTGTCATTCTTTTCTTGTGGTGTAGAATCTGATGAAGTTACTTGACCAACTCTAAATTTTCTATTAAAATCTTCCTCTTCGGTGGGTTCACTTGGTTCTCTGAATGTTTCAGTGAGCTCATAATCACTAGATGACTTATCTGAACCCCATTCCCATTCGTTAGAGTCTATGGAGTAGCATCTCTTTTTTTGTTGGTCATTAGAGTCTGTGATTTGCAATGCTTTTGTATAACTATGAGTACCTAATCTAAGGGGTATGAAGCCAAGTCCTTTGGAGCACTGAGTTTTGAATGTTAACTTTGGTTGCAATGGTTCAACAATTATTTTCTTTTGTAACCCAAGAGGGCCTTTACCATCATATCCAAATTTTTGCAAGAACTTGAATCCTTTGCCATACTTTTCACATAGTATTTTGGTGTGATCTTGTGTAGATTTTTCTTCAGGTTCCTTATAAAGTATTTTGTGGAGATCTTCTTCTTCCATCTCACCCCATCTGTAAAATATAGTGGGATCCCATTTTATGGTAATGATGGATACTTTTTTAGAGGGATGTGGTCATTCATTATCTTTAGGAGAATCCAATATTTGTCTTAAATACATGGTTTGATTCAAAGTATATTCTCTCATGCCTTTGTCCTTGTATTTTCCTTTAAGCTCACCTTGTTTTTATGTGGAAGGTTTTACTGATTCTGGATCCACATATGCTGATGATGGAGTTGTTTCTCTGTTGATTGGAATTATTATTTCTGGTCATGGTCACATGTTATTACAATACATGAATAAATTTGGATCACCTCTTATTGTTACTTCAACTCCATTATAAGGGAATTTGATACATTGATGATATGTTGATGGTACCGCTCTCATTTCATGTATCCATGGACTTCCCAAAAGTATGTTGTATGTGAGATCTAAATCAAGGACTTGACAAACCACATCCCTCATGATTGGCCCAATTCTAAAAGGTAAGGTGACTGTTCCCTTGGATAAGCATTCTTCGTCACCATATGCTTTAATGGTGATCTTGTTCTTTGAATTCACAGTTTGTTCAAAATATCCCAATTGTTTAATAATGTTAAATGTACAAATGTTCAGACTTGCTCCTCCATCTATCAATACTCATTTGATATGGTTTTTATGAAGAAAGGTTTCAATGTAGAGGGGTGCATTGTGTGGTTGGCATATGGATACATCGTTGGCTTCTGTGAATGTAAGACAATGCAGAGTGGAAAGGTATCCCACCATGGCTTGAAACTAGCCCATGTTGAGACCAGTGGGTACAAAGGTTTCTCTCAATGCTTTGTCAAGAATGGCCTTATGTGAAGGGGATATGCGTAAAAGCTCAAGGATAGAAATGAGGGCGGGTGTCTTCCCTAACTGATCTACAAGGTCATACACATTTTTGGTAGATGATGAGGTTGTGGTCTTGGGTGGAACACCTTACAAGGCGACTTTAACTCGACAAGTTGTGTCATTACATTCAAAGGTTTCATCTTTAGAGGATAAAGAAGATGGTCCAATGCCTTTTAAAACAACTTTACTCCTTTGGGTAGAACCTTCAAGATTTTTGTCCTTTATGATAATGTTGGAAACATAATTGTCCACTGAAATGTGGTTAATAGTAGAATCATAATCATAACACAACTTAGCATAGTTGGCTTGATTATCCGTTTTGGCTTTTCCTTTATCATGTTTAGGGAGTGGCTCCTAAAAAATCACATGTTCCTCATTAGAGGTATGATCATCAACTTCTATGTCACCCTTGTCAATGAGATCTTGTATAACATCCTTGAGTCTGTGACAATTGCCAGTTGTATGCCCTTTTCTCTTGTGATGCTCACAATACTCATCATCATTCCACCATGCAGGTTTTACTTTTGGTTCATAAGGTGGATTATCTTGTAGTGTTATGAGCTTGTTTGCAACCAATTTATTAAATGCTATCTCAATTGGCTCTCCCAATGGAGTGTATTTCCTTCAAGGATTTGATGACCTTTGATTGTTCACTTGATTGTTCATATTGGATGAGTTTGCACTGGGGAAAGTCATTTTTAGTTTTACAATATTTTCATCTACTACCCCATCATTGACTGTGTTCTTATTCTTATTCCAAAAGCGGGGCTTGTCTTTCCCATTTGATTCCTCTTTGTTTTCTTTGAATATCTTAATGACACCTTGTTCAATAAGGACTTTTTCTATTGCCAATCCTTTTTCTATGACATCCTTGAAGGTAGATAAACAAGATTTTCTTAGTTCATATCCAATGTCCTTGTTGATGTTTTGAGTAAACATTTCTACCATTTGTTTTTGTGGGATATCATAAGAGCATCGACTAGCAAGATCTCTCCATCACTGTAAAAATGAAGAGAAAGACCCCATTTTTCTACTTAGTATTACACAAGGTAGTTACTGACATATCTGTTTCAATGTTGTATGAGAAGTGTTGTATGAAAGCTTCTGCTAAATAAATCCATGACTTAATTCTAGGTGGAAGTTGGGAGAAACATTCCATAGATTGTCCACCTAAACTTTGTGGGAACAATCTCATCAAGTATGTTTCTTCTCCTGCTACCTCAATGCAAGCTATGAAAAAATCTCTTATGTGTGCCTTAGGATCTCCCTTACCTCTATATTTTTCAAACTTTGGTGTCACAAAATGTGGAGGAAATGGAGGCATTGGAATACTTATATCAAATGGATAAGGACATATGTCCTTCATTGTATACTATTGCTTTGGTGTATTCATGTTCTCCATTTGTTTTTACAAATCCTTGATTTGTTGTTGCAAGTCATTCTTGGGTGGTGTCTTTTCTCTTTGAGCTAGTCCCATGCATGAACCACTAGGTGGAGGAGGAGGGATATAATGCATGTATGGATGGTATTGATCATAGATGTGTTCATATGGAGGAGGGACATAGTTATATCTTGCATATGGACCACTTGACCTATAGTATTGTAATGAGGAGTACTAAGTCTAGGTCGATATATGTCATGACCATGAGCATATGAGGTGTCAAAATATTGATCTTGGATATTGCCCCCAAATCTGACATGGGGTCTCCTTGTGTCATGATTTTGAATGTTCGCTTGAGTGTAATTGTATGAATTGGTATGCTCTTGGGTATTATCTTGGTTATGTGTATTAGAATTTCTTCTCCATGGGAAAGGACGATGATGGGGTTGTTCATGAGAGTTCCTAGTAAAATTGGCATGAGAATAGGTATTGGGAACTTTTGGTTTTTGAAATAAGGATGAAGGTGACTCAAGCACAAAATGCTCTCTCCTATTACCACCATTATGTCCTCTAGGATTTGCATTTATGTGATTTCCTTGATTAGGATCCTCCTCTATAATTTGTGACACATCAAAATCGTGAGGTATCTTCATCCCACTTTGCACCATGACTTGAAAGAAGTATTGTCTATCTCTTCTCATCATTTCTTCAACCAATCTATTGAACCTGGGATCTATGATATTCTCTTCAATGTCTGGGGAAGTGATAGATACTTATCATTATTATTTTTGTTCTCATTGTCATTGTCTGGTATATTACTATAGTTCTCAAATGGGTTGTAAAATTTGTCTTCGAGCTTCTTCAACTTCTCTTCTAGACCTTTGGGAACAAGTTTCAGCCATGAACTTGACCTTGGCTAAAATGAAAGATGGAAAGAAATATGAAAATTATGGAAGATCAAGAAAGTATATGAAATGGAGAAAGTCTAGGGTTATCTTTGAATGTCCAAAAATGTAAGTCCAAGATATGTGGGGTCTAAAGTAAGATGTGGCTTCCAAAGAGATGATAGATCTCTTGATGAGGTAAGTTGACCTTGACTAAAGAAGAGCAAGTGGGACCCTAAGATGATAGATATGATGCAAGAACCACTTAGTGATATGTTGTAACAAGTTTGCAAGCTAAGATGAGGACAACAAAGCTCAACCTTTTGACTCTAGTTTGAAAAATGTGTATGAGGGATTGCAAATGAAGGCAAATGATTAAAAAATGTAAGACCAAGGCTAGTTGACTGAAAATGATAATAAAGCCTTATGGGAAATATCTTAGAAGCTCTTCAAATCTTAAAACCTAAGTACATCTTGTCTTTTCCAACTTCTGCAAAATTTGTTTTGAAACACATACGTGGTACTATTATGAACAAACATGATTTCTCAACTCAGACACAATTTTATGAGACACAGATGTGGTTTTAACTGTTGTTCTGAGAATGTTTTACTTTCTAACAAAAACGTGATTGTACCCTGCATAGACACAATCTCCCAACCTAGAAGCAACTTCAAGGAACAAGGATGCAGCTTTAATTGTTGTTCTGACAATTTGTTTTACTTTCTGACAAAATCGTGATTCTGCCCTACACAGACACGGTTTCTCAACCCAAACGTAATTTAAATTGTCACAAATGCGGTATCTGATAAAACGTCTGATTCTGTCCAAATGTGAAGTTGTTCAATGTGACCAAATCTTAATGTTGAATGTTTTTGTGGCAAGAAAACACAATAAACAATGAAGACACAATATTTGAAGGTGTGTTTGTCCAAAATATTTTTGTGTATGTTCAAAAATATTTTCATTGATATAGCACAAATTGAAGACACTTGAAAACATGCACAACCCAGGCTTGAAAGAGAAATCATTCAATGGGGCCCCCATGACATAGAAATACCTCAAACAAGTGGACAAATAGAGATTCTGGTAGCACTGGCTCCCCCACCATGACACTCACTTCTTGGGCATACCAGATTCTCTTACCTTGAAAGACCAAAGATCAAATGAGGGATTCCTATCTCAACATGAAAGGGTACATGAGAGGTATCTACGGGGTATGATCCGCACTCCCTGAACCATCATATGTAAGGATTTTTGGCATCTACAAAAAAATGTGTTTAGTGGGGGAACTTTTGCTGTCCTTGGTGTCTACCCATGCAACGACGACTCATTTAAGAACCCACTCCTAATCCCCAAAGATGATTTTTAATGCATCCAACACAAGTGTGGATACTAGGGAGAATTGTCAGTGTAGATACACGTCACCAAGTTATCACGACTTTCACCTAAGGTATTAATTTATATAGAGGGTAGAAGAATTACCGCTTGGTTCATGCTCTCTCTCACTTGGCCTTATGGGCTACCCGAGAGAAAATCCCTCTTACCTAAATAGAAGATGATAACAATTTATCTTACACCCAAGGTCCAATGAAAGGCGAGGGGAGAGGATACTTTTGTTATCAACTCTAGGGTTATAAACATAAAATGTGCAAAGTGCACCAAACACTTCAAACAAGTTCTTTAACCCCGAATGAAAAAGAGATGTGACCCAATTAGACTAAAAATCCAAAGACATACACCTAGGTTACCCCTGCAACAAATTATTAGTAGTTTTGATAGATTACCCCCACCTGCAAGCACACTAGTTAGGTAGATTTTAGAAATCCAAATCTAAATGTGAAAGGGGAGCCTTCGACAATACGATTTTTCTCTTCTTTCAAAACAACAACACCACTATGTTAGTCGAATGCAAGGGGTTATGCCAACCAAATCGAGAAATCCTAAAAAATGGAAAAGATACTAAAAATTGAAAAAACAAAAATGAGGTTATACTGAACGAAAACACAATTTTCGAACACAAACACGAAAATGTGAGACACATACATGATTTCAGAGATCTGGAACCTTGCAAAACAAGAGCTAACAAAAACGCGAAAATAGGGAACACAGATGCACTTTCCGGACAAAAATGCAGTAATATAAGCCACAGACATGATTTTTGAAAATTTGCACCTACAAGAAACAGAAAATGCAAAAACGCACAAATATCTGGCACAGACATAATTTAAAATCATAGACTAAAAAATATGATTCATAGACGCTATTTTGGGATCTGAGACCTGCAAAACCGACATAAAGACAAAGACATGAAAACAGGGATTGCAGACGTGGAATTCGAATGCAAATGCGGAAAAATCAGTCGCACATGCGGAATAAATTAAAATTATCGTAAATTCGACTTGCAACTTCACAAAAAAAGCTAGATCTGCAAACAAAATGTTAGAAATAAAAGGAACAATGGTCCCATTGGACATGCCAAAATGTATACGGTGAAAAATGATGATGAAAACTATTGTAAAACCATAAAGATTCAACCACAACAAAAAACCTAGTTCTACAACCAAACATTCACCATACACCAATGAAGATACCTAAGAACATGCAAATTCATAAAATTAACAATATTACCATTCACATGTCAAGTAGGGTTTCAATCTCCATTGATCTTGTTTGATATATTTGCTCTCATATTTTATGTGTGCACAAGAGCTCAACAAAGAATGGATTGTGCTTTAAGTAGCTTGATTGCAAGAAGGCTTGATTGCATAAGATTGATTAATTGATTAGGGTTGATAATGGAGGAGACTATCCTCTTACATAGAGGACACTTTACGAAATGGAGGGATAAGATTAAAAGGTGAAGAGGATAAATGGTCGGCTAGGATTAAAGGGTAGGTAGAAAAAAAATAAAATGATGAAGAGGGTAAGTAAGAGAGGATTAAGAGATAAGTGACATGTGTCATTGAAGGAAAAATCTAATGAATGAATTAAATAAATAAATATTTATTTAATTAATAGAGGAAGTGGGATCAATTAAATAAATAAAATAATGTAATTTAGGAAAAGGACAATTTAAATAAATAAAAGTATTTATTTAAATGAGGAAAGGCTTAGAAGAGGATTAATGAATTAATTAAATAAATAAGAATTTATTTAATTAATAGAAAACTTAGGATAAAATAATTAAATAAATAAAATTTATTTATTTAGACCGGACAATTTTAGGTGTCTACACTATCAAAAAATTGTTCAACTCAATTTATATCATACAAAACAATTTTGGCTCAACAAAGATCAAATGCAACTTTTGATAATCAATTGCAATTCAAAACTACTCAAATGCATTGCAAAAAGTCTCAACAGAAATATAGGATGAATCAAATGTGTTGTTCTATATCAAAAACTAAACTTTCATTTTTTTTGTGCACAATTAGATTCATCACAAGATAATCAAACACATTAGAGAATATTAGTTGTGGCATTCTATGATATTTTTAGAAAAATGATTATTTTTGGCTGATTTTGATAAGAAAATAGAATCAAACAACAAAGACAAAGTGGATTATGATATTTTCTAGGGTATAATGACAATTTATTTCATTGGTCTTGCACAAGAAAGACATGTATATGTATATGTATATGTATATGTACATATACATGTACATGTATATGTATATACATATACTTGTATATGTATATACATATACATGTATATGCACACACACACACACACACACACACACACACACACACACACACACACACACACACACACACACACACACACACACACACAATGATGGCAAAATGTGAATGAGAGATCAAGAGGAAACCTACCCTTTCCCTCCAAAGAGAAATAAGAGTTTCACTACAGGTTTCCCTTCAAACACTTTTCACCTAGTTACATTAGAAGAGGAGAGGAGAATTCACTAGATTCAACCTTCAAAGATGAAGATTGAATTCTAAATGAAATAGGAAAGATAAGTTGATCCCCTCTTCCTTATTTGAAATGAAATGGAATTGATTGAATTATGTAGTGCAAAAAAGACAAAGAACTGATTGTAACTTAACATTGGAACATGGGATGAAGATGTGCACTTGGATCTAGTAGTGATATGTCGAGACAAAGTTGCCCTGCAAATTTGAGGAAAAGTTGCCCGGACCGTGGTAGGAATGTACATGGTCCTCCGAAAAATCCGCGAAACGAAAAGGGTTTTTCTGCCTCTGTAAATGGAGCCCAAATCCGAAAGTATAGATGCACACCTACAACCTACACACAAAAAAGAGAGGAAAATGGGTTGGGATTGGGGGTTTGCCTTTAGGTCAAACCCCAATTTTGGAATTAACCAAGTAATAAAATAAAGTACTTGCAAATAGATGTAAATGAAAGACTAAATTGTACATCGACTCAAGGGAGGTTATGATAGCAATGTTGATAGAAGTGCTTGTGTGGAATTGAATGCTGAAATCAATCTCCTCTTCAATGGTTGAATCCTTGACTTGAATGCAACACCCAACCTTGAAGGGAGACTTGAGAATGCTTGAATGCTCTTGAATGCTTGATCGCTTATGCAACTTGACAAACTTTAGTCTTATCCAACTTCAACTTATTGAACTTATGCAAATGAGAGGACAAATGCCCCTTAAATACATGTTAGTGGATTTGATTTTCATCATAGGCTGACATTGGGGGAGTTTCCCACCCAATGCACAACCCACAATGCATGCTCTAGGAAGGTCCTTCCCCAAAATAAGGCAGGGATAGGGGTGTCATGCCCCTATCCTGGGAGGACAAGGGTGCCACACCCCTATCTAAGGGGGAACAATGGTGCCACACCCCTGTCCTACCCCTTTCTCCAGGGCAGAGTGCAGACAGGGTGGTGCAAAGGCCAAGAAAGAAACTGATTTTGATGGTTGAGCAATCTTTGGTCTTTGATCAGGCTAGAGGATTTGATCTCGCATGTGTGAGGACCCTAATACAGTAAAAAATTGCTAGGGTCACAATTTTATGACACTACATTTAGCCCCCACTTTAGCGGGAGTATGAGCATAGGCCAATACTGTCAGTAAAGTACAAGGAAACAAGATTGAAAGACCTTTACCATGTCAAGGAGGCAAGATGCACCAAGCCCCCAGTGGACTGAGGATCTTACGACTTTGATTGAAAAAGTAAAAGGGAAGATCGAGAAGGGGAGAACTAGGACTACAAGTAGCAAAGGTCCCTTCACTATGAGTCATGAAAGCAAGTATACCAAAGATTACAAAGAAAACCAATGTTCACTAAGTAATTCTAAGTATGAAGAAGGAAAATATGAGCGGAGTGTATGCCCCCACATTAAAGTGATCGTGCACACCTTATCGGGAGTGATTTATTTAAGGTAGGATACACCCAAGAGAAAGAGAAGGGATGGAGCATGTTATCACAAGGATTTATCCCCCCAATCGAGGAATAAACCCAAGGATAATGAACACAAAACATGAGGTAGTGTCACTTTCCTCCCGGCCAATATGTTGTATGATAACTCATGTATATCATGTATGTATATGCATATAATAATCATCATTCCCCAAAGAAGGACACTACCTTAGAAGAAAGAGAAGAGAGGATGTCTTTTGAGTCAACATGAAAGAGACCAAAAAAAGATCTCAATGCTTTGCGTCATCCCCAAGTAGACATTAAGGGGACAATAGAAGAATAGGGATACAAATAGAAGAATGGTCACAAAAGAGAAAGAAAAGAGAGAGAAAGAAAGATCTACAGTGCTAATATTGCTAATCTAGCATGACATCCGCCTCTCGATCTTGCTGATCACTATTTCGAGAAGGCGAGAAACATGCCATAGGAGTGACATTGAGCACAATAGATGGAGCTATGACAAGATCCAAACAAGGACTATGCTCATGTTGTAAGTCACTTTGTTCATTTTTAGGAGCTAGGATTAGGGTTTGTGAAAATTCATCTGATAAATGCTTGTCCACATCAACATATTCATACTCACTATCAGAAGCATTAGGAGTTGTATTGGCATTATGAATAACATTTTCACCCATTTCTTCATCAAAGTTTAGGGAAAGAGGAGCAAGAACACTAATAGGAGTAAAACCATCACATGTTTTGTGCAACTTATGATTTGGAGATGTAGGTTGAACATCTTTCTTGGGAGAAAAGGGAATCATGTCAACTGTCAGAGTCTGAGGAGACTAAGTATTTTGAGGGATAACTTCACAAGCTCAAACACAACGTCTTCGTCGGTGTTCTATTGCATAACGATTCTGTCGAGTCTTAGTGGAAGGCTGAGAAGGAGGAGGAACATTTGAAAAAGTGGGAATGTTTCTCTCCTTGATAGTTGAAGGTTTAGGTTGAGGTCTTTTAGGTTGAACAAGAGGAGAAGCATGCCTCTTCTCTCGATAAGAGGAAGGAGGCAAAACTACACCATAGAAAGGAGGAATATTATGTGTAGGAAGAAGACCAGGTCCATCACAAGGAGGAGGTATAGGTCTAACCTTGGGATGAATATTGTTGTTCTCCTTAAGAGAAGGTAAAGTCACATCCATCGGAATAGGTTGACGATCTTCCTTAGGAGGGAGATTAGTTCTATCCATGAGGGGAAGAACCTCATCTTGAAGAATAATAGGAATGTCAATTATTGGAGATATAGATTGACTTGAGAATAAGATCATATCTTTCTTCCATTTTTGATAAGATTGAAAAATAGCATCGCTCCTTGATGGAAGAGATTTAAATTGTTTGGGCCAAAAGAAATCAATAGGAACACCTGGGCTTCTTTCAGATGGACAAAATAAGCGATGGTTCACGGTTATGATTTCTCCATTGTGAAGAAATTTTAGACACTTGTGGATTGGAGAAGCAATATCCTTCATGGAAGATAGCCAAGGATAGCCCAACTTCACATGGAATTGCTGAGAAGAGGGTATGATAACAAAGTTAACATCCATGGATTTAGTATGAACTTCAATAGGAAGGGTGATAGAGCCAATGGTAGGACAAGAGAATCCATCAAATAAATTCACAACCACATTAGAAGCATCATTTATTGGTTTATGCAATCATAAAGTGAAAAGATACTCTTCAATTATGACATTAACCATGCACGAGGAATCAATCAGAGCACCATGATAAGGGATATCCTTAACCTTTGCAACTATGTATAAAGGGCCATCAGGTGATCTAATGGTATCACTAGGGTCAAATGTAATACAAGGATCCTTAGGCATATCCTGTGTTTTTACCATATTAACCAAGTTTGGAGCCATAGAGGTGAATTCCTTAGAAGAGAAAGAATTAGGCACAATCTCAATAATGTTAGAGGTATGAGAAGGCAAGGGATCAGTGAAAATCTTAAGATTTTGATTAGGAGGAGCTACTGATTTATTCCCTTTATCATTCACACCTGCCACAAATATAGTATTATTATCAATCAAATCTTGAATCTTATTCTTCAATGCGAAACATTTCTCAGTATCATGACCAGGTTGACGATGAAATTGACAAAAGGAATTGTTATCAAAATAAGGGGATGCAAGTTTGGAAGGATCAATTTGTTCTATAGGAGGAAGTTTGATAACATTTCTGTACAGAAAATGAGACATAATAATATGTAAAAGATTCATTCAAGGAAGTAAATTGTCTTTCTCTTTGGAAAAATTTAGAAATAGAAGGCACACTTGTTGTAGCATTCACATTGTGGTTGTTGATTGTATCATTGAGCTTGATGAAGCTTTTTGTTGGTTTGAACTTCACAAACGATTGTTGAACACTTTCCCTCTTATCACTCAGAGTCATAGGAGTGGATTACTGCATTTGACTCACAACCAGTTGATAATTGTGGAGTGTTGTGCACAACTATGGAAAAGAAGTAAACTCAGACAAAATAAGCTTTTCCCTGATATCTTTTTGTAAATTAGAAATGAAAATTCTTTGAATATCATTATCAGGCCATGAAAAGAAATTTGAGCACACAAATGCTTATATCTACCAATGAAATTAGTCACTTTTTCTTTAACACCTTGTTTACAATGCATTAAATCAGTCAAAGTGATTTTAGGACCAATGTTATTTTGAAATTGTTGGATGAAAGCATTTGCCACTTGTTGAAAGCAAGTGATAGAATAAGAAGGCAAAGAGCAATACCATTGTAAAGCCTTATATCTTAGTGTTCTTGTAAAAATTTTTGCAAGCAATCTTTGATCATAAGAAAAATCAGTACACAAAGATTGAAATGTTTTGACTTGCGTAAGAGGATCACCTTTTCCATTATAGAGTTCCAATTGAGGGATCTCAACATGTTTAGGTGGCATGACTTTAATAATATCAAGAGAAAGTGGGCTCGCAACATCAAAGGTGGGCACACTAAACTTGGATTGACTCATAGAAGCAATTTGTTGTTGTAAGGAAGACACGGTTTGAGCAAGACTGTTAATTGTCGCTTCGGTAGAAGAATGGATGTTAGACATAGTTGATTGAGAAGGTGGTGTGATGTTATTGAAAGAAGGCATGGACTGAGAATAAGGTGGTGGGACATTATGATAAGTAGGTTTAGGTGATGATTGGGTAGGAAAAGGGACACTCAAAGGAGGAATAAAGTTGTGAAAGGAATTGCCCCCTTGTGTCACATTGATTGGTTGAGGGATAATAGGAACACTTATGGAAGACATAGGTAAAGATGAAGGATTAAATGAAGAAGAGGGATTGCCCCCATGACTCATGGTTGTAGGAATGACATTTTGAGTTGAAATAGCCATGATGTTGGAGGTGAAAGTAGGACTACTAGTCATAAGAGTAGTCAAAGGAATTGAGATTGACTTGTGTTGAAGGTTGTGAATAACCCAAGGTTTCAACACAACTCTTGATAGGCATGACATTAGAATAAACAATATGTGCAATGCCACACAATATATCAATTTCATTCTTATCACTTTGAATCATGCATTTAAGGCCTTGAATTAATGGGAGAGCTTCACTATTAGGGTATTCTTGGGACATCCATGATTGGAAGTTATCAATTTGCTTGTCCAATGTGTAAATTTGATCTATAGAAACCCTAGTTAAAGCTTCTTCTTCATCATGGGATTCATCAATGGGGTGAATAGGCACATGATTAGGATGGGAAGAATATAATGATCCTCATTAAAGAAGTCACCCAAATTAGGCTCCATCTCCTCGATAATTAAACCTTGGGAAGACTTTACTCTAATGCTTCGTCTAATGGGGATAGGATAGGTAGGACTAATAGTGGTAAAACTCTTGCATTATAGGGAAAATTTGAATTTTGAATTTTGAATTTTGGAGCAAAGCTTACAAAATTGATTAATGTAAAATTTAAGAAAATAATGATTACACAATTTGAACTTTGTTGGGGGAAGAGGATGACACAATTTCCAAAAAAATGAAAGGAAATTGAAAATTTTAAAATTAGGGCCAAGGGAATAACACTTAATTTTAAAATTAGGGCCAAGGGAATAACACTTAATTTTAAAATCCGAATTTTTAAAATCAGGGCAAACTATAATTAACCTCTTAATTTTAAAAATGTTCTTGAAATTTGAAATGTTGAATTTTGGAGGTATTTCCCATTCTAGAGGGATAAAAAATCGACAAAATCAGCCAATCTTATGGATTTAGGCTATTAAATACAGTCATAACAGTCTCCCAAAATTTTGGGAAAAAAGCTGAGGACCGTGGTGGGAACGCACATGGTCCGACTAAATTTTTTTGAAATTTATAGGGATGAATATTATGATGATTTTAAAGCTAACCCCCCAAAAATGATGAATTTTACGACCTCTAGATGGGCAAAATGAAGGCACAAATGTAAAAATAGGACCCTATTAGGGTTTTGAAGAAAAAGAGGAATTGAATTGCAAATTTGAAAAAGGTCAAACCTAATGGATAGGGACACCTTGGAAAATGTTTAGAAATCTGAATGTAAATGAAATTGATTTGAAATTTGCACAAAATCCAATTAATTTTGAAAATTAGGGTTTGATAACCTAACCACTTAATTTTGAAATTTAAATTTTGGGAAAAAAAGGGGGGAAATTAAAAATTTGAATTGTAGGAATGAAGACAAGTCTGAGAACAATCAGAAATTTGAAAATTAAATGGAAATCCAATTTTTGCACAAGTTCAAGATGATTTTTGAAAATTAGGGTTTTAACAAGTAACATCTTAATTTTGTAAATTTTATTTGCAAATTAAACAAGACAATGAGGAAATTGAATTTGACAAACAAAACAATTTTCAGATCTAAGATAATCACAAACAATTTTCACAAATCACAAGTTCAATTTTAAATTGAAAAACTAGGGTTTTTAATGATTTAACCACTAAGTTTGTAGAAATTTGAAAGTTGCAAATGAAAAATATGCAATTTTGTTCAAAGGAAAGCATGCTTCACGTCGGGTTCACCAAAATGTAATGTTGGTGAAATGTGAATGAGAGATCAATAGGAAAACTACCATTTCCCTCCAAAGAGAGATGAGAGTTTCACTACAGGTTTTCCTTCAAATACTTTTCACCTAGTTACATTGGAAGCGGAGAGGAGAATTCACTAGATTCAACCTTCAAAGATTAAGATTGAATTTTGAATGAAATAGGAAAGATAAGTTGATCTCCTCTTCCTTATTTGAAATGGAAATGAATTGATTGAATTATGTAGTGCAAAAGTGACAAAGAACTAATTATAACTTAAGATTGGAACATGGGATGAAGCTGTGCACCTGGATCTAGCAGTAATATGTCGAGATGAAGTTGCTTGCGAATTTGAGGAAAAGTTGTCTAGACCATGGCGGGAACGTACACAGTCCTCCAAAAAATCTGCAAAATGAAAAAGGTTTTTCCGCCTCTGCAAATGGAGCTCGATTCTGAAAGTATAGTTGTGCACTTGCAACCTACACACATAAAAGAGAGGAAAATGGGTTGGGATTGGGGGTTTGTCTTTAAGTCAAACCCCAGTTTTGGAATTAACCAAGAATGAAAGAAAGTACTTGCAAGTAGATGTAAATGAAAGACTAAATTGTAAATTGTTGGCATATGATAAACTGATATGATGATATGCTGATAATATATGTTGTCATTGATGTCAATAAGTACAGGTGAACCAATATGAAGATTGGAAGAATTTGTTATTGATGTTAAAGTTGGAGAACCGGTATGAAGAGATGTAGCGAACCGGTGTCGGGGTTTCACTAAGTGTGACTACCGATTGGTAGTCTCAGCTCTAGGGTTTCTGGTTTGGCAATCTAGTTTGTGCGATGCAACCAGTGACATTATGTGATGAGTTAGCTAAGAGATGAGGATGAGATCGAGATGCCACGTCAGTTTTTGTGCACGTGAAGGATTTCCTTAAGGATCTTGCATGTGAAGATCGATTGCATTAAATGTCTACCTTGGGAATGAACATTCTTCTTAGTGGTATGTGAAGAGAGCATGATGGGTTACTGGTTCCCATATGCGGTGAAGAATGGATGATGCAGAATGACTTGTGATCTATTTGAGATTGTTTTATTCTATGCAAAGTGTTTGAATGGTCAGGATTGGACCGCTTGTAATTGTAAACCTAAATTGATTAAGGTTTAGGGTTTATGCTACTGACCTAATTGTTGCCTATAAGGTCAATGATGTTTGTTATTGTTTGTGTTGGCAAATGTTGTGTTTGTATCCGAGTGATGAGATACTTGCCAGACCAGTGAGTGGAAAACTACAGAGTAGAGGAACTGAAAGGGATCTGCCTTAGCATGTAGTGCTGTTATCAGATCAGAGCTTTACCTATTGTCTTCTAACCATTTTAATAGTAGGAAAATCCCTTTACCGGGTAGCTTTAACAGGCTTATTACAAATCCTCTAACCAGGTGACTCAAGATCATTGAGTTCTTCAAATCCTCTAGCAAGGTAACCTTTAACATGGTATATAGCCATCCCTTAACCAGGTGATCTTTAACATGATTGGTTCCTAACATAACCTTATTGTAAAGTCTTTAACTGGACTAGGCTCCTAGCAGAGTGAGCTTCAAAAGAGTTCAAAAACAAGCTTGTGGGTATTCATCCCCACCGTGGTTTTTCCCATTGGGTTTCCACGTGAAAAATATGTGTGTCACGAGTTGTGCATTTTTCATGTGATGATTGAGTATTCTTTGTTTAAGTGAATATGCATGCAAAGCTAATAGTTATAGTATTACTGATACAACACATGCATATGTTTATTGGTGAAGTAGTTATCAAGTGTTGAATGTTATTTGAAGTATTTGGTTTTACTGGTTTAGATGTCTAAAGTCTTATTGTGTTTAACTGGTATTGTTATGTTTAAGTTTAGTGATGAAGACAATTGGTTATCATTGTTTTAACTTGATAAGTTGTTGAGAAGTTTTTTGTCTGCATTGATTCACCCCCCTCTTAGTACCAGTTAGGGTATTTGTTGTTCATCATTATTCATCAATTGGTATTAGAGAAACTCCAGGTCCTCAGTGATATAAGCTTAACCGCTTGAGGTAAAAGATCTTGCTTTAATGATGAAGAGGGAAGGTCCTAAGTTCAATAGAGATAACTTCAAAATATGGAAGGACAGAATAAAGATTTATATCAAGAGTTTGGGTGCTCAACATTGGAACTATGTTGAGAATGCCTATGTAATCCCCACTGGCACTCTAACTGATGATCAGAAAAGAGAGATTCAAGAAAATGGGCAAGTCATGGAAGCCCTTATTAGCAGTTTGTCCGATATTGAGTTCATTGATGTACAAGATAAGGACACTCCTAAGGATGTATGGGACACATTGGAAACCATTTATGGCAGTGATGAACATGTCAAGCAAGCTAAGGAAGAAAGCCTTAGAGGAAAATTTGAAGACATGAGGATGGTTGAAGGAGAGACCATTCAACAATATGGCATAAGGATCACGACTGTGGTTAGAGATATCAAGAGCACTGGTGGAACAATTGATGATGCCACCATTGTTAGTAAAGTTTTGAGATCATTGTTATTGGTCTATGCAATCAAAGTTGCTGCTATTCAGGAGCTAAGGTCTATTGATAAAACCAAGGTATTCTTAGACTCTATCATTGCAAAGTTGACAACATATCAGTTGAATAGCTATGATGGGAGTGTTCAAAAGATCGAGTCAACCTTTAGAGAATCTATTGCACCAACCAGAAAAGGAAAAGAAATAAGTACAAGTTATGAATCCATGCAATGCAGAGATATGGATGATGAAGAGATTCTTATGGATTTTGAAGCTCTTCTTGCGAAGAGACTTCCAAAAGGCACCGGAAAATATGAAGGTAAGCTTTCTTTAAAATGTTTTTCCTGCAATAAGATAGGACATATAGCTGTTAACTGTCCTAACAATGACAATAAGGATAAACTAGAGAGGTTTAGAAAGTATAAAGGAGGAGGTAGGAGAAATTGTCTTGTTGCGGTTGATGAAGGTGTTACTGATGAAGAATCTAAGGATGAAGAGAACGAAGACATAGTGTTTGCAGTCGTAAAGGAAGAAGTGTCTGACAAGAAAGCCCTTGTCTCTCGCATTGACAACTCAAATGAGTAGATTATTGATAGTGAGTGTTCTCACCACATGACTGGTGACCGGAGAAAGTTTCTATCTCTAGAAGAATATGATGGAGGTGTTGTTAGGTTTGGCAACGATGCACCATGCTTGGTAAAAGGTAAAGGATCCATCTCATTGAATGGAAAGAGTAGTGCAGATGATGTCTACTGGGTAGAAGATCTTAAGCATAACCTTTTTAGTGTTGCTAAGCTAAATGGCAAAGGACTCATTCTGGAGTTCAAAGGTGGAGTCTGCAGTATAATTGGAAAGAGTGGTGAACTTATTACCACCGATAAGTAGACCAGAGGTAACTTATTTCAGTTGAATGCCAAGATTAGTCAGTGTCTAATGGCAAAGTTTGATGACAGATGGATATGGCATAGGAGACTTTGTCATATGAATTTTGATAATATTGTAAAGGCGAGTAAGATCAAGGCAGTAAGAGGATTGCCTTTGCTAAACAAACCAGATAATTATTTGTGCAGAGAATGCCAACTTGGGAAGCTGTCTTCCTCATCTTTCAAAGGTAAGTCTTTTTCTGCAAAGAACTTACTTGATCTTGTGCATACCGATCTATGTGGTCCAATGAAAAATAGAAGTATTCAGGGAGATAGGTATTTCATGATTCTTACTGATGATTGCTCAAGAATGATGTGGGTCACATTCTTGAAAGACAAGTTTGAGGCGTTTGGAAAATTCAAAGCCTTTGGAGCATTAGTAGAGAAGGAAAAGATAAAATGCCCAAGAACTGATCAAGGAGGTGAATTCACTTTTGATGAATTCAACAAGTACTGTGAAGAGAACGGTATCAAGAGGCAGTTGTCTATCCCAAGGACACCACAACAAAATGGCTTAGTAGAAAGGAATAACAAGACTGTAGTTGAAGTGGCTAGAACAATGCTGATCCAAGGAAAGGCTGCTCACACTTTTTGGAGAGAAGCAGTGAGCACTGCAGTCTATACTATGAACCTGGTACTCGTCAAGAAAGGTAAAGTTCAAACCCCTTATGAGTACTAGACTGGGAAGACTCCCACCGTGAGTTATTTTAAAGTATTTGGCAGTAAGTGTTATATCAAGAGAAGTGAGCATCTGAGCAAGTTTGATGCTAAATGTGATGAAGGAATATTTCTAGGATATTCCACTAAGAGCAAAGCTCTCAAGTGCTACAACAATAGGAATTAGAAAATTGTTGAGAGTATCAATGTTAGGGTTGATGAATCCCCTGAGAAACCTGAGGAAACCTGCAACAAGAAAGTGGAAGATGAACCAGGTGTAAGCTTCTGGGAACCGTTTAAGAAAGAAACAAGAAAAGACCTAAGTATTCCTGTATCGGTAGAAGCTGTAGTAGGTGAAGAAGAAGATGGAGAAGAATAAGAGGAAAATAAAGCAAAACCGACTAGAGTCATTCCTAGATATGTGAAACTACATCATGATCCGAAGCAGATCATATGAGATAAAGATGCAGGGATAATCACAAGAAGAAAGGTGAAAGAAAACTCTTGCATGATTTCTGAATTTGAGCCTAAGACTACTAGAGAGACACTTACAGATGAAGACTGGATTAAGGAAATGGAAGAGGAGATGGACCAGATATAAAAGAACGAAACCTGGTCTTTGGTACCTAGACCACAACACAAGAATGTCATAGGTACCAAATGGGTCTTCAAAAATAAGCTGAATGAAGAAGGCACAGTCGTAAGGAAAAAGGCAAGACTTGTATGCAAGGGATATGCTCAAGAAGAGGGAGAAGACTATGGAGAAACTTTTGCCCCAGTGGCTAGACTAGAAGGTGTTCAAATGCTACTTGCATTTGCAGCATTTAAGGGATTCAAGGTATACCAGATGGATGTGAAATCTGCATTCTTGAATGGAATCCTAGAAGAGGAAGTGTATATTGAGCAAACAGATGGGTTTGCCTTATCAGAAGATAGTAACATGGTGTGTAGATTACACAAGGCTCTGTATGGATTGAAACAAGCACCAAGGGCATGGTATGAATGATTACACTCTCATCTTGTGAAGATAGGATTTTAGAGAACAAGTGAGGATAGCAACATCTACCTGATATCTAAACGTGATCAGATTTTGATTTGTGAAGTGTTTGTAGATGACATAATCTTTGAAGGAGATGATAAAATGAGCCATGCATTTGCAGATGAAATCAAGAAAGAGTTTGAGATGTCTCTAATTGGAGAGATAAAGTTCTTTATTGGTCTACAGATTCAAAAAATGAAAGAGGGTATCTTTATTACCCAGTCCAAGTATGTCAAAGAGGTATTGAAGACCTTTGGCATGGAGGAGAGCAAACCGGTTGGTACACCGATGGTGACTGGTTGTAAATTGACTAAGGAAGATGATTCAGTGTTGGTGAATGAGAAGGAGTACCGGTCAATGATCGGCAAGCTGCACTATGTGGTACATAGCAGACTAGATATTGCTCATGCAGTGGGCATTGTGGCCCATTTTTAGAAAAGTCTAAGAGAATCCCACTTGGTAGCAGTCAAGAGGATTCTTAGATACCTAAAAGGAACAATTGATTATGGATTGTGGTATCCATACAATGATGATTTTAATCTCAAAGTATATACTGATGCAGATTGGGGAGGTAACGTGGATGACCGGAAGAGCACAATCGGTGGAGCGTTCTTTCTTGGTGGAAGACTAGTATCATGGACAAGTAAGAAGGAGAGTTCTACTTCTCAGTCTATAGCTGAAGTGGAGTATGTGGCAACATTTATGAACTGCACTCAAGCAATCTGGATGAAACATGTATTGGATTGTTTCAAAGTACCTATATCTGAACCGATGAGTATATTTTGTGACAACACAAGTGCAATAAATATTTCCAAGAATCTGGTATTGCATGCTAGAACTAAGCACATTAAGCTCAAGTATCATTTCTTGAGAGAGAAGGTTCAAAACAGAGAGGTTGTATTACAACATTTTTCCAATAAGGAGCAACTAGCAGACATATTCACTAAACCCTTACCGAAGACTACATTTACCTATTTGAGAGGTGAATTAGGGGTTCTACCCCTTCATGAAGTAAACTAAAAATGTGTGCTCCACATCAGTCAGGTACTATAGTGACAAATCTTACAAGGTTGATGTGTTGAAGGATGCTACTCCACAGGGGGAGCAACATAGTGGAGAATGGAAGCTTGTGCCTCGACTTTGGCATTGTTGTCAAAGGGGGAGAAGATATTTGATGTATGATATGGGAGAAGATATCTGATGATGAAGATATATGCTATAGTTGCACTGGTCTATGATGTTTATAGTTGCAATGCTACACTGAGTATTGTCATCAATGCCAAAGGGGGAGATTGTTGGCATATGATGATATACTAATAATATATGTTGTCATTGATGTCAATAAGTACAGGTGAACCAGTATGAAGACAATATGAAGATTGGAAGAAGTTGTTATTGATGTTCAAGTTGGAGAACCGGTATGAAGAGATGCAGTGAACCGGTGTCGGGGTTTCACTAAGTGTGACTACCGGTTGGTAGTCTCAGCTCTAGGGTTTCTGGTTTGGCAATCTAGCTTGTGCGATGCAACCGGTGACATTCTATGATGAGTTAGCTAAGAGATGAGGATGAGATCAAGATGCCACGTCATTTTTTGTGCACGTGAAGGATTTTCTTTAGGATCTTGCATGTGAAGATCAATTGCATTAAATGTCTACCTTGAGAATGAACATTCTTCTTAGCGATATGTGAAGAGAGCATGATGGGTTACTGATTCCCATATGCGTTGAAGAATGGACGATGCAAAATGACTTGTGATCTATTTGAGATTGTTTTATTCTATGCAAAGTGTTTGAACGGTCACGATTGGACCGCTTGTAATTGTAAACCTAAATTGATTAGGGTTTAGGGTTTATGCTATCGACCTAATTGTTGTCTATAAGGTCGATGATGTTTGTTATTTTTTGTGTTGGCAAGCATTGTGTTTGTATCCGAGTGATGGGATACTTGCTAGACCAGTGAGTGGAAAACTGCAAAGTGTGATTGCAGAGTAGAGGAACTGAAAGGGATCTGCCTTAGCATGTAGTGCTGTTATCAAATCAGAGCTTTACCTGTTGTCTTCTAACCATTTCAACAATAGGAAAATCCCTTTACTGGGTAGCTTTAATAGGCTTATTGTAAATCCTCTAACCAGGTGACTCAAGATCATTGAGTTCTTCAAATCCTCTAGCAAGGTAACCTTTAACAAGGTTTCAACCTTTAACAAGGTTTCAACCTTTAA